>NC_047086.1:172320951-172623981 GCF_902459505.1 Geotrypetes seraphini | reverse complement strand
ACTACGGTGATGATAGTGGGAAAAGATAAAGATACATTATGTCCGGAATCCTTAAATGTGATTTTTTTTATTTATGAGAATATCATTGGGTAGAGAGTACTATTGGGTGGGTAGGGGTGGGTATGGAGAGGGATGGTAAAGGTTCAAACTAATATAGATAAATGGGGGTTTAGTGATATTAGAATTTGTCTTTTATTATGTTTATTAATAATTGATGCATATCGATGTCTTTTAATGCTGTATTTATTGTATTTGATGGTATTTGCATCAATAAAAACTGTTTGAATCTAAATGTGATGGGGGTTCAAGTTGAATGTAAAAAATGATTTGTTGTTGTTAGGGATCCATTTGGATTCTGTCCTAACTATGGGAAGTCAAATACTGTTATCCAGGGGATGATACTATTAGATTACTGTAATGCCCTGTTTCTTTGTGTAGCTAATACAAAGAGCAGGGCCTTGCGGTTATTAAAGAATTCTGCAGCAAGGCTGAATACTGGTGTTTCACATTCAGTACATATAACACCTATTTTAAAACAATTGCACTGGCTTCCCATAAAACAAAGAATACAGTATAAGGTGTTATCGAAAGTTCACCAAGTTTTGTATCATTTGGCCCCAGCATGCTTTCAACAATTATTAGAGATATATCGATCAGGGAGATCATTGAGGTCAGAACATGGTAAGCAATTATCAGTTTGTAGGGAGATGCAGAGATGTCTGAATGCTGCATGGTTGGGGGGGAACGCAGGAGCTCCGCCCTAGCCCTGGTGGAACTCTACAGCGCAGGTGCAGACTCTCCCCAGCTCCCAATTCCCCACCCACCTCCTTCAGGCAGTCTTCAGGCAGCCACTGCGCAGCGTCAGTGAGCAGGCCTGCCCCAGAAGTAGAATGAAGTGCTCCGGGGCAGGCTTGCTTATTGACGCGGCAGCTGCCTGATGATTTAAAATTAGAACACCAGGAAGCAGGTGGGAGGGCGGGCACCATGATAGAACACCAATCTTTGGGGAGGCCATGGTCCCTGTGGCCTCCCTCATTCTGACGCCAATGGGGAGATGGAAGTACATTATGCAGACACCAGAGCTTCTATGTTCTCAATAGCAGGGGTTAGGTTCTGGAATGCCTTGACAGGTCAATTACGTTTAAGTGTAGAACAAGCCAGTTTAAAAAAATTATTTAAAACACCCCCCTCTCTTTCATCAACCTGCGCTAGAGGTATTTAGCACGGGCCGGCAAGGTAGGTGCTCATAGGAACTCTATGAGCACTGGAGCATTTACTGCACCACATCACGCTAAAAACCTCTAGCACAGCTTGATAAAAGGGGCCCATAGTTATTTGTTAGTGCATTCATGTGAATGTGATACTAGTTTGAACAGAAGTACAGTATGTATTATTACAGTATGTATTATTACAGTATACTGTATATTGTTTGTTTTTACTTTTTTTTAACCGCCTAGGTTTTAGGTGGTATATAAATTTTAAAATAAATAAACAGGATTGAGTTGGTCCAGAGGAAGGCTACTAAAATAGTTGGTGGCCTTCATCATAAGACAGACTTATAGACAGTATAGGGACAGACTTAAAGATCTTAATATGTATACTTTGGAGGAAAGGCGGAGGAGATATGACGGAGATGAGAGGGCATAGGATGAAGTTAAGAGGTGATAGGCTCAGGAGTAATCAGAGGAAATACTTTTTTTACAGAAAGGGTGGTAGTCGCGTGAAATAGTCTCCTGGTAGAGGTGGTGGAGACAAAGGGCTCCTTTTTACTAAGGTGCGCTAGCAGTTTTAGCGCACGCTACAATGTCGCACGTGCTAAACGCTAACGCCTCCATAGAGCTTGCATTAGTATTTTTCGTTTAGCGCGTGGTTTGCGCGCACTAAAAAAGCTAACGCACCTTAGTAAAAGGAGCCTAAAGTCTGTGTCTAAATTCAAGAAAGCATTGGACAGGAACTTGGGATCTTTTAGGGAGAGGAAGAAATAGTGGATCCTATGGTTGGGCAGACAGTACAGGCCATGTAAGAACAGTGCTACTCTATCTCATCCACTGCTATGGGTGACAGTTTTAGCTGCCAAATTCTGAACTCACTGAAGATGTGCAAATTGAACAAACGTGTAAATAATTTTAGCCATATGACATTTTTGGTAATCCCTTATAGGTTTTTATAATGATGTAATGCTCAAAAAGTCAATCATACATAGTAACATTGTAGATGACGGCAGATAAAGACCCGAATGGTCCATCCAGTCTGCCCAACCTGATTCAATTTAAATTTTTTTAATTTTTTTCTTCTTAGCTATTTCTGGGCAAGAATCCAAAGCTCTACCCGGTACTGTGCTTGGGTTCCAACTGTCGAACTCTCCGTTAAAACCTATTCCATCCCATCTAAACTCTCACAGCCATTGAAGCCCTCTCCAGCCCATCCTTCCCCAAACAACCATATACAGACACAGACCGTGCAAGTCTGCCCAGTACTGGCCTTAGTTCAATATTTAATATTTTTTCTGATTCTAGATCCTCTGTGTTCATCCCACGCTTTTTTGAACTCAGTCACCATTTTCCTCTCCACCACCTCTCTCGGGAGCGCATTCCAGGCATTCTCCGTAAAGTAGAATTTCCTAACATTGCTCTTTAATCTACCACCCCTCAACCTCAAATTATGTCCTTTGGTTTTACCATTTTCCTTTTTCTGGAAAAGATTTTGTTTTACATTAATACCCTTCAAGTATTTGAACAACTGAATCATATCTCCCCTGTCCCTCCTTTCCTCTAGAGTATACATATTCAGGGCTTCCAGTCTCTCCTCATACATCTTCTGGCGCAAGCCTCCTATCATTTTTGTCGCTCTCCTCTGGACCACTTCAACTCTTCTTACGTCCTTCGCCAGATACGGTCTCCAAAACTGAACACAATACTCCAAGTGGGGCCTCACCTTCTTCCATCTACTGGCTACACCTCTCTTTATACAACACAGCATCCTTCTGGCAACAGCCACCACTTTGTCACACTATTTTTTTGCCTTTAGATCTTCGGACACTATCACCTCAAGGTCCCTCTCCCTGTCCGTGCATATCAGCTTCTCACCTCCCAGCATATACAATTCCTTCCGATTATTAATCCCCAAATATATTACTTTGCATTTCTTTGCATTGAATTTTAGTTGCCAGGCATTAGACCATTCCTCTAACTTTTGCAGATCCTTTTTCCATATTTTCCACTCCCTCTTTGGCGTTTACTCTGTTACAAATCTTGGTATCATCTGCAAAAAGGCACACTTTTCCTTCTAACCCTTCAGCAATATCACTCACAAACATATTGAACGGGATTGGCTCCAGCACTGAACCCTGAGGGACTCCACCACTCTTCTTTCCTTCCTCCGAGCGACTTCCATTAACCACCACCCTCTGGCGTCTGTCCGACAGCCAGTTTCTAACCCAGTTCACCACTTTGGGTCCTAACTTCAGCCCTTCAAGTTTGTTCAACAGCCTCCTATGAGAAACTGTATTAAAGGCTTTACTGAAATCTAAGTAAATTACATCTAGCATATGTCCTCGATCTAGCTCTCTGGTCACCCATTCAAAAAATTCAATCAGGTTCGTTCGGCACGATTTACCTTTTGTAAAGCCATGTTGCCTCGGATCCTTTAACCTATTAGATTCAAGGAAGTACACTATCCTTTCTTTCAGCAACACTTCCATTATTTTTCCAACAACTGAAGTGAGGCTCACCGGCCTGTAGTTTCCCACTTCATCCCTGTGACCACTTTTGTGATTAGGGACCACATCCACTCTCCTCCAATTCCCAGGAACCACTCCCGTCTCCAGAGATTTGTTGAGCAAGTCTTTAATAGGACTCGCCAGAACCTCTCTGAGCTCCCTTAGTATCCTGGGATAGATCCCGTCTGGTCCCATTGCTTTGTCCACCTTCAGTTTTTCAAGTTGCTCATAAACACTCTCCTCCATGAACGGCGCAGAATCTACTCCATTTTCTCGTGTAACTTTGCCAGACAATCTCGGTCCTTCTCTAGGATTTTCTTCTGTGAACACAGAACAGAAGTATTTGTTTAGCACATTTGCTTTTTCCTCATCACTCTCCACATATTGGTTCCCAGCATATTTTAGTTTAGCAATTCCATTTTTCATCTTTCTCCTTTCACTAATATATCTGAAAAAATTTTTGTCTCCCTTTTTCACATTTTTAGCCATTTGTTCTTCCACCTGTGCTTTTGCCAGATGTATCTCTCTTTTGGTTTCTTTCAGTTTCACCCTGTAGTCCTTTCTGCACTCCTCTTCTTGGTTTTTTTAAATATTTCACGAACGCCAACTCTTTCGCCTTTATTTTCTCTGCCACTAGTTTGGAGAACCATATCAGCTTCCTTTTCTCTTGTTTTTATTTATTTTCTTCACATAAAGGTCCATAGCCATTTTTATCGCTCCTTTCAGCTTAGACCACTTCTCTTATGTCCTCCCATCCTAACAGCTCTTTCTTCAGGTACTCTCCCATTTCATTGAAATCTGTATGTTTGAAATCTAGGACTTTAAGTATCGTGCAGCCGCTCTCCACTTTAGCCGTTATATCAAATCAAACCGTTTGATGATTTCTACTTCCCAGGTGAGCATCCACTCGAACATTAGAAATATTCTCTTCATTTGTGAGGACCAGATTCAATATCGCTTTTTCCCTCATGGGTTCCATCACCATTTTTCTGAGCAGAGCCTCTTGAAAGGCATCCACAATCTCCCTTCTTCTTTCCGATTCCTCAGACGGAACATTCCAGTCTGCATCCAGCAGGTTGAAATCTCCCAACAGCAGCACCTCCTCTTTCCTTCCAAACTTTTGGATATCCACAATCAGATCCTTATCAATTTGCTGCGATTGAGTCAGAGATCTGTAGACTACAGCCACGTAGATAGAAGTTCCATCTTCTCTTTTCAGAGTGATCCATATCGCTTCTTCTTCTCCCCAGGTTCCTTGCATTTCGGTCACTTGGATATTGATCTTTACATAGAGAGCTACTCCTCCACCTTTTTGACCATCTCTGTCCATCCTAAAAAGATTATATCCCGGTATGTTTGCATCCTATCCATGTGATTAACTGAACCATGTCTCTGTGATAGCGACAATATCTAGATAATAATAATAATAACAGTTTATATACCGCAGTACCGTGAAGTTCTATGCGGTTTACAAAAGAATAAAAGAAGGTACAAATTGATTGAACTTAAGAGGTGAAAGCAAGTGACTGATAGGTCAAGAGAACCGTTATTGAGGAGAAAGAGATGTATGGATCAGCTGTCTAGGTATTTCAGGAACAGATGTGTTTTTAGGCGCTTCCTGAATTCCTCATAAGTAGTGGGCGAAAGCAATTGTTCTAGATCTTTACCCCATAATGCTGCCTGATGTGAGAGAAGATGTTCATGGTGTTTTTTCAGTTTACATCCTCTAACTGGGGGGGAAACGAAGTTCAAATGTGAGCTTCTCTTATGTCTGTTGTGTATTTAGGGGCTAGTCCGTATAATACTTTATAGTAGAGGCAGGCGAACTTAAACTTTACGTGTGCTTCCATCAGAAGCCAGTGTAACTGCCGGTAGTAAGGTGTCATGTGATCAAATTTCTTTAGCACGAAGATTAGTCTGACCGCTGCATTTTGCATTAATTGTATACGTCGCATATTCTTTTGGGAGATTGCTAAATAGGCGATGTTACAGTAATCAAGTTGACTCAGTACAAGGGATTGTACCAGGATTCTGAATGCTGAAGTATCAAAATATGATTTAATGGATTTGAGTTTCCAGAGAGTGAAAAAACCCTTTCTGATTAAGTCCACCTGGTCTTTCATGGTTAGGCATTGATCCAGAGTCACACCCAGTATCTTCATGGTGGGCTGAATAGGGTAACTAAGTTTATTGATGCATAGTGGTGTTTTGGTGTCAAGCGGATGTGGTGAAGCAACAAAAAATTTCGTTTTCTCTGAATTAAGTTTGAGCTTGAAGTCTGTCATCCAATGCTCCATCAAATTTATAGTTCCTGATGCCTTGGGAATAGTTTCCGAGATAGAGTTAGCAAATGGGATGATGATCGTAAAGTCATCAGCATAACTGAATAATTTTATCCCCAGCTGGCTTAATTTGCACGCCCAGTGAGGACATGTAGACATTGAAAAGCAATGGGGATAGCGGTGACCCTTGCAGTACACCGGATGGATTGCTCCAGGTATTGGAGAGATCAGAATTGAAATGAACTTGGTAGGTATGGGACATAAGGAAGCCGCAAAACCAGTTCAACACCTCATCCCTGATACCAATAGCGTCTAGGCACTGTAGCATTTTCGCATGGTCTACTAAATCAAAGGCGGAGCTCATATCAAATTGCATGATCAGGGCATTGAAGCCCTTGCTAAACAGTAGACGCAGATTATCTAGGATAGCCACAATTACTGTCTCTGTACTGAATATAGGTCTAAATCTGGATTGAGATTCATGTAGGAGAGAAAACTGATTAAGATATTCCATCAATTGGGTATGTACCAATCCCTCCATGTACCAATCTGCCTCTAACATTAGGGCTTGCAGATCATGAACTTTGTTGATTAGACTGTGAGCATTTGTGGTCAAAGCTTTCCAGCTATTTTTCAGCGGTAATCTCCTTTTCTGTATAGATTTTTGTTTCGTTTCACTTTCCGTTGCAATGCTAAGAAATGAGTTGCTGATATTGTTCATGTTGCAGCCTTTACTACTATCACATCTTTTCTTTTGCCGGGGGTGGTCTCTATAATTGTCCTTCATACATACACCACCCCCATCTTCTAGTTTAAATGCCTAGAAACATATTGTCTAAATTTTTCTGCAAGGTTTCTTTTTCCTGCTGTAGTAATATGTAGCCTATCAGTGCAATATAGCTTCTTGTCCTTCCATGTATTTCCCCATCCTCCTATGTACCTAAAGCTTTCTTGATGACACCAGGCTTTGAGCCACCTATTAAAGTCCTCTGTGTTTTTTACTCTTTGCTCTCCCTTTCCATATGCAGGCAGTATTTCAGAAAAAGCTAAAGTCTTTACAAAAGGTTTCAAGCCCTCACCAAGCTCCCGAAAAGCTTTCTGTGCTGCAAGTGTAGGAGTTGTTGGCCAGGTCATTTGTTCCCAGATGGATAACAACATCAGTGTTAAAATCCTTAGTTTCTTCCTTAATTATAGTCAGTATTTGCCTGGAACTCCTGGTAGCTGAGGATCCTGGAAGTCATTTCACTATTTTGGTCTCCTCGCCCTGTGTTCCAAGGTTAATGCCTCTGATGATGGAATCCCCCAACAGTAATAGCTTTCTGTTTTGGGCTTTTTTATTTGTGCTTAGGGTGCGCTTGTTCTCTTGAGTTACCCTGATTGGTTCCAGTCCCACCTCCCTTCTGTTTCTTGAGTTCATCAAAGAACAGCTTTTACAAAAAGTATGTGCAGACTTGCTGGTGTTCAACCGTTGGGTCTTCAGAATGCCAGTTGAGTCAACAGACACAAACTGACTAGACTCCTCATTAGTCCCATTGGTTTATTTTATGTACTTATAAATAAATTGTTTGATTAAATAGTGTTTCAATTCATTTGATTAAATAGTGTGCCAATTCATTTGTTCAGTCTTCTTAATACTTACTCATGTTATGCTTATTCAATTAATTGATAGAATAGCTAAATACACTTGAAATTAGCAACCATGTATTTAGCTTGCTTAACAGCACCACCTCTCCAACGGAATATCCGTTTCAACCCTTTCTTCAGGGAGCAGGTGAGCTTTTTAAGGCAAAATGCTGGAAAGCCAAGAAAATAAAAAACATTAGAAATATTAGTGACCCTGTTTCTAACAGTCTGCAAAATTCTTATTATGTGGTATATTTTCAAAGCGATCTTATTATGTGAAATATTTTCATATAAACAGCCTCCCGTTTGTGTTTAATTACGCCCGTTACTTATACTTAATCCAAAACAGTAAATTCTACACTCAAGTGCTTCTTACTAAGCCACTCACTGGATAAACGCTGACTGAAACATGCTTCTGTTGGGAAGATTAAGATGACCGTGTCGTCTCTCCCACTTATCAGGAGCGAAACGCCCTCTTAGTACGTGACCACATACTCAACAGCTGACTGACGCTCAACTTCACTGCATTATTCTGCTACTGTCAGCCAATCTGCATCCTCATTCATGCCTGCAGGAGCTATAGTATTCACTTCAAATATCCACTTTAATTCTCTGCGTGCTAGTAATCTGTCAATATTTCCTCCCACCCACCCTATTTCTATTACATCAATGACTCTCCAACGCAAATCTTGTAAAGTGTGCTCACTCAATGGTTGCTCTTTCCTGCCCAGATATCAGCAGCAGATTGTCCTACCAGAGGATTGAGCATCTCCTGATGAGCTGCTGATGTAAACAAACTGTGGAAATATGGCCAGTCCTTTTGAGTCTGTCCTCTTAAAAGCGCATGGTTTTGGGAGCCAGCAGGATTTGATAACAGAAAACTTATGAGCTATAAAAATGGATCATAATTAAATAATATTGAACGAGCATATAAAGAGGATATGATATATCACCTGATGATCTAAGGAGAAGAAATGTGCATATTGAGGGAAAAGATTTGAGTAAAAGCAGAGATACCTAGTATCAAGAAGTGAGAGGAAGGTGAAATTCTGAAGAGAAAACAAATGGGCCTGAAATTCCAGCTGAGCAAAGACATTTGAACAAGTAATAGGACATATTAAAAACAATGAAGAGGTGGAGTATAGATCTGCACGGCAATCACAATACTGAAAAGTCAAAATGTACAATAATGAAAATATAATGATTAATTTAGCTTTAGCAAATGACACAATTAATGTTTGCAAGATGAATAGATCCTTACAATACATTGATAATATATTTTTCTCTCAGTCATTATTTTTGGACTGCAAAACCATGGTCTTATTGTATCATAAAGCCTCCAAACCCATTAGGAAAATTTTAAGTGGAACTTTTGTTCTTTGTGTTTCTCTCTAATACTTTGTGGCTAATGAATTCTCATTATCAAGTGCCTGCATATTTTCAACACCCACCCAAAACCATTGATATAATTATTTTTTCAAATGAACTTGTGAGTGACAAGTACATTGATAGGACTTGAATCATCTTTCTGCAGGCGTGTATTTTTTATCTGATTGGTTTTCAGATAGATTTGTACTTTTCAAAAAAATGTATCTGTTTTACAAGATTAGTTTTCAGAAGATATGACACATGGCATTGGTAGTGAGTGATAGAATTTTATATTTCAGGCATGTGAACAAATTAGATAGCACTTTGCCTTTTTCTTCACTGAGTCATTTTTACACTAATTTTAATATCTGAAAAGTTAAATAAAATTAAAAAACTGAATCCTTCAAATAGTCTACCCCCCCATAACAAAACTGTAGCGCGGTTTTAGCCACAGTGGTATTAGCTCCAATGTTCATAAAATTCCTATGAGCTTCGGAGCTGTTACCACCGTGGCTAAAAACCACGCTACGGTTATGTAAAAGGGAGTGGGGGATAAATTTGTTTTTGAAAATCTAAGATGTTCTCTTGCCTCTCTACACATTATGGAGGTAATTTTTAAAAGCTAGATAAAGTGCTTGTTTTAAGCGTATTAAAGCAACATAGAAGCCAGTATGTATTTATAAAACATACATCCAGAATCAGCCCCAATACTGCACAAATCCACTCATATAAATTTGTAAGTGCTCCAAAGAAGAAGTAAATTCTACATATGGGTGTGCGTATTTGATAAAAAATCATGTTGGCAAGCACACTTATATTCTCTTGTTTAGTTCTGTACTTCTGTAAAAGCCTTTTTTTTTGCATGCAAAACATGGCTTACAAATGGAAAATGCTTTATAAAAATACCTTTTTTACGATCTGGTGCTTCGATTTGTGATAACTTGCTGCTAAAGATTTCAATAGGGGTTATATAAGACAGTGATTGAGTGAAACAGAACATTCTGGAATGCAGAGGCATGCGCATTATGTATGAGTTACAGCTCTTATATCAGTGGTTCCCAACCCTGTCCTGGAGGACCACCAGCCAGTCAGGTTTTCAGGATAGCCCTAATAAATATGCATGGGAACAGATTTGCATGCCTGCCATCTCCATGATATGCAAATCTCTCTTATGCATATTCATTAGGGCTATCCCTAAAACCTGACTGGCTGGTGGTCCTCCAGGACAGGGTTGGGAACCACTGATATAAGAGCTGTAACTCATACATAATGCGCATGTCTCTGCATTCCAGAATGTTCTGTTTCACTCAATCTTTTTTTTAGTCTAAATGAAGAGGCTTCAATAGCAAACAGATCATTCATTGTTGAATTTATGAGGCACCTTTCTTGGAGAAACTGTTCCTATGAAGGCAAGAAACTATACAGATTCAGAAAACTGAATTCTATAATGGAGAATCAAGATGAAGAACTAGAATTGGAAATGTTCTAAAGACAACAGCATACGTAAGAGAGGGTAGGGGATACTATTGGATATTACAGAGAAGCTCAGTCAACATTTCTGAGTTATAATTCGCAACTATCTTCTCCAAAATTAAGATGATTGTACAGTTAAGGTAGATTCTGGGATTATTATAGTGCTAAGCTAAAATATGTTAAACACAGTGAGGATTCTTAAAAAGCTTCTTCAGATCTGTTGGAAGATTATATTTTAAAATGGATTCCTTTTTTTGTAGAATTTTACAATTAGTGAGGAACCTCGACCCTGAGGAAGATATAGTGAAACATGATCATATTAGGAGAGATGACCCTTAGAATGATCTAAAGAGCAGATAAGTAATTTTGTATTGTTACATCATTTATAAGGTAATATATTGATTAAAAAAGAAATAAAAGATCATGGCAAAATCCAAATGTGATCCTATGAAGACGTTGGCTATACCATTGAGTATACGAATGGCTCATGATAGCCGTGCTGAGGATCCATTATAGATAAGAGAATTGATTTAAATTATAACCTGGGTAGAACATTTGGAATTATACCATTGTGGATAGAGGGTGGGAGCATGTACAAAGCAAAAAGGGCAAAATTTGCAGCTTTTCACAAAAGTTATCTGTGCAGGACAGAAAACATGCAAAAATACAAAAATGCCAGTGTTCTTACATATTATGGACATTTTGCATGGTGTTCTAAATGTGAGCTCCTTTTGCAATAAAGATTTGTAATTTAGTACATTGGTTCCCAAGATAGCATATGACATAAATTGCAAAAAATATGGTTTGAAAATTGCACATGTCCTGCTGCAACTATGGTATTGTTGTTTCCTAAGAAATACAGTATTATGTTGGGGAAGGCTGGAGAGAATCTTAATATACTCCTGCCCCTATTTTATTCCTTGTAACTATGTTCTATTGTTTCCCTTTTACAGACAAGTTAACGGTAACATTAGGTTCTCACATTAAGAAAGAGATATGGCCTTAAGGGCTTTTCCCATAGGCAGAGGGGAAATACTAATAATGAACAAGACCTTGCATGTTTTCCAAACCTTTTGCATGGCTCTGTTAAACACAATGAAAAACAGCAGCCCTGTTGCTGCCGGAAGCTGAACTAGTAATGAGTATAATTAAATGATTAGCATGAATAAAACCTTGGAGGTACGTAGGCAACTTGCTCCTGGATACTGCGATTATACAACACAGCGCAGTCTTCTTTTATCACTAGCCTTTGACTTGGTAAAATGCCTTCTAGGCACCTCATGTTGTACTTTCACAAAGAGTCTCCTGTTTTATCAGGTTGCATAACACTCCCTTCCAAAAGACTTCCCACTGAGAATTGTTTGGGAGCCGATAGCATCTGGATCTTAAAAGAAGGACCTCAGTTGTACAGGTGAAAAAAATGGGAAACCCATCTACCCGTCTCTACCTGTCAGTAATGGTAAAACAAATTTTCATCATAGGACCCCCAGGATATCCAGGCCTTTAATTGCCTGAGAAGGTTTAGGGCTATGTTCTCAAAAAAAAACTAATGACCTTGTTAGACTGCAATTTTAATATTAATGACTTCATTGTACTACATTTTCATAGTACAATTGGAGGCTGCTAGAAAGCATGGAAAAACCACAGTGAGCCATTTTAATAACAAGGCGGTAAAATGTGTGCATTTAACAATAGTTTAACGCCATCATTAAATGCACAATGACTTTAGAGAATGACACTTTAGAAGAATAAGGAAGGAGACTGGTATAGAATATAAATAAAACACTAATTTTTTTAATTCCTCCCATGTGTCAACATACTGTATATTGAGTAACAAGGATGTGAAAATAAGACAAACAATTCATAAAAACAAAGAAAATAATTGCATAATGTATGAAAAGATGTTCAATGTATTAGTAATTCTTGTCTCCTCTGTGCTCAGGTACCTGCTGGATATAGTTGCTCCCCTTCGCTCTTTTGTAAGTGCCTTCTTTCTCTTGCAGGATGGTTAGTAGTCACTCTCCTTTTATATATTCTTCCTTGCAAAACTCAGTTTTAAGGATAGGGGTTAGGCCCTAGTTTTATGTCTTCGCGCTCCTCATATGAAGTACTGTTTCTCTCTGCTACAAACGTATCTCTCTTCACTCTCTGTGATTTATAGCTCTGTGTTCCCTAGTTCTTCCCTTCTCTTGGATTTAGGAAGGTCAACGTTTGCTCAGGATTTAGGTCCTACTCTCTGTCTCTTTCAAGGATCAAGCACTCATAAGATCATATTCTGGCCCTCTTAAAGAGTACCACCACACAAGGTCAAAATACACCACACTTCATGTGTAAAACTGTCCCAAACAAAAATGCACAAACTCTAAATTCTTCTATGACAGTATATTCAAAACTGCTAGCCTTTATTTTAACATCTTGGATCTATATTCGGACAGGACGCTCAATATATCAATCAAAAATCCTGAGGGAGCGAGGCATCAGAATGTATGCAGACTGATGGATCACAGGGCCTCCTGTAACACACAGTTATTCCAGGTCCTGATCAAGAAGTCCCAATTTTGAGTGAACCTGAGGCTAAAGTAGGTTGCCCAAGAACCCCACTTTGCATTTCTCCTCCACTCCACTCCCCGTCAGACTGATCATCTCTCAACTCTGCTCCTGAACCTTTTCAACCTTTTAGTGCTTTGTCAGCAGTGAGCAGCAACTCATACCCGCTGCTCATGCCAGCCCAGTGCTTTCCCTCTGATGCAATTTCTTGTTTCTCCATAGGCAGGACCAGGCCAGAGGGAAGGTTCTGGACTGGCGTGAGCAGCAGGTATAAATTAATGCTCACTACTGATTAAGCACTGAAATGGAAAAGTACAGGGGGGTTGGGGGTGGAGTTGAGAGACTCCGGAATGTCTGTGATAGAGAAGAGGGAGAGTCTTCAGCTGGTGGGGATCCCCAAGCCCCACCAGCTGATGTGCCACTTATGATTGGGCCTGAGCCACTGGTTTGAGGGTTTAGAAGATTAGACTATTCTACCTTTTCAATTGCCTTGCCCTGTTTAACTGCTAAATTCTCCTCTAAGCTTCTCTGCTACAAAAGCTGGAATTCTTTTTCCCATAGAAATTCATTAGGTCATTTTTGGGGTCTTATTTCTCTGGAAGCGCCTGTCTGATTTAGACCATTTTTGATCTCAACGTATATTTGTATAGTTTTTTCCCCTCATACCAAGATCCATAACATTCAGTTAATTTTTTTGTGAGTTATTTTGCCTCCATTTCTATAAAGTTGAAAACGATCCAACCAGTAGAACTGATGTAGAAGGGGGGCGGAGCCTGGCAAGAACTCTGAGTAGACACCCGGAGTAGAAGCTCCTCCAGAATCATACTATCTACAGAAAATATCTTCTGCTGTTAACTCTTGTAAACTTAGTCTAAGCAGGCTGCAATGTTCCTTTACTGATGTCCCCGACGAAAAATACCAAAGGCGAATAACCTTCCACGCCTCAACCTAGCGGGAAAAGGCCTAAACCAGACCCCTGGATGCCTGAAAAGATGGCGCCGACTAATACAAATTCTCAACTCGACCTGCTTATTTCGGAGGTGAGATCTTTTAAAGAAATTATGTCTGCTCAAGTAGAAGAAACTAAGCTAGTGCTGATTGAAATTGAAGCTATAAATGCTCAGTTCGTCGATGCTAGACATCGTATAGATGCGCTGGAAGAACAAGCCGTGTCAACTAAAGAGAAACTTTCCCTATTAGATAAACATGATAAACTGATCCTCAACTTACAAAGGTAAATCGAAGACCTGTCGAATAGGAGCTGTCGTAGTAATATAAGAAATATCGGCTTACCAGAACAAGCGGAAGGCTCTAGTGTCATTGATTTTCTGTCTGAATTCTTACCGGGCACTCTGGGCCTGAAAATCACGGAGCCCATTGAGTTTGAATGCGCGCATCATGTTCCCTCCCATCCATCTCCCTCTCAGAAATCTCCGAGACCGATAGTGGCGAAACTTCTGTGCTTTCAACATGTTATAAAGATCATGGAAGCTGTGAAATCGCATCCTCACCTGCTTTATCAAGGGAAATGATTATACATCGTCCCGGATCTAGGACTGCCGCCAAATGCAAGGAGTTCCTGTCGCTGAGACAGGAGCTGAAGGACATCGGAGCAAAATTTGCCTCATGTATCCCGCCAGAATGAAAGTAACTTATAATAATCGCACCTCCACGTATTTGGATCCAGTGGAACTCAGAAATTTTCTGGACTCAGTTAAAATGCAATAACTTTGTTTAATGGTTGCTATTTCTATTGTTGCCATAACTTGTTAGGTGCCTTTCTAACGTTTTAATGTTCTTGGGTTTTTTTTCAGCAAGGTATGACGTTGATTCTTATGTTTTGTTCTGGATGGTAGTGGATGTTCCACTGCGTTTTCTCTATTGTACTTACAGGTACACCCACAAATTATATGCTCTATGTGCTCAACATGCTTCTCCTAGGTGAGAACTGGTTGGGCGCTGCTAATCTTTGTTTTTCTCTCTACAGGTTACTTTTCCCTTATTCCTTTGCTTCTCTTTTCAGTAGATTTCTTACCTTCTCTTTTTCTAAGCTTTTGATGAGTCTGAGGTTTTCATATATTTGTATTTCTCTATACTTTTTATCCCATGTAAATGGTATGAATCACCCAATCAAATGCACTAAAATAGCTACTTACCTCAAAGGCAAAAGCCCCGATACTATCTTTTTACAAGAGACTCACTTGCTCTCTACTGCAGCTCAAAAATTATCTATACCAGGCTATTCCAATCACATTTTTTTCTCCAGTGACTATCAAGAAAAAGAATGGAGTATCTATTTTCTTTAAAAACAACTTACCAATTACTATTCTCTCCCATAGAACAGATTCAGAAGGTAGATGGTGTCTGGCTCATGTTGTGTTGCATTCCACTGAATTTATAATGTTAAACATATATGGCCCAATACATGATCATCCAAAATTTTTCAGAGATCTTCAAAATGTTCTACTTGAATATGCTAATCATTCTATAATTGCTGGAGGGGATTTCAATCAGACCCTTGATTTACTTTTAGATAGATCTTCCTCATGTAAACCTTCCAAATCCAAATCCCATATAGAAGTCCATAATCTTATAGATAATTTTTTCCTGATAGATCCATGGAGGTTATTAAATCCAAAAGAGAAATATTTTACCCATTTCTCCTCATCTCACTCTACATACTCCAGAATTGACTTTTTTTCTAATTTCCACTAAACTAGCTCAATCCTTAATGAATGTTTTTATTCATCCTATCACTCTCACGGATCACTCCTCCACAATAGTGTACCTAGGGTATGTGGCACCCGGGGCCCATCATTTTTTGACACCCCCCCATCTATATGAAAAATATGACTTTTAGTAACAATCCACATATCGCACAAGAGTGTACCTAGGAAAAGGCAGCATTTTAAACACTGCAGTGAGCACTAGAACACCAACACATACATTGTAAAACTAAACAAGCCAGATCCCGCACAGTCAATTGATCCTGTAGTCAATGCCAACTGAAAACTATGTTCTTTTCATACACACAGAACAGAGATACACCCTCACCCAATATGGAATAATCACAAACTAAAAATAGAAATATGTAGACAAAAGTTAAACTGAACCGCCAAGAAACCAGACCCTGGATACAATGCAACACCACAAAAACAGTAACATATGTCCTCTAATACAGTGCAAAATATAAAGACAGTAGATGTAAATTTGAAAAAAATGATACATAACAATCACCACTTTACAAATTAACAAATAAAAATAAAACAAATAATGAGAAATAAAAAAATACCATTTTATTGGACTAATCCCTGTAAACTCGGTCCCCATTCCCGCAAACCACCTGATTCCATCCACACAAGCCTTGAATTGTTTATATTAAAGTATAAAAAGAAACAATATTCTGTACAATTGTCAATTTATAAATCAGCGTCTTCTCCCCACTCTCTCTTCCCCATTTCCCTTCAGCATCCTCAGCCCACTCTCTTTCCACTTTCCTTCAGCGCATGCACATAAAAACAAGCAATTTCATTCTATTCATTCATAGAAATTAAAGTCTAAATAATGCCAGTCACATAACAAAACATGATTTTACAAAAATAATTCCCTGCACAGTCAAGCCTGCAAGGATTACTAGATGTCTTTCAGCAGCTCCCCTCCCTCCCTCCCCTTTACCTTTGTGGCCAAGTCAAAATGATCTACCAACAATAAAATTTAAAAAACACAAAGCACGCTGTACGCAGAGAAAATGTTAATTATCATTTATATTCCGCGGGTTTTCAAAGAGGTCAAGGCAGATGACTTTATGCAATGTCACCTCAGTAACAACTATACAAAAATAGACAAATATTCCCCCTCCCTTTTTACTAAACCGCGATAGCGGTTTTTAGTGCAGGGAGCTGCGCTGAATGCCCCACGCTGCTCTCGACGCTCATAGGCTCCCTGCGCTAAAAAACGCTATTGCGGTTTAGTAAAAGGGGGCCATAGTGCAAAATATAGACAGCATATATAAATTCTCAAAACAGACACATTTTGATCACTAAATTGAAAATAAAATCATTTTTCCTATCTTTGGTAATTTCATGAGTCTCTGGTTGCACTTTCTTCTTCTGACTGTGCATCCAATCTTTCTTCCCTTCTTTCAGCCTGTATGCTTCCTCTCCTCCTGACCTCATTCCCCTCCTCCCAACTTTTTCTTCCTCTTTTCCTGCCCTTTCTTTCTTTCTCTCTTCATGCCCCCTTTCTTTTTTTCTGTTTCTCTTCCTGCCCTCTTACTTTCTTTCTCCTTGCCCTCCCCCAAGCCACTTTCAATGTCACTGCCATCGGGGAACAGGCCCCAAAGCCGCCGGCTGCCCCCCCCCCCAAGCTCTCCCTACTTCGGGCCGACCAGCATTCCTCTCCCCGATGTCAATTCTGCCGTCGAAGAAGAAGGCTGATCGGCCCAAGATCACAATCGATTGGGGGAAATGCTGCCGGGTCCTGCCTTCGCGGAAACTGAAAGTAGGCAGGACCCGGCAGCAAGAAGAGCAAATGGAATGCTTCACTGACCTGTCTCCCGCCTTAGCCCGTAGCGAATTTATGCTTCTGGGATCTAACATGTCGTGCCGGCTTCCCTTCTCTTCCTCCCTCCCCCGGACATAACTTCCGGTTTTGGAGGGAAGAGAAGAAAAGGGAAGTCGGCACACACACGTTAAAGCCCTGGAGCATAAGTTGCTACAGGCTAAGGTGAAATTTTCAAGTCGGCTTTTTTTTTTTTTTTAAATGTTGAGCAGCAGCGGAGGCAGCAGAATTTAGCTGGGCGGTCATCTAAATTACCCGGGCGGACCGCCCAGCTGAAAGGCCCTAGGGAGAACACTCAGCTCTCTCCTGTGCACCCCCTTGGGGCGTGCACCTGAGGCAGACCGCCCCCCACACCCCCCCTAGGTACTCTACTGCTCCTCCATTTCCCTAGCCGACGAGAGGAAACGTCACCTTGGACTTGGTCCTAAATGGCATTATGGGGATTCGGGCATTCGGGGATTCGGGCATACATTTGCAGTCGTTGCAAGGAGCTGGATAGCCTGAAAAGGAAGGTCCAGCTGCTAGAGGAGACAGTGCTGGGACTAAAAGAACTCCTCACCTTTGAAGAAGAAACCGCAAACAGGTGAAGCTTCTAGTGCAGTACAGTCCAAACGACGAGGTTAAGAAGCTACAGAGATACATCGAGGAAGCTCACCAACAGCATGTGGAGAACTGTACCCGAACAACCCAGGAAGAAGGCCTGGACGAGAGAAGAGAAGACACCCTGCAAATTCTGGAGGAACGGAAGCAGAGATAAGGGGCGATCGCACACCAGGAGTAAGAGGGAGACTGCATGGGGATGTCCCCCACCAGAATAATAATAATAATAATAACTTTATTCTTGTATACCGCATTAAAAGAACAGAATACAACCTCAGGAGTACCACAGGAGAGAGAAGATTGGTCCTATACCATGGATGTCGACCTATGACCCCTAAGGAACCCCCGAATAAAGAAGATGGGGATCATCATGGGAGACTCCATCGTACGTCATGTGGACAGCCACACTGCAGGAGTGAGAGAGGATAGAATCGTCACCTGCCTGCCTGGAGCAAGAGTGAAGGATGTAGCCAACAGGATCTCCAGGATCATAGACAGCGCTGGGGGAAAGGACACTGCTGTGCTTATCCACGTGAGAACTAACGATGTGAGAGGATGGATGTATGACAGGGAAGAGTTGAAGGGACAGCTCCACTCACTCAGAAGAAAATTGAAGATCAGGGAGGTGAAGGTGGCCTTCTCCGAGATCCTCCCAGTACCAAGAGCAGATGCAAAGAGATAAGGGGAACTTCAAGCAATCAACGCCTGGATGAGACGATGGTGCAAAGAGGAAGGCTTTGACTTGGTGCGCAACTAGACGGCATTCTGGGGAAAAAGTAAGTACTACAGAAAAGACGGACTGCACCTCAACAAGGAAGGAGTAAGAGTACTGGCAGGCAACATGAAGAGGGCCATAGAGAAGGCTTTAAACTAAAGGACAGGGAAAAGCCGACAGTCGACCACCAGTTGATGGCCTAGACGCAGGTTGCCCCGTAGAAGGAATTACGGACAACTATTCAGACACGGGAGGGGTCGACCACAAAGCAAATGAGGAAGACAACACAGCAGCAGAAAAGGATACCGTGGAAGAAACAGTAGATACTGCTAAGCTTAAGAAGTCCAAGAAGGTAATACAAAGGGAACTCAAATGTATGTATATGAATGCTAGAAGTTTGGGAAACAAAATGGGAGAGTTAGAAGCAATAGCAAAAAATGACGAACTGGAAATCATTGGCAAAACAGAAACATGGTGGAATGACGAAAACAAATGGGACACAGTAAAGAAAACCAAAGGCAAAAGAGAGCCGGCATGGCTTTCCAAAGAGATGAAGAAGGCCATAAATGAAAAGAAGGACTCCTTTAAGACGTGGAAATGCATGAAAACATCCGAAGCTTGGAACAAACATAGAGATGATCAGAAAAAATGTCACAAGGCGGTGAGGGTTGCCAAAAAGGTCTACGAGGAGAAAATAGCGCAAGAGGCCAAAAATTTCAAGCCCTTTTTTAGATACATAAAAGGTAAAAAACCCGCACGGGAGGCGGTGGAACCGCTGGACGACCTGGGAGGAAAAGAGTGCGTCAAGGATGACAAACAAATTGCAGACAGACTGAATTCCTTCTTTGCGCCTGTCTTTACAAAGGAAGACACCGCAGCAATTCCTGACACAGTGAAAGTGTTCAAGGGAGTCGTACAGGACAGCCTCACCACAGTAGAAGTGGACTTGGACCAGATTTACCACCAGATCGACAAACTTAAAAGTGATAAATCTCCTGGACCGGACAGAATTCATCCAATTCCTAAAAGAACTGAAATTTGAAATCGAAGAACTATTGCAAAAACTTACCAACCTGTCAATCAAAACAGGACAGATACCGGACGACTGGAAGATAGCGAATGTCACGCCGATATTTAAAAAAGGATCGAGAGGAGTGCCAGGCAACTACAGACCTATAAGTCTCACGTCTGTCCCTGGAAAGATGGTTGAGGCGCTGATCAAAGATAGCATAGTCCGGCACCTAGACACACACGACCTGATGAGAGCCAGTCAACATGGCTTCAGGGAAGGGAAATCATGTTTGATGAACCTACTTCAATTTTTTGAGACAGTGAACAGACAAATTGATAGTGGAGAACCAGTGGATATTGTATACTTGGACTTTCAGAAAGCGTTCAACAAGGTTCCACATGTAAGACTTCTGAGGAAATTACAAGGCCATGGAATAGAGAGAGATATACTAAGATGGATAGGCAAATGGCTAGAGAACAGAAAACAGAGAGTGGGCATAAATGGGAAGTTCTCAGAATGGGAAAAAGTGACTAGCGGTGTACCCCAGGGCTCAGTATTTGGACCTATCTTATTTAATATTTTCATAAATGACCTGGAAGAAGGAACATCCAGTAAAATCATCAAGTTTGCAGACGACACAAAACTATGCTGGGCAATCAGATCGCAGAAGGACAGCGAGGAACTCCAGAGCGACTTGAATCAATTGGAGAAGTGGGCAGATAAATGGCAGATGAATTTTAATGTGAAAAAATGCAAAGTGATGCATTTAGGCAGAAAAAATAAAGATCACAAGTATAGTATGTCAGGTGTAACTCTGAGAAAGACCGAACAGGAAAAGGACCTGGGTGTACTGATAGATAGGACCCTGAAACCGTTGGTGCAATGTGCGGCAGCAGCGAAGAAAGCAAATAGAATGCTAGCCATGATAAAGAAGGGAATTATGAGTAGATCAGAGAAAGTTATAATACCGCTCTACAGAGCCATGGTCAGACTGCACCTGGAATACTGTGTCCAGCATTGGTCTCCATACCTAAAGAAGAATATAAAACTGCTAGAGAGGGTGCAGAGACGAGCAACGAAGCTAGTGAAAGGTATGGAGAACATGGACTATGAGGAACGACTTAGGAGACTGGGGTTGTTCTCCCTTGAGAAGAGGAGACTGCGGGGGGATCTGATCGAGACTTTCAAAATACTGAAAGGATTTGACAAAATGGAGCAGGGAAAGCAGCTATTTACAATGTCCAGTGTGACACGGACAAGAGGACATAGACTGAAGCTGAGGGGGGACAGGTCCAGGATGAATATCAGGAAGTTCTGTTTCATGCAGCGAGTGGTGGACACCTGGAATGCTCTCCCAGAGGAAGTAATTGCAGAATCCACCGTTCTAGGATTTAAGGGTAAACTAGATGCACATCTCCTTAAGAGTGGCATAGAGTGATACGGGTAAGGGTAAATTAGATGCACATCTCCCTTGAGAAGCATACAGTGATATGGGGACTAAAACTAAGCCAGGGTACACCTGGCGGGGCCTACGCGTGTGCGGATCACCGGACTTGATGGACCGAGGGTCTGATCCGGAGATGGCAATTCTTATGTTCTTATGTTCTTAGGATTGAACTAAATGCTGCAAAATTTTATTCATGGAGATTGAATAATCAATTGCTAGCGGATGCAGATATTGTTGCTAAACTTAAGGATTTTACAGATGAATTCTTTATGATAAATTCAAAAGATCATGAAGTCGCTCCTTCTGCTGTCTGGGAGGCATACAAAGCAACACTGAGTGGAGAAATGATTAAGCTGGCGGCCTGGAAAAGCAAATTGTCCCTTCAAAAAGAAAAATCTCTAGAACAAACTATTAAACAATTAGAGACACAACACATGATTAACCCTACCCAAAATTCGGATACTTATCATCAACTTTTAAAACTTAAATATAAATATAATTCCCTTCTCTCCGTTAAGGCTCGACAAGATTTATTTATCCATGCTTCTGGACACTACATGGGAGACATTGTCATGGGGAAATCCCTTGCAAACAATCTTAGAACCAAATGGAAAAAGTTCAATATCTCCTCCATTCAGAATGATGCTGGTAAAATGGTGACGAATCAATCTCTGATCTCATCTCAATTTGAACAGTTCTACTCTAAGCTTTACCAATCTGAATCTCATTCATCGAATTCTGATATTGATGCTTATCTAAGTCACATCACGCATCCACAATTACATGACAATCTTAAGCAAGACTTAGAATCTCCGATTTTGATCCCAGAAATATTATCTGCTATATCCTCCTTATCACATAACAAAGCTCCTGGCCCAGATGGACTTACCCCTGAGTTCTTCAAAACTTTCAATACAAAGTTGGTCCCCCCATCTCCTGACATATTATACGTACCTACATCAGAACCTAGAAAAACAATATAATTTTGCCGAAGCAACAATCATTGTTTTTCCCAAACCTGACAAAGATCCCACTCTCATTAAAAACTATAGACCAATTTCCTTACTAAATTTGGATTATAAAATCATGGCAAAATTTTATCTTTGAGATTGAACAAAGTTATCAGCTCATTGATTCACAAAGATCAAGTGGGCTTTATTAAGAATAGATATATAGGAGATAATTTACGACTATTTCATCACATTAATTCTTTAGCCAAGGCCTCCTCGGAACCCATAGTGGGATTGGCCATTGATGCGGAAAAATCTTTCGATAGAGTTGAGTGGCCTTTCCTACTGCAGGTTTTGAGCTGGTTTAATTTCGGGGAGAATTTTATAAAGTACGTAGATTGAAACATTCTACTGTAAACCAGTATCTAAAATTTTGATTAACAATTCCCTGTCAAATTATTTTCCCCTAACTAGAGGTGCCCGTCAGGGATGTCCTCTCTCACCCCTATTATTCAACCTAGCCCTTGAACCCTTTCTAGCATCCATATGACAGTACTTCCAACTCCAAGGTATTCCTGTTGAATCCAGACAAATTAAATTGGCCACTTACGCATACGATGTACTTCTGTTTATACAGAATCCTCAACACTCATTGCCAGCCCTGAATGACTTCCCATTCGGATTACTCAGTTAATTGGGAAAAATCTGAAATATTTCCTTTAAATGATCTCATTGTCTCTTCTGATGTTGCTCAATTTAAATTCAAATGGTCCTCCATGGCTATTAGATATTTAGGTATCCTAATTCACAAAGACTCTTCACATATTATGGAACTTAACATCTCTAGAATCAAAGTGCTTGTCACACAAGTCACTACTAGATGGTCCCCCCCCCCTCTTCTTATCATGGTGGGGCAGAATCTCCTCTGTTAAAATGACTTTATCCCCTCAAATCATATATATACTTTCTATGCTTCCCTCCATTTGCAATGCCTCTGTATATGCTTGGCTCAGACAAACTATTTTGAAGTTTATATGGAACAATAAGAAACCTAGAATCTCTATGTCCAAATTGCGACTGCTAAGGGAAATGGGGGAGTGAATCTACCTGATTTTTATTTTTATCATTTGGCTTCCCTAATTAAATATGGAGCTCACTGGACACAAACTCACTTTCCACTAGACTCACCTACCTGGCTGGAAGTTGAGAGATTTATTAGCTCTCCTCTTCCTCTACAATCCCTTGTCACTAGATACATCCCCCCAAAACGCAAAACTTACTCCCTCTTGAAGGCAACACAACAGGCACTTTGTTTTTTGAATAAATCTGCCAACATCTCTATATACAATTTACCTACTATGTCTATATGATACCTAAGAGGAAGGGTAAGCCCTTTTCATGGAAAAAATGGTAAACAGCACGGCTTTGGTATGTATAACAATTACTTCTCATTGACATCTTGAGACCCTTTGAATCATTATGTATTACTTATCCAGATATTCATTGCTCCTTTTCTCAATGGCGAACTTTAACATCTGCCATTGCCAATATTAAATTATGTTTTTCTCCTCCTGCATCTCTTTCAACCATTGCCTCTTGGTGTGATTTAACCATAGTTCAAGGGAAGGCTATCTCCTTTATTTACTGTATCCTGAGAGATACTCATTACAAATTGATATCTGACTTTCCACAACACTAGATGAAAGAATTTTCTGACACTACATATGATATTGATTGGGACACATTTTGGACCAAAACTAATCGCCCGTCAATGTCTTCGCAACTCTCCCAATCATTGTACTTCTTAATATGACATGCTAACTAGACCCCTTTTCGCATCTGGAAAGCAAAACTACGACCGACTGCAACATGTTGGCATTGTAATTCAGAGGACAGCACATTAGCTCATATGGTGTTTTCCTGTTCCTTTTGGATCCATATTTGGAAAACTATAAAGAATATTGTCAAATGTCATGCGGATGTATCATATGAACTGATTATTCTCCAATCTCAACATCCATCTCTGGCGGACTGAGACTGCCCAACCAAACTGATTGCTTTTCTGCTTGCTATTGGATTTCTACAGATTCTAAAGAATTGAACTATACATTCTGGTGGAATTCGGTTTGCCTTTACAAAAGCTATGAACAATTTGTCACTCTCAAAGGAGATACCTTTTCTTACTTAACCCACTCTTGCTCACCCTGGGCTTATTTAGATCGCTATGTACAGGAAATCCTCACACATGCCTTATAATTGATTAGTGTACATTTTTTCTCTTTCTTACACCTGACATTATCTTTTGATTTTCCCCTGAGTTTTACTATTATTATTGTTTTGATGATACTATTCTGTTAGAGAGTATATGTTGTTGCTCGTCTTATTTCACTGAATTGTTGATGTATTTCTGTGATGTTTATTGTATTTTTTTTTCAAAATCCAATAAAAATAATTGTAAAAGAACTGATGCAGAAACAAAAATAATGAATGCCATAGCAGCATTAATTTAAAATCTGGCACCCAAACCAGTTACATCTGAAGGATGAATTTTAATGGCTCATCCAAAGAAAAATAACACCTCTCTTGTTTGTATGAATTCTGATACAGTTAATAGGGCTGAGCAATACAGTCTTGGTTCTGTATCATTTTTGTTTCCTGCTATATACAATACTTCATTTAAATTCTAAAATAACTAAACTACAGCAATGGAAAGGTATGATGAGTAGCCATTATTTATATTTGGCTCAGACCTTTTCAGTTGTAGCTCAGGTCAAGTTACATCCAGGTATAATAATCTAATCTAATCTTTGGTCTATATACCGGGTCATCTCTCAGTGGAGCTCGACTCGGTTCACATATAACTAAGACTAGAGTACATAGCAGAAAACATAGGAGAAGGAAGACCTAATTAAAAACTAAAGTACATAAGAAAAGCATAAGAAAAATAACTATAATATTATTAATATATAACTATAACTATAATATAATATATAATATAATATATAACTATAATATAATATATAATATATAACTATAAATATAATATAAATATAATATAATAAATAACTATAATATAATAACTATAATATCATTTCATTGAGGCTGTAGTTAAACCATTTAAAAATTGTGAGAACAACAAAGTTTTCAGGAAGGCTTACAATATTAAAGACTCTTTTACTAAAGAGCATTAAGCCTTATAGCATAGTTAATGCACCATAAAAGTGGAGGAGTTAGCTTAATGTTTAATGCTGTCAGCTGAGATCTTGGGGAACTAGATTCAATTCCTACTACAGCCCATTGTGACCCCAGGCAGCCACTTAATACTCTATTGCTCTTGGTACAAAAAGCCTAGATTGTCCCACTAGGGACAAAAGAAAGTATTCTTATATGTGTACAGCAGTACATATGTCTAGTAGAGCTTCAGCAGTGTCTCTCAAACTGTGTGCCACAGCACAGTGGTGTGCCCTGAATAGATTTCGGGTGTGCCACAAGAGATTCCAGAATTTTACTTTATTTAAAAAAATTCCCTTCATAAGTATACACTAGAATAGATGACATGTACAACATGTATACAAGAGTCATAAGAATATAAAAATTGCCGCTACTGGGTCAGACCAGTGGTCCATCGTGCCCAGCAGTCCGCTCACGCGGCTGCCCTTAGGTCAAAGACCAGTGCCCTATTAGAGTCTAGACTTATTTGCGTATGTTCTGTTCCAGTAGGAACTTATCCAACCTTGTCTTGAATCCCTGAAGGGTGCTTTCCCCTATAACAGCCTCCGGAAGAGCATTCCAAGTTTCTACCACACTCTGGGTGAAGAAAACTTCCTTACATTTGTACAGAATCTTTTCTCTTCTAATCTCAGCGAGTGCTCTCTCGTTCTCTTCACCTTGGAGAGGGTGAATAGTCTCTCTTTCTCTACTGAGTCAATTCCCTTCAATATCTTGAATGTCTCGATCATGTCCCCTCTCAGTCTTCTCTTCTCAAGGAAGAAGAGGCCCAGTTTCTCTAACCTCTCGTTGTACGGCAACTCCCCCAGTCCCTTAACCATTTTTGTCACTCTTCTCTGAACCCTTTCCAGTAGTATTATGTCCTTTTTCATGTACGGCGACCAGTCTTGGATGCAGTATTCCAGGTGGGGGCATACCATGGCCCGGTATAAAGGCATGATAACCCTTTCAGATCTGTTCATGATCCCCTTCTTAATCATTCCTAGCATTCTGTTAGGCCTTTTCGCCACTGCCGCACAATGCACGGACGGTTTCATTGACTTGTCTACAAATACTCCCAAGTTTCTTTCCTGGGGGCTCTCTCCGAGTATAGCTCCGGACATCCTGTATTCGTGCATATGATTTTTGTTACCGACATGCATCACCTTGCACTTATCCACATTGAACCTCATTTGCCATTCCACGGTCCATTCCTCGAGCGTATTTATGTCTCTTTGTAGGTCTTCGCAATCCTTCTTTGTCTTCACTACTCTGAATAACTTTGTATCATCCGCAAATTTAATCACCTCACTTGTCGTGCCAAGTTCTAGGTCGTTTATAAATATGTTGAAGATTACAGTCCCGAACACCGAACCCTGCGGCACTCCACTCGTGATGCTTTTCCAGTCTGAGTATTGTCCATTCACCTCCACACTCTGCTTCCTATCCGCCAACCAGTTCTTAATCCACGTGAGTATATCACCCTTGATTCCATGGCTTGCAATTTTCTGAAGTAGGAGTTCATGCGGAGCCTTGTCGAACACCTTCTGAAAATCCAGATATACGATGTCGACTGGGTCACCTTTGTGTATCTGCCCATTTACTCCTTCGAAGTCTGTCAATGTTATGAGCATCTGTGTGTATAAAGATACAACCGCCCAAACAAACATAATAATAATAATAATTTATTTTCTTATATACCGCCAAAGCCATGGTAGTTCAAAGCGGTTTACAACAAGAGGAGCTGGACAGTCAGCGATAAGTTACAAAATAGAATCAATGAATACAAGTACACTGGAAGCAAGTACAAATAAGAGGCGCTGGACAGTCAGCGATAAGTTACAATATAATAATAATAACAGCTTATATACCGCAATACCGTGACGTTCTATGCAGTTTACAAAGATTAAGCAAAGGTACAAATTGATTGACTTTAAGAGGGGAGGAAGAAAGAGGGTTAATAGGACAGGAAATCCATTTTTGAGGAGAGAGTGATCAATAGAACAAGTTAATCGCTATAGAGGGGAGAGAGAAGAGAAGATCAGTTGTCTAGATCTTTAGGAACAGGTGTGTTTTCAGACGTTTCCTAAATTCCTCATAAGTAGTGGGCGAAAGCAATTGTTCTAGGTCTTTACCCCATGATGCTGCTTGGTGCGAGAGAAGATGTTCATGGTGTTTTTTCAGTTTACAACCTCTCACTGGGGGGAAACGAAGTTGGAATGTGAGCTTCTCTTGTGTCTGTTGGCTGAGAAGACGAAAAGGTCAGTTATATATTTAGGGGCAAGTCCGTGTAGTGCTTTGAAGCAGAAGCAGGCAAATTTAAACTTTACGCGCGCCTCCATTGGCAGCCAATGCAGCTGCCGGTAGTAGGGTGTCACATGGTCAAACTTCCTCAGCCCAAAGATCAGTTTGACCGCTGCATTTTGCATCAATTGTAAACGCTGCATGTTCTTTTGGGAAATTGCTAAATAGGCGATGTTACAGTAGTCAAGTAGACTCAGTACGAGGGATTGGACTAGGGTTCTGAATGCCGCTGTATCGAAATAAGCTTTAATGGATCTGAGTTTCCAGAGAGTGAAAAATCCCTTTCTGATCAAGGAGTCCACCTGGTCTCTCATGGTTAGGCACTGATCCAAAGTTACACCTAGTATCTTTATGGTAAGTTGGATAGGGTAATTAAGATTATTGATACATAGTGGTGATTTGGTGTCAAGCGGATGTGGCGAAGCAATGAAGAAAGTTGTCTTTTCTGAATTAAGTTTGAGCCTAAAGGTTGTCATCCAGTGCTCCATCACGTTTATGGCTTCTGAAGCTTTAGGAATAGTTTCAGAGATAGAATTAACGAATGGGATGATGATCGTAAAATCATCTGCATAACTAAATAGTTTTATCCCTAACTGGGTTAGCTGCGTGCCTAGTGAGGACATGTAGACGTTGAAGAGCAATGGAGATAGCGGAGACCCTTGTGGCACACCGTATGGATTGCTCCAGGTATCTGAAAGTTCATAATTAAAACGTACTTGATAAGTGCGGGACATAAGGAAGCCACGGAACCAATTCAGCACCTCGTCCCTGATACCAATGGCGTCTAGGCATTGCAGCAGTTTCCCGTGGTCTACTAGATCAAAGGCAGAACTCATATCGAATTGCATAACCAGGGCATTAAGGCCCTTACTAAACAGAAGGCGCATATAGAATCGTTGAATAAAAGTACACTGAAAGCAAGTACAAATAAGAAGAGCTGGACAGTCAGCGACATAGCTATGAATTGGTATACAGAATACGAGAGATAATGAACAACAAATTCTTAGGTGACAAATCGGTTGAACAGTTTCGTTTTTACTAATTTTCTGAAGCCTTGATAGGAAGAGGAGAGCATGATAATGTTACCCAGCCAGTCGTTCAGTTTACCTGTCTGGAAGGCTAGAGTTCTGTCCAGGAATCTTTAGTAACGGCAGGCCTTTATTGTTGGGTGTGTACATAAGTGGATTTTACGTGAGGGCCTGATAGTACAACCCAGATTGAAGTGGGAGACTAGGTACATAGGGGCCAGACCAAAGATTGATTTGAAGCAGAGACAAGAGAATTTAAATATTACTCTGGCCTCGATGTGATTGGTCCTTGAAAAGTAACAGCAAACAATTTTATTTTTATTTTTTATGCAGTAGTTAGCCTAACTTGAGCAAGAGAGCAATCAAGGATTTACCACCATTTGGATCTTCTTATCATTGCAAACTTGGATTTTCAGCTCTGACAGAAATTAAAAAAAAAGAAAACAACTGCAGATGATGGATGATGAAATGCATGTTTGCTTCATATTTTGAGTTATTTTGCACTCAAAAACAAGAATATCCATCACATTGATTAGCAATTCTAAGATTCTATCTACTTTAGTTTCACCATTGTTACAATTACCCATACATAGTTTAAAGAACTTTAAATAAATAACTCAAATTTACCTCCCCTCCTTTTTACAAAACCTTAGCGAGGTTTTTAGTGCCAGACATGACAGTAACAGCTCCAATGCTCATAGGAATTCTATGAGCGTCAGTGCTGTTACCACTGCCTCAGGTGCTACAAACCACACTACGGTTTTGTAAATGGGGAAGTAATTTTTTGTTGGTTTTGCAATTTTATACTTTCAATTATAACGTGTTGCGAAAAGCATTTGCTCCGTTTAGTGTACTGGAGCTAAAAAGGTTTGAGAGACTGCCCTATAGAAATGAGTAGCAGTAATATAAAAGGTTTACTGCATAACACTAACACATCTTGTGGAAATTTGCCTATTAGCAGGTGCCAATCATATGTTTATTTTTTTGTAATTTTTTGGGAAGGAGCATGCCATAGATAGGTAATAGATGTGGAAGCATTATCCAGCTAGCACATTCTGGTTCGCGTGTGCTAATTGGATAATGCAGACTTAACATGAGAGCACTTAGCAGCTCCTAAATATAAGGCAATAAGGGAGAAATTCTATAAGAGACAACTAACTCCCCTTTTATAAAACTGTAGTGAGGTTTTTAGCACCGGCAACGGCGGTAACAGCTGGGATCTGCAAAAAAAAAAAAAAATTTGAAGCCCTAAATACTGCCAAGGAAAATCTGGGCTTAGTTTATAAGAAAGTTCCACATTGAAATACATTAAGCCCAGATCTTAATCTTTTAGTAAAAGAGCTCCTAAGTTGTACCTGGTGTAATGGAAGTGTAAGAGCGCCTTTTACAAAGCTGCAGTAGTGATTCCCCTGCGACAAATGCACTGAATCCCATTCAATTCCTATGGGCTTCGGTGCATTTGCTGCAGAAGAATTGCTACCGTGGCTTTGTTAAAGGGGACTTAAAAGACATGAAACCCACAATAGCCCACTCAAAAATAATTGCAAATCTCTTTTCAGGATGATTGTTCAAAAATCACTTGTTTTATGCAACGTTGAGTTCCTGGATCAAAAGGTTTGCTAAGAAGGAGGAAAAAACCTCAGACTCATGCCTTCCGCGGTCACTTTTGCATACAGAACAGGCATTAAATACAGAGATACCTCATTGGCAGGAAAAACCTCCTCCTTTCCAAACCAATCCAATACAGTATGATCAAAATTTAAATGTGCTTAAAAAGTACTTGCAAATGTTCAATAACTTTAAATGTTGCTGAAAACACAATTATTTGCTAATGCCTTCCTATGCTAATGCTTATTCCATCTGATAATATCTTCTTTAGATTTCACTGACAGTAATGTATGATTTAAAGCCTGTTTGTATTTCTGAATTTTAATCATATTAGATTGGTTTGGAAGGGAGGAGCTGATTGAACTGCAACGCAACAAAATTGTTGGGATAAAATGTTTACAATACTTGCATTCGTTGTAGTTGTGGTATTTTTAACTTAAAGGTATTATGGGCTCCTTTTACTAAACGGTGATATCTACCATGGGTCAGTGAGTTAAAAGCGCTGTTGATCATAAGAATTCTATGAGTATTGGAGCATTAAACTCGCTGGCCCATGGTAGAAATATCTACCACCATTTAGTAAAATTCAGCATTTATTAGGTAATAATTTCTCTACTTTCACATATTTCTTTCTGTACTTTTACTTAACTATTAAAATATACATTTATTTTTACTTAAGTACTTTGATCTAGTACTTTGAATAGCACTTTGAACTTCTTAAGAAGGAAAGCTCCAAAAACAACATGGGAGGTATCTGATGAAAAGGGTTAAGAACATAAGAACATAAGCAATGCCTCCACTGGGTCAGACCCGAGGTCCATCGTGCCCAGCAGTCCGCTCACGCGGCGGCCCAACAGGTCCAGGACCTGTGCAGTAGCCCTCTATCTATACCCTTCATAGTCAAATGCGCCCAAGACAACAGCGCGCGGACAAACGGGCACAAGACAAGTGAGTGCAAGACATATATTCGTTATAGATCAAGTTCTAGCAAAACAAGATCTTTACCTATAACGGACACAGTCAGGCAGCGAAAGGAGGGCTGGATGTTCGGAGCACATATATAAAGGAAACGTAACCATAGTAACGAAAATGCATTCACGTGACTAATATTCAAAACGCAAAAGAAGCAAGGGAACCATACTGATAACGTGGTGACGTGATCACGTTAACGTGCTGAACGTGCGCATGCCCTTCGTTCGCCACGCGCCATTTTGAGGTGTGTTGAATTGTCGTTGCGCTGAATTATCGTAGCGCTCAAATGTCTTGCGCTGAGTTATCCTTGTGCTCAATTGTCTCGCGCGCTATTGTCTTTGCGCGGTATTATCTTTGCGCTGATTGGTCTTCGTGTTTTTGTCCGCGCGCTATGGTCTTGCACGCATTTGACCTGTCACCGATGAAAAGACACAGGAGCAACAACCTTTTGTCACTGAAAGCTTTTAAGAGAAAATACGGGGAGATCACTCAGTCCTTTCTTGATAGTTTGAAAGTGTAACTATTTTCATTATTTCATATGGTACTGCTTTACAAATTCTCACATAGAAAACATAGAGAGAGTTTTGAGGGGCAACATGTTAAAGATTACTGCATTGAAGTATGCACATTTTGTAGTGATGAAAAAATGGTACAATGCTAACAATAACACCAAAAAGGAAGTGGCAGCTCTAGCAAATCATTGGATGTTTATAGTTCCCATGCTAGATCCAGGGAATTGTTTCAAATTTGAAATCAGACACAGTGCTATCTCCATTAGGAGGCCATTCCACGCATCACCACTTTTTTTCGTAAATAAGTATTTCCTTAGATTATTCCTGACTCTATTCCTTTTCTCCTTCATTCCAGAGCTTCCTTACAATTCAAAGAGACTCGCTTCCTGTGCATTTATGCCAGGGAGATATTTAAATGTCTCCATCATATCTCCTTTCTCCAGCCTTTCTTCCAAAATAGATATGTATTAAGATCTTTAAGCCTGAACCCATATGCTTTTTAATGAAGACCACTGACTATTTCAGTGGATGCCCTCTGGTCCATCCAACTGCAGCCTGCTTATATCTTTTTCAAGGTGTAGACTCCAGAATTGTACACGGTACTCTAAATGAGGTCTTACCAGACTATTATATAGAGAAATGGTCTGAAACTCAAACCCTTTGCAGGGCCACATTTTGGATCTGTAGGTACGTACTTAGAGGGCCGCTTACCTCATACAAAATTATCATTTCTGTAATAAGACATTAACTATTTTTTCTGCGGCCCTCACAGTTAAAGTTTAACATCTTTCCTTTCTCAAAACTGGCACATTTCAATCACTATATTGAAAATAAAATCATTTTTCTTACCTTTGCTGTCTGGTGACTTTATTTTTCTGTGCTTTTAACTATGTTTCCAGGGCCTTCTTGTCCACTGACTGTTTTTCTCTCCTTCTTCACTTTCTGCCCTGCATCCATCTTTGGCATTAACTTAACATTCAATTTTTCTGCTTTCGTCTCAAAATCTACTTTTCCATGTCTTCCCTTCCCTTCCTACCTCTCTCTCCTTCCCTATTTTCATGGTCTGACATCTCTTTCCTTCCCCCCCCAGTGTAACATTTCTCTTCCTCCTTTCTGCCCCTTGCAGTCCATCTCCCTTCCCTTCCTCCTTTCTGGCCCCCAACATTTCTCCTTCCTTTTCACCAGTCCAACATTTTTTTCTCTCTTCCTCATTGCTGCAGTGTGCACAAAGTCACATGTGAAGGCTCCTCGCGCATCCCGCGCCTCATCCAAAAGCCTTCCCTCTGACATTGCGACATCAGAAAGAAGGCTTCCAGTTCAGACGCAGGACGAGCATAGGAGTTGCTGCCCGCGGCTTTGTACACTGCAGCAGTGAGGAGGAGGGATCTGGCCAGAAGATAATACCGGGGACGGCAATGAAAACGCTGCATCGTTTTGCACCTCGGGCTGCATAAAACAGCCAGGGCCCACAAGCCTTGAGTTTGACACCTGTGACTCGGGCTATTAGTGGTATATAAATACATAAATAAATAAACATCATATCTATTTTTCGGAATGCTGAGATTATAGCTGCTATAACTGCATAAGTTTTGCCATACCCAGCACATACTTTAGAAGGATAGAAGAGAGGAGAGTTTCCTCCAGGGAGTAGATCTGCTTTTCTTTGTGAAATCAGAACATCATGCATGAAAATCCATAACTGTGGGCCTCTTTTACAAAGCTACGCTAGCGGCTGCCGCATGGCAACAGCCCCAAAGCCCTTTAAATCTCTATGGGCTTTGGAGCTGTTTCCGCGTGGCAGCTGCTAGTACGGCTTTGTAAAAGAGGCCCTGTGTGTTGGTTCATTTTGGACTGACCTATGTGAGGAGGAAACCTAACATGAAAATCTGCATACTATTTGTACCATTGATGATTATTAAGAGATATATTTATTATTAATTTGTTTGGATTTATTGTCACACTTATTGTAAGTCTGAAAATGAATAAAGAATTTAAAAAAAAAGAAAATCTGCAATAAGATTCCATCATCTAAACATTTTCTCAAAACAGCATCAAGAAAGAACTGCTTGAAAACACGGTCTAGCTAGATTTATCACTTATTTGTTAAGTACAATATGAAAAGACAAACAAAGAGATGATCTTTCTGCTGCTTTATCGAACCAGCTTTGAACGCCATACTTGTAAAGCAGGGACATCTGACATACTGAACTAAAACAAATTATCTGGTGTGTAGAATAGCCGATGAAGTCAAAATCTAATCTAACATTAATGTAAACAGCATATGCCTACCACAAAGGAATATTTAGGTTCTGCACAGCCACAACACAGATGTTAGTGCCCAGAGGCATTATTTTCATTAACATGCAAATGACCTAATAAATTATTGTTTAGGGGAGATCACTTAGTCCTGGGTACAGGCTTAATTGCATCCTACTTTCAGTTTCATTAACTCTTCCTTGCTGCAGTGCTGGTGGCAAAGGAAGCAGAGAACAGAGCAGAATGTGCAGGAGCTTGAAACTTGGGAGCAATTATACCATTCTAACCTCTGGTTCAATCCAAGTTTCCAAGTTTATTTAAAATTTTCTATCCCGCCCTAAGGAGAACCTTCAGGGCAGCTTACAGTCTAAAACAAGATTTAATAACAATACAATGTACAAAAAATAAAAACATGATACATAAAATTAGGGATCAAGGGGAGAAATACAAAAATTATAGTAAGAGGAAAGGAAAATAACATAAAGCACATTCTTCTGTTTTCCTTGCGGCCATACTGTTCTTAACTTAAAAATCCACATTTGTTCCATCTGATGAAGTTTTTATCTTATTTCGCCTTGCTGCCGAGAAGGAGGCAACGAATCCAACACAGTGCAATACAGATCCTGAAACACATGCTCTTTTGATTACAATGCTAACATAACACATCCACGCCTCTCTTATGACTGATATTATGCTGATGTTCAAAAAGACGTGTTTTTAAAAAATGGGACATTTGTCCTATGTAGCAAAGACAACATTTATTTATTCAATTTTCTATACTATTCTCCCAGTGGAGCTCAAAACAGTTTTACATGAATATATTCGGGTACTCAAGTATTTTCCCCTGTCTGTCACGATGGGCTCACAATCTATCTAATGTATCTGGGGTAATGGGGGGGAGGGGGGGAGGATTAAATGACTTGTCCGGGGTCAGAGGAGCAGCGTGGGTTTAAACCCACAACCCTCAGAATGCTGAGGCCGTAGCTTTAACCACTGTGTCACAAAAGTAGAAACACAAGTTGTTAGTCTCCTCAGTGTCACTTTTTGTCACAGGGGGACTTTCACCACATCTCCTTCAATCATATTTTCACACACCCCACACCTGCCACATTTAAAGTGCCCACAACCAACCCCCCCCCTCATAAGGTTATGTCCATACATCGGAACTGCAAAGTTGATCTTTCAAATCTCTACTGTACGTTACCATACGATCAATATCTTTGAAGTTTTGATGCCCCTGTAGCACTCTCCAACATTTTTTTAATGCTCTTCCCTTATAATAGGAGCTACAGGAAAATATCGTAGCACACGTGAAATTTTGAACATTTCTAGCTGGATTATACTGGGCTCTCTATTTTCCTTATCACTGATCTTGGATACCCAAGATTCAAAAACTTCTGTCCCAGTTTTTCAGACTGAATACCATACTCTTCCATTGACCCACATATCTGTTGGTATAACAGTTGGGGCTTTGCATCCTGCTGTTCCCGAGTGCCCTCAATTATGGATTTTTGCATGAAGGATTTCTGGACATGTCTCTCCAGATTCATAACAACATACAGTATAAAGTTATGAATTATGGTCTCATGTAAGGCATGTCTGAGAGACATGAGTTTCCATATTTTGTAACTCATTATGTCTCTCATTAGACGCATGCCTTACATGACACCGTAATGCATAGCTTTATATGTTGTTATTTAATTCTTTTCATTGTATGCGATTGTCTTGCTTGGATGTGATATTAGCTATTTATGTGTTGCACAATGCTTTTATATTATCTTTACATTGTTGTTACTTATTTTTAATTATGTTTACTGTTTTTATTTTTGTTTTAAACATGGCTCATAGACTCTTGACAAAGGCACAGATGCAGAAACACTATCAGTGTCAAGTCCTTGAGCTCTTGCAGTGCACTGTATACATCAATAAAATGACTCCTGAAATGTATTACCTGTGGCTGATCTTTTGACATCTTATCCTCACGACTCCACTGTTGTGTGCACTCTTTTCTTTGATGAGGTCTTCTTTGAGCTTCTTTTTCAGTGTCTCCCCTGATGCAGCCAATAGGTGAAACAAGGTCTCTTCTCAGGAGTTGAGTGTGGTGTGTGGAGATAAGTCCCACAAAAGGCAGATGGCAAACCCTTTCCATAGGGGCAGCATACACATCTCCCACCACACAAGATATGGATTTATTACAAAGAATTGATACTGTACCTTTTTTTATTCACTGCTGCTGCATAAAATCAATGTTTCACCCAACTACCCTGGAATTTAGCAGACTCCACCACATTCAAATGAGTTTCTTGCAGAAAGTACACATCTGCCTTTTGCTTTTTCAAGGCCAATATTTTCTTCTGTTTAATAGGATGGTTGAGTCCATTATCATTCAGTGAAAACCATTTTAGAACCATTAATTTCCTCACCATGAGACTGCCACAACTGCCTTCAACCCATTCCTTCCACTATCATTCTGCCAGTCACACTCATACCACGCAGTCCCTCCCTCATTATGGCACCATATACAGAATTTGGGGAAAAATGTCCTCCATTCCCTTACTATTCAACCATTTACAGGCTTTTCTGAAAGGTTGCCAATTTTCCCCAATTGTTGCAATATTCACATGTGTAATATATTGATATATGTGTAGGGGAACTCTCACAGGAGCCTTCTTTTAGGAGACAAGTTTCAAGTTTTATTAAAATTTTATAAAACACTACTCATAAATACTAAGGGGCTTATAATTGAAAGAGAAAAATGTCCAAAAACCGGCCTAAGTCGGCACTTGGACGATCATCAGTCAAAAACGTCCAAGTGCCGATAATGAAATCGGGTTTTGGACATATTTATAAACAACCTAGGCCTTCATAGTGCCGCTGAACGACCAGAGCTAAACGGGGCGTGTCAGGAGGAGTGTCGAGGGCGGGAGTGGGATGGGATGTGGGCTGGCTTAGACTTAGTCGTACTGCAAGTATAACCGAAAGAATTGACGGAACTTGGACGTTGTGACTTAGACCATTTAAAACATGATCTAAGTCACAAAAACCCATGTAAAGTCACCAGATAAGCACTGCAAAAACATAATACAGACCCCTATACACAACCCCAGTGATCACCAACTCCTCCCTAAAAATATTAATCACAATTTGAAAATTGTGCCTCCAAAACATCATCACCTAGCTGCCTGGCATAGGAAAGCCTAGTTGTGCTGTACAGAGCCATCTTAAGCCATCTTGGGGGTGGGTTAGGAACCCATGGAGAGGAAGACCCATGCCCATAAGCCCCTTTAATCACTGCATTGATATTGAAACATGTGCACTATCCTATACACCCCCAAAACCCTTTTATACTGGCATATAAGTGGCTCCTGCAGCCATAAGAGCTATTGGGGTGGTAGATAAGTGGGTCTAGGGGATTCTGGAGGTGGTTTGGGGGGCTCACCATGACCTATAAGGGAGCTGTAGTGATATGATGACATGGCACCCTTTTTGAGAAGTTCACAGCAGTGCCTGTAAGGTACCTCACTATTTAGGTGTCATGTCTGGGTGTTCAGTCCATTACTTTGCAGACTCTTTCCATGTCCAGGGCTTGTTCTAGGCCAGGGATGTCAAAATCCCTCCTTGAAGGCTGCAATCCAGTTGGGTTTTCAGGATTTCCCCAATGAATATGCATGAGATCTATTAGCATACAATGAAAGTAGTGCATGCAAATAGATCTCATGCATATTCATTGGGGAAATCCTGAAAACCCGAATGGATTGCTGCCCTCGAGGAGGGACTATGACACCCCTGTTCTAGGCGTTTTTGACTTGGATGAAAAGTTGGACGAAAATGTGGTATAAAGATGGACGATATAGCAGCTTGGACGATCAGGTCAGCAGGACGTATACTTAGACGATTTTCGAAACGAAAAAAAATTTGGATGTATTTTTCGAAAATGTGTCCTAAGCCGTTTTTTACTTTGGATGACTTGCGATTTAGACAAAAACGGACTTAGACTTTCCTTTCGATTATGCCCCTCCAAGCGTTTGACAATAAAAATTAAAATGGGGAGAGATACAGGCATTTGAGGTGCTATTACCTGATTGAACTATTTTGCCCCAGACTGCAGCGCTTGGTAAAATCTTAAGCCGGAGAGTCGGGAGCCGAACCCCTGCAGGCAATCGCAGAGGCTGACCCCTGACATCACGCGGGTCCTCTTCCCGCGGTTCAAAGGGACGCCGTGACTGTAGGAGTCTGGAGAGATACAGGCATTTGAGGTGCTATTACCTGATTGAACTATTTTGCCCCAGACTGCAGCGCTTGGTAAAATCTTAAGCCGGAGAGTCAGGAGCCGAACCCCTGCAGGCAATCGCAGAAGCTGACCCCTGACATCACGCGGGTCCTCTTCCCGCGGTTCAAAGGGATGCCGCGACTGCAGGAGTCTGGAAAGATACAGGCATTTGAGGTGCTATTACCTGATTGAACTATTTTGCCCCAGACTGCAGTGCTTGGTAAAATCTTAAGCCGGAGAGTCGGGAGCCGAACCCCTGCAGGCAATCGCAGAGGCTGACCCCTGACATCACGCGGGTCCTCTTCCCGCGGTTCAAAGGGACGCCGCGACTGCGGCGCGTGTCCGCAGGGCGTGGCCAAAGGGGCGTGCCCTAAGGGGCATGATCTGCCCCTTGGGAGCCCCTTGGAGACACTGGGAGAAACGAGAGAACTGTATGTATGTATGAATGTATTATGGGGAAGAGAAAAGTGAAAGCAAAGGTATCTACACCTATTGTGTCAGGCCCCATAGATAGGCACTTTATCTCATCTAGTGCATTAAGCCATAGTCAAGGAGCGGACTCGCTTTCAGGGGCATCTCTTAGTCCTTCAGGTAGAAGTCCACCACCTCCACCAAATATTCCTGAAGTTTTGGAGCCTCAATCTGGCTCCAGTTTACAGCCAGAGGGACTCTTTGAGCAACAGAGATCACCCTTACTAGTTTATGGGGTGATGCCAAAAGCCTTATCTTTTCAAGATGAGGCTTTAATTGCTGGAGAGCCCCAGGCTGAACCTTAGGAAGTTACCTTGAAAGATTTATGGCAAATTAATACTCGAATGGAGGGGTTATTAAAGTCCGTGGTAACACAGAACCTTAAATTTTCACAAGAAGTGATTGATAAGTTTGTAAATGTTGATTCTAATCTAAAAATTATGGAAAAATTGATTAAAACAACAGAGTCTCAAGTGGTTACATTACAAGCAGTTTCCTCAACAGCGGTTAAGGATTTTCATATCACTCATATGAAATTTGAAAAAATGGAAAACTTGCAGAGAGCAAAAAATCTACGTTTAGTCAATTTCCCCAAAACTCATTTGTTGTCTCCAGAAATTTTGGTTAAAAAATTTTTTAAAGAAGTTTTGGGGATGACTGACGTGGAAAATTTGCCATTAACAAATCTATACTATATTCCTCAGAGGAAGAAAGTTTCAATAGAATCGGGTGTAGATCAGTTGGAACAAATTGATTTTGATCTAACAGGATTCTTGGAAGATTCACAAGATGTAATTCCAACTAGAGCTACACTCCTAATAACATGTACAAGAGAGATAGATAAATCCTTAATAATGAAAGCTTATTTTCAAAATAAGCAAGCTAAATTTTGTGGAGATAATGTATTGATATTTCCAGATGTGGCCCAAGCAACACAATTGAGAAGAAAATCTTTTTTGGCCTTGAAATCTAGGGTGTTGGCTTTGGGTGCCACTTTTTATTTAAAATTTCCTTGTAAATGCTTGGTTAAATTTCAAGAAAATGATTATGTTTATTGGGACTCTATGCAGCTAGAACAATTTTTACAACATCATGAAGTTAGTTCTTCTTCTTCTGCTACCACGTAATTAATATTTGGAACTTTGAAAATATTAAGGCACCATTTTGTTTGATCATTTGATCATGATTATATTTGATTGTTTCTGTAGATTTAAAACCTGTTTGTACTCTCCCAATATATGTGGGCTTGAGGAAATTATTGTAATAACCTTTCGGGTTATAATTACTTTTTCTTATTGTGTTTCTGTTAATATTCCTTTTCTTATTATTTGTATAAATGATAATGTTTAAAAATCTGATAAATAAAAAAAATAAAAATTAAAAAAATTAAAATGGGGAACAATTAACAGACTTAAAAAACAACTTTGCTTACATGAAAACAACAGGAAAGTGGGGAGAAATACAATTTTAAAAGGAGAGAGTACAATTAAGGTTAAAAACAAAAGGGAAATAGGAGAAATCATATTGATGTTGAATATGAGTAAAAACAGAATGTGACAAGTAAGGAGCCAGAGATTGATTAGCAATCATAAGTGTCTTTAAATAAGAAGCTTTTAAGGTTGCCCTTAAATTTATCTAGATTTTGCTCCGCCCTTAAATATGATGGCAACGAGTTCCATATTGTAAGGGCTAGAGTTGCAAATGAAGAAGCCCTACGGGTACTAATGATTTTTAGGAATGGGACATGAAGAAGTTCTCAAAGGTTCGTGAGGTATAAGATACTTATGAATAAAAGCAGGTTCCTTGGTGTTCATAGTTTTAAAGGAGATTAAGGCAATTTTATAAGTTATATGGTGGTGAATTGGTAACCAATGTGCATTTTTTAACAGAGGAGTGACGTGATCAAATTTTTTCTTTTTCGTTATAATTTTTATTGCAGTGTTTTGTATTAATTGTAAGCGTTGGATGTCTTTTTGGCAGATTCCTTTATTAAGTAAGGAATTGCAGTAATCGAGACACATTTCTCACAGTAATCATGCAGTGGAAAACTGAACACCTAGTAGTGTGAATTAGTCAAGAAGAGATATTGACAAATCAATTCATTTTTCCCTTGCTTACATATTTTGCCTGGGTAGCAATGACAAATGTTACTATAACCATGTTTGCAGTAAATATCATGGTTTGAGTCTAACGCTGCAATACCTACAACACAGTTCAAAGTCATACAGGAGCAAACATGTAGAAAAGGGAGATTTCAGCGGAAACTGCTGTTGCCTTTGGCTGTATTTTTGACAGCCTAAGTATTTATATTCTATTTTATTGGGAATTTAAAGATGTCCTGGAGTGTAGTGTGCTCCTCCTTTAGATACTGACAGCTTTCTAGAAATAAAAAGAAGGAACCAGTCACTCTTAGTGTTACCCTTCTCTTCCACTGCCAGTTCCTTTCATCTAGCTGCCTCCTATGCCTGGAATAAATTACCCGAGTTTGTCCATCAAGCCCCTTCCCTTCCCTTGTTTAAAAGCTGAAAATCCACTTTTTGATATAGCTTTCAATCCTTAACCTTACTCCTCTGCCCTTCAACCCAGCCAGCTGATTAACCGTTCCCCTTAACTGTATCCATGACATCCTGTTTGTCTGTTTAGATTGTAAGCTCTTTCAAGCAGGGACTGTTTTCTTATTTTTTGTGACTCTGTGCAGCGCTGCATGCGTCTGGTAGCGCTATAGAAATAATTAATAGTAGTAGTACCAATGGCATCCTCCACCTTCCACTGTAACGGGGCCTGAAGGTTCAAAGGCCTGATCACAATCTGGGGGTTGAGGTGTTACAAAGGCTGACTCCTGCCATGTGGGGATTTGGTTCATTGGAGTGTATTAATATGTGCCATCAGCATAGAAGTTGACTACACCTCCTAAGATACTTTAAATTTTCCTGGATTAAGCTTCATTGGTATTAACATTGCATGCTCCATCATTTGTATTTAATGTGCATCAGTCTAACTGGAAGCATTATTTATGTTCAAATGTATTTTATTGAGCTCATCCAATAAACAAGCAAAGATACAACAGGATCTCAACAAACAAGCTCAAAGTTTTATACAATACCGCACAGTGAACTCCCCCCCTCCAAACCCCCCATACCGCCCCCACCCCCCAGGTCCTCCTTCTAAAACAAACCCAACATAGGCATTGGGTAAACATAAAGCAATGTAAACAACCAACAGTAACAGAATGATACAAAAAGACATATCAACAATTAAGCAAGCGGCTACGGGCCAAGGGTGTCATAGTGGTCCAAAAAGGTTCCCAGGTGCATTAAAACAGTGTCCTGAGAGAGAAGAAAAGTCCTTCATATCCCTGCGTTCCCACATCAGGAGAGAAATCATCCGGCATCGCCAGAGAGAGTAGTCTGGCATGTCCCCTTAAAGCCATTTCAACATGATACATTTCAAGGCAATAAGGACAATCCACTTGAGGAAAGCAGCAGCCCTCCCGCTGTCGGGGGTAGTAGTGGGGAACAGTTCCAAATAGAACCAAAGCAGAGCGGTGAATTGTGATAGTCCAAATATGTTCTACAAAAAGAAAAATAGCATTCCAAAAGGATTGAACATTGGGGCAAGTCCAAAACATATGTCCCAAGCCCGCCTCAGGAGTCTAAAAATACTGGAGGGGTAATAAACTCTAAATAGATACCATAGAGTGACTAAAGGAGACAATTTGGAAAAAGAAAAAAGTCACTACTTGAAAAATTAACTGTATAAAGATATAATCATAGGTCTTTGTGCACTAAGTCCTAATGCACAATCTGATACAAAGAACTCTGCTCAGAGATATGAAGGCATAGTGTTCCGCCTCACCCACCAATCATTGCAGTGTTCAGTTATATCCAATTTTTTAAAGTGCTAAACTGTTGTGTTGCTAGCTGCTAAAGCTATGCTTAATTCTTAATAGCAATAGCAAAAATAAAAAAAAATTTTCACTTATCTTTGAAAAATAGCTGGTTCCGACGTGGCACGTTTCGAGTCTGTGTCAGGGAACTGACACAACAACTAAAGTTATAGACTGGAGGTATAAGCTCTGAAACCAAAAAATATATAAAGACATACTTAATAAATAGACAAAGTGTCTGTATATATCATTTCTAAAAAGCTCACTTAACACCATAAAAGCTTGTGCATGGTTCTATCTGGATAGGAGTACTCACCATTGAATAAGAATTATAAATTTCTGAAGGTATACACAACCCGATTTCTTCCCGGTGTACAAACAGATGACTGAACGCCAAGAGAGCAATTTAAAAGGCTGTGTTCGCGCCAAAAATAGCGTGATGATGTCATCGTGCAAAAAATTACACTAGAGTTGACCCGCTTAATAAGATGAAAAAGTCAAAAACTAACAAAAATCAGAAAAAACGCCAATTCCAACACAGATCTACAGTAACTGGCTATCCTGCTCTGTGTGTACATGAAAAAAACAGTGTTAGTTACAAAAAGGCTTGCCATTCAATTTCGTTATTCAAGCCCCGAGGAATCAAAGAACCTAGAGTGTAAATCCATTTCTGATCAGAGGAGTGAATGTAGCTTTAAGGTCTCCCCCTCTGGGGAGCGTGGGAACATCCAGAATAGAAAAACGTATGGAAGAAATAGGGTGTTCAGCTTCAATCCAATGATGAGTAAGGGGTGTTTCCATAACTTCCCTACCTATTCTGCTAATATGTTCCCCCATTCTGACCCGAACGCTCCTCATGGTATGCCCTACATAAAGCAGATGACATGGACATTCAATGATCCTCCAAGATTTGGATATTCGCGAGGGTGGAACCTCAAACAGCATTTAACTAAGGCTCAATACCATTCTGAGGCACTTGACAGTAGTTCAAAAGGTTTTCATTCCCCATGTACGTCTTGCTCTGTTTGCCCCTATAGCGTGAAATGATCTGACATGACTATCCCTGAATGGGTGAAGAATCGTAAATCTTTAAAAATGACTAATTGTAATTCCAAGGGGGTAGTTTATGTCATTGAATGTCCATGTCATCTGCTTTAGTAATGGACTGGCCACTTAGACATCACGACAGAGGAATGGGACAATGCTGTGTACTTCACATAAAGGGAGCCAGTTCTCCATATATCTCACCATAACCCCCTTATGATTTAGGGTGAGCCCTCCCAACCCTCCTAAAGCTCTTTCCTTTATTTAAATTGTAGTTCTCCCTTTTCCATTCATTTCTTATTTGTCCATTGTTTTAATTGATGATATTTTTGTTATAATTTGTTCCCTCCCTGATTTTATTGTATAACCACCTTGTTGATAAGGCAGTATAACAAATTTTAAATAAACTTGAAAACTATACCCTCCTTTGTACTACCCCAATAGCACTTAAGGCTGCAGGTGACACCTCTATGGCAGTAAAGTAATGTTTGGGTGGGCTCACACATTCTACCATAAATGGGTATGGTTCACTAGCCCACCCACCAGGCTGCTTAAGATACCTGTGAGCAGCTCTACTAGGCTTCCCCATACCAGATGCTGCTGTTTTAGAGACAGGTATTACCTTTTTGTTCTAATTTTTGTGTGGTGGAAAGGGGTCAGTGAGCACAAGAGGAGTGTGGGGGTGTCTTACCTTGATGCATGCAGTGGCCATCTGCTCAGTTTGGACACATTTATGGCAGTTAGACCCTTCTAAAATAGATCTAGTTCCAAACGTATAAGTCTTGCAAAATGTTTGATTATTGTTGCAAGACATCCATATCTTACCCGCCCTTGAGACCGCCCATAACATGCCTCCACCACGCCCATCTCGTGCTCTGAATGTACAGAGGCTGGAAAATCTTGCTAGATGTACAGAAAGACAGTTTCGATTATTGGCACTTGGATGTCATGGCGATTAGGACGTCTAAGTGCTGATTTTGAATGCTTTTTGGACGTCTATGCTTTTTTTAAAATTATGAACCCGACAGCCTCAGCACCCTGAGATTGTGAGTTCAAGCCCCACATTGCTCCTTGTGACACTGGGCAAGTCACTTAATCCTCCAATGGCCCAGGTATGTTAGATAGATTGTGAGGCCACCAGTACAGATAGGGAAAAATGCTTGAATGCCTGAATGTAAAACAGCTTAGATAACCTCCATTGATAAGACAGTATAAAAATAAATAAAAGAGGGATAATTCTACAACATGGCACCTGACTGGCACATATTCTATATAGAATTCTACATTCCTTTATACCAGGGCTACTCAAATCCAGTTTTCAAGGTCCACACGCAGGCCAGGTTTTTCAGGATATCTACAATAAATATGCATAAGAGAGATCTGCATGTATTGCCTCCTTGGTATGCAAATCTCTCTCATATGTATTCCTTGTGGATATCCTAAAAACCTGGCCTGCCTGTGGACCTCAAGGACTGGAACTGAGTAACCCTGCATTACAGAATAGCCCTTGGATTCTACATATGGCGCTATTTGTGATGTGTGCAAACTAATTAGCTTACAAGTCAATTAACTGAAATTAATTTACATTAGCAATCAATCACTGCGGTTGGCAATCATTGAAACTTGCATGTTTATTTCCCTATGCCCTAATCTATAACCCCATGAGTAATTCCTCTAGCGCGCAACTCAAAAGGGGGCATGACCACAGAAGTGACAGAGATGTTCCTAAAAGTTGCACATAGGGTTACGGAACATCCCCATTTCTGTGCCAAAATGCCTGGAGTTGTTGCTGGAATGTACACCAGGTTAAATTATTCATATTGTGGGCATTAACTTAAATATAATTTAAGTTTAATTTAAGGACTGTTTTACTAAAGTGAGGTATTTGCAGTTATCATGTACAGTAATTGCAAAGCCTCTTTGTTAAATGTTGGGGGTAGGGATGTACCAAGCAACTTCCAATACAGTTACTTTTATTGCATGTTAAGTACATTGTATAGAACAAAGATGCCCTTACCGCCGCTTATTAAGACAGTGTTTTTCAGCCTTTATCATCTCACAGCACACTGACAAGATGCAAAACTTGTCAAGGCACACCATCAGTTTTTTAAGCATATATTTTTATCACTTAACAAACGAGTATTAAGATTGTGTTTAAAGTTCAATAATTATATTTTTTAATCACTGTGTTATCTTTAGAGTTGAATATTTTTACTGAAGACACAAGTTGGTCTTTATCTGCCATCATGTTTTTATGTTTCTATAGGAAACAGACAGTGATGCAAGGGAAGCAAAGAGAGGAGGAAGACATGCTGCACATGGATGGAGGGTAGAAGAAGTGAAGAGGTGAGAGGGAGGAGATGGTCAACATGGATGGAGCAGGGGTAAAGAAAAGAGAGAGGGAGGAGATAAAAGCATAGAAACATGATGGCAGATAAAGGCCAAATGGCCCATAAAGTCTGCCCATCCGAAGTAGCCATTATCTCTTCCTCTCTCTAAGAGATTTCCATGCTTTCTTTAATTCAGACACAGTCTCTGTCTCCACCACGTCTTCCGGGAGACTGTTCCACGCATCTATCACCCTTTCTGTAAAATAGTATTTCCTTAGATTACTCCTAAACCTATCACCTCTTAACTTCATCCTATGCTCTCTCATGCCAGAGATTCCTTTCAAATGAGACTTGACTCATGTGTATTTATGCCACGTATATATTTAAACGTCTCTATCATATCTCCTCTCTCCCACCTTTCCTCCAAAGTATACATATTGAGATCTTTAAATCTGTCCCCATATGCCTTATGATGTAGACCATGCACCATTTTAGTAGCCTTCCTCTGGTCCGACTCCACCCTTTTTATACCTTTTTGAAGGTGTGGTCTCCAGAATTGTACTCAATATTCTAAATGAGGTCTCACCAGAGTCTTATATGAGGGCATCATGCTATTCATGGATAGATGGGAAGGGAAGAGATGGAAAGGTAGGTAGATATGAGATGGAGGCAGAAAAATGGAAGAAAGCTGAGTATGACAAAATCAGTGCTAAAGATTGATATGGACCAAAAGTGGAGGAGGAGAGAAAATAAACAGCAAATGGATAAGGAAGCCCTAGAAACAGAGTTAAGAGCACAGACAGAGGGAAGTACAACCAGAGACTAGGAACAAGATGCTCACAAAAATGAAAACACTCATACAACAAAGGTAAGAAAAATGATTTTATTTTCAATTTAGTGATTGAAATATCAGTTTTGAGAATTTACGACTGTTGTCTTTATATTTTGCACTGTTCAGGAAGAAATCCGTTTCTTTCTATTTCTCTGGTGCTGTACTGCATGCAGAATCTGGCATCTTAGGGTTCTGTTTGTATACAATAGCAGTTTTAGTTTGTGGGTTTATATTTGAAGAGGGTTTATCTGTTTTCTGCATGTGTGACTAAGAGCAGGTGTTCTGGTGGTGATGGAAAGCCTAAGTAGGAAGATATTTGTTGGCTCTCTTCACCTCTTTTGGACCTAAAATGGCTCCAACTTAATAATTAGTGAAGACCACTGGCTTACAGTCATCTACCCATGGGCAGAAGCTTAGCCAAAACAGGGTCATGCAACAAAACAATAATCCTAAACATTCAAACAAATCTGCTACAGAAAGGCTAAAGAATTAAAGATTTTTATGCTTAGGTTAGGCCAAGCAAAAATCCTGATCTAAATCGTATAGAAATGTCATAGCAAGACCTGAAGTAAGCTGTTCATGCAAAGAAGCCCTCAAATGTCACAGAGTTGGAATACTTCTGTATCAAAGAATGGGCCAAAATTACTTAAGGGCAAGGTAAAATACTGATCCATGTTCCCAGGAAACATTTAGTTGAAGTTATTGCTGTTCAAGGAGGTGCCATCAGTTACTGAATGAAGGGTTCACATAAGGATACTTATTGTTGAATCTTTTTAAAAAAAAAATAAATAATATATCTTGTTTTGTCTATGTCATTTCTCTGAGGACAAACAGGATAGCAAGTCCTCAAAGCAAGAGTAACAACACTGATGAAACCTGCACAAGAAGCTATTACTACAAAGCACCACTAAAAATGGTTTGAATCACCCCAACGCACTTGCATACCATTTGCTACTTGCGACTGTTGCGTGAAACCACCTCAGTCTTGGTCTTTCCAAGGAGCCTGCCAGTTGCTCGGCACTGGAGCTAGTTTTGATGCATTTTTCTTGTAAAGTTAATTATTTTGTTAAGTTTTCTTGCTTTCCTGTTGCTGTTGTGCAGTGCTGATTCCTGGTAGCTAGGTTTTTGTCCATTTATAAACATAGAAACATGATGGCAGATAAAGGTCAAATGGCCCATCCAGAATGCCCATCTGCAGCATCTACTACTATATCCTCCTCTCCCTAAAAGATCCTACGTGCCTACCCCACACTTTCTTGAATTCAGACACAGTTTCTGTCTCCACCACCTTTTATATGGATATACGGTATATGTGTATATAATTTATAAAATCAAATGTTTATGTAATAATTTATATGCTATGTTTTAGCCTCCTGAGGCAGGCCCTTTAGGGCCGAAATACGATCATGTCAAGTCATTTCAAACAATAAAGGAAATTGAACACCGATTAGTGACCTTCGTTGTCTATTCTCTGCTTTCATGGTTGTGGAGGTAATATTTCCTGTTTCTTGTGGTCTTCACTACCTCTACCAGGAGACTATTCCATACATCTAGTATCCTTTCTGTAAAAAAGTATTTCCTTAGATTACTCCTGAGCCTATCACCGCTAACATCATCCTATGCCCTCTCATTCCGGAGTGTCCTTTCACATGAAAAAAACTTACCTCTTATGTATTTATGCCATGTTGGTATTTAAATGCCTCCTATCTTATCTCCCTTCTCCTGTATTTCCTCCAAAGTATACATATTGAGATATTTACATCTGTTCCCATATGCCTTATGATGAAGACCACCAACCATTTTAGTAGCCTTCCTATGGATTTACTCCATCCTGTTTACCGTATTTTTCACTCCATAAGACGCACTTTTTCCCCCCAAAAGTGGGTGGCAATAAGGGTGCACCTTTTGGAGCAAATCCCCCCCTTATGCCCCCCTCGCACCTTTCTTTAATTTCTGGCAGTCCAGCACCCCTTATGTCCACCCACTGCACCTTTCTGTAATCTACGGCAGTCCAGCGAATATCCCTCCCCACACCTTTCTTTTGTCGCCGGCAGTCCAGCACTCCTTATGGAAAGAAAACCCCACCCACCGAACCTTTCTTTAATCGCCGGCAGTCCAGTGAATACCCCTCCCCACATCTTTCTTTAATCGCCGGCAGTCTAGCGCTCCTTTTGGAGTGAATACCCCATCCACCGCACTTTTTTTAACACCCTCCCGCACCTTTCTTTAATCGCTGGCAGTCCAGCGCCCGTCTCCACTCCTTCCTTTTCAGCAGCAGGGTCATGATGGTGTCCCGCCTTCCGATTGGCAGAGGGCAGATGGAGGGGGCAAGTTCGTAGGCACACAGGCGCTATGGAGATGAAGTGGCACAACACGTGTTTTCTGCTGCGCTTTGTTTTCCTTGCAGGTTCTGCTCCAGATTTGCTCCTGTTTGCACCGGGGAAGTGGCAGGGCTCTGAGCAGCACAATCAGCCCTGGTCGAGGCTGAGAAGACTTGGTGGCCGTGGCTCCCCCCAGGCTGACTTCTTCTCTCAACTGCTGCTACTTTGTGTGCACAGCATTGCACATGAACCCGCAGGGGAAATTGCAGAGGCCCGCAAAAGAAGAGGACTTGGAGGTGCTGGACCTGGAGGCATTGGACCGCTGGCAATTAAAAAAGGTACTGGGGGCTGCCTACCACCACCACCAGGCTGCCTACCACCAGATGCACCTATGTATAGAGGAGGGAAAACCATGAAAAAAAAATTCTGAACCATATTTTTTTTCTTGGTTTTTCCTCCTCTACACATAGGTGTGTCTTATAGAGCAAAAAATACGGTATATCTTTTTGAAGATGTAGTCATAAGAATTGGTCTCAACAGAGTCTTATACAAGGACATCAATACCTCCTTTTTCCTACTGGCCATACTTCTCCCTATGCACCTCAATATCCTTCTAACTTTCATCGTCACCTTTTCAACCTATTTGGCCACTTTAAGATCATCACCTACTATTACACTCAAGTCCCGTTCCTCTTTCATGCACAAAAGTTCTTCACCCCTAAACTGTACCGTTCCTTCTGTTTTTTGCAAACCAAATGCATGACCTTGCATTTCTTAGTTTCTATAAGTTTCATCTGAGAACCTCAAGCTCCTGAAACTTTTCAAAATTGAGTTGTTTGATTTTTGATTTTTCAAGACAATATAAACCAAAAGAAGTGTATCCAATGCAACAGGACCACATTTATCATGGATATAATTTTCCTTTTTTTAAATTCTTTCTGGTTTCCAGAAGGATCTGTTAAAAATACATTGAAGTCGTATCATGTAGACCAGTGGTCTCAAACTCAAACCCTTTCAGGGCCACATTTTGGATTTGTAGGTACTTGGAGGGCCTCAGAAAAAATAGTTAATGTCTTATTAAAGAAATGACAATTTTGCATGAGGTAAAACTCTTTATTGTTCATAAATCTACTAAGTTGCGCTAGCGTTTTTAGCGCACACAGGAAATTACCATGCGCTACACAGCGTGTTACGCTTCTAGAACTAACGCCAGCTCAATGCTGGCGTTAAGGTGTAGCGCGCGCTATTCTGCGCGTTAAAGCCCTAACACTGCTTAGTAAAACGAGCCCTAAGTCTTAATAATAATATTGTAATTTATAGCTAAAGAGACATTTGAACAATAAACTCTTATTTTTCTTTTGTGATTATGATAAACATACCGAGGGCCTCAAAATAGTACCTGGTGGGCCGCATGTGGCCCCCGGGTCACAAGTTTGAGACCATTGATGTAGACCCTTCCTCATCACAGAACTGGTGATCATGTAAATCCTCTCCTGGCTCCTTTAAACATTTATAATTTGATTGCTCATGTGTACATTTATTTTGGCCTTCTATTTGGTCTACTGAAGGACTCATTTTCAAAAGAGAAAAACATCCAAAAAAGGCATAAAGTTGAATTTTGACAATTTATTTACTAAACTGTTTAAATTGCCATTTTTGAAACACACTTTTGAGATGGTTTTCTATGCTGTTTGTCTGATATGTGTCTAAATCTCAAGGTGGCGTGTTGGGGCATGTTTTGGGCAGGATTAGGGTAGACTTATGATTTGGATGTTTTCTGCAATAAAAGGTGGACAAACTGACCAGAGGACCTCTGGAGGCATGGCCACCCTTACTTTCCCAGTGGTTACTGACCCCCCTCCCACCCCCCAAAGACATGAATGAAACAGTATATACCAGCCTGTGTGACAGCTTCAGATGTTATAGCTAGTCCTATTAGAGCAGCAAACAGGTCTCTGAAGTAGCATAGTGGTTGATGCAGTGGACTGCAGAGAAAGGGCTCAAGGCCCATATCCCAATCTAAGTAATACACTTGTGGTGGAAAGCGTGAGCCCACCAAAACCCAAGAAAAACCTTCTGACACAGTTGACACCTGCATGCAAAAGGGTTATTGGTGAGGTATACAGTTGAGTACAGTAGATTGTGGGTGAGTTTTGGAGGGCTCACCATGCAATATAAGTGCTTGAGGGGGAGCAGCTGGAGCTGGCTGTGTTCACATCAAGCTTCTAACTCAAATTAAACACCACATTTTTTGTTTAATTACAACTCAAACTTTTACAGACTTTTGTTCAGTCTGTGTCAAGGCACCAGTCCTCAGTTTTATTTCAAATTTCTTCCATTTATTTTGTCATATTACAAACAATTCTTCTCATGTCCTGTGATTTGTGCTGGTTCTGTATTTACCTCTCACCCTCCTTCTGGACAATGAAAGAAAAGCCTACAACAGCCTGCCTCAAATGGACCACCGAGAGATATCAGAACCAGAAACTACAAAGAGCATAACTGATATGAATTGAGATTTATTTTAACTACATAATTATTTTAAGATTATAGGGAGATCTTTTACTAAGGCGTGCTAACCGATTTAGCACGCACTAAATGATAACACGTCCATAGAATATAATAAGTGCGTTAGCATTTTGTGCATGCTAAATCGGCTAGCGCGCCTTAGTAAAAGCCCCCCCCCCCACAGAGAAATTCACACATAAGTGTAAAGTACAGTCATTTGTTTCTCAACTGCTTGGAAGGCTTTGAATATCCCAGGCCTGAGCTGAATTTACAGCCATAAAGTTCTGTTTCTCAAACCTATTTAAACTATTATATGAAAATATAAATGATGTTAATTTGGGGAATGTCTGCACTCTTAACCTGCACTATAACCCAGCACTTCATAATATTTAAGAAAATGTACTTAATAAGGAAGAACTAGAATCTTATTTTACAGAGCAAGTTTATTGTAGGCAATGCAATAATTTTAGCTATCAATTCTTTACACAAGGTGAACATGCCACAAGATAAAATATTGTTAGAGAAGAAGAATGACTAATTATGCTGGATTAAATGAACTAACTCTGATTTAAGGCCCAAATGTATTCTTTCTTTTTATGGTCGCTTCTTGTATCTGCAGAGTTGGATTGAGATGATGGTCCTTGCTGGAAGAAAAGTTTATTTGCAGGATGAATGAAAGTGGAATACGGAGTCTTGTGTGCAGATGACAAGTCCAGCAAGGTGTGCTGTAGATCCAGTGGCGATCCAAAAAGGAAGAAACTTAGGTGAACGTTCCTTTTTATAGACTATAGGAGCTGGAAGTCACATGCTATGTAGTAGTCCAATCATGACTCAAACAATACAAAGGAAAAATACAACCTCAAGTGTGAACTATGGGTACCAAAAAAAAAAAAGGTGGGGAAGGGACACTAGTCAAACCGCTGCAAGGACAATCAGTTTATTGAAGTATCAACAAATTTCAAATTAAAAACTACAAGTACACAAATATAACATATACACAAAATGTGACAGGCATGAACAAGTCCTTTGTAATGAAATGTATACTGGACCCCAGTCCTTTGTAATGTAATGTACACTGGACCCCCAACACGGTCCGTGTTTCAGCCAAAAGAACCTTCCTCAGGGGTATAAAGAGTAGCCCAGTAGATGGCGCCAAATTGCATGAAAAATCAAGCCAAAATCTGAACTTGTGGTGCATACTTCTACTACTACTAATTTTATTTCTTATATACCGCCAAAGCCATGGAAGTTCTAGGCGGTTTACAGTAAGAAGAGCTGGACAATCAACGACATAGTTACAATGAAGAATCAATGAATACAAGTACAAAGAATGCAAATACAATAAGAAAAAGCTGGACAATCAGCGACAAGGTTACAATGTAGAAGCAATGAATATCAGTGTACAGAATAAGAGAGATGATGAACGGACAAAATTCTTAGGTAAACAAATCCTACTGCCAGGCACAATATTAAAACGCAATCTTGGAAAAAAGCCGCAGGAACTCGGGAGTTGCTGCTGAGTGTGGTTCCCCAAAGTTTAGTGCTCATGGTAATGATGTGCTGTTGCTGAACAGAACAGATTGTTGTCTGTCTGACAAATAGGATTTGAACCATGTAAATACTGTGCCACTGATACCCGTTTCTGCCAGTCTTGAAGGCTGCTGAGAAATCTAGCAACACTATTATGGAGGCAGATCCTGTGTCACAGTTTCTGTGCAGATCAACAATAAGGGAAACAAGAACTATCTGTGTTCCATATCCAGGTCTGAAGCCAGATTGACACGGATCTAGTCAATGACTTTCAATTAGTAGTTGTTTCATTGAATACCGAAGTCCTGGCTGTTCTATAGTTTTGTCAAGAAAGGAATGGCAGTTTTTAAGCTTGTGCTGGTCAAGAGAGCTATTTTTCTGTGGATAGCATGCACCACAGCTCTTTTTAATGTTGTTGGCAGCTGCCCTTCCACAATTAAAAAGCTATCACCTTATTTATTTATTTTTGTTTTATTTACTATTAGTTCCAGGTGGGAGACTTTTTGGCCAGTCCTGGTTTTGAGTTTACACCTCAAAGCAGAGTAGTATTTTTAGTCCCAGGTTATATCCATCGATATCAGTGCTGCAGGTCCCATAATACACTAGCATAGGGGGGCCCTGGGGATGCAAGCCGCCCCTACTTTGAGTCTGGCCCCCTCCAAACTGCAATATTCTGATTAGCTGGCAAGGAGCTGAAGGACTCTGCTCCCTGAAGTCAGCAGTGCGCTTGTGTGTCCCCACTTCCTATCTAAATCTACGCGGTAGAAAATGTGTTGTGTGAAAAGTGAGCACAGCAATGTATCTGCCAAAAAATACCCGCACAGCACCTGGAACACATCAGCCCACAAGAATGCTGAGATCTAACACTCAGAACCTACTGGTAATCCTGTCCATTTGAGATATCGTTTACAACACTATAGTACTCGAAAAACAATCTTCTCTGTCATAGCTCCTTTGCTATGGAATGCGCTGCCCCTAGATCTCAGATTAGAACCTACGCTAATTAAATTTAAATTGAAACTAAAAACTTACTTATTTAAAGACACTTTTAACACATGCAGTGGACGACACCCCATAATAAATTATTCCTTTCCAACTGTGTTTTCCTGCCCCCTCTTTATTTTAATATTGATGTAATGTTATATCTCCCCCTTTCCTCTTGTTCTCATACCAGTCTACCTTTGTCTTTGAGTTCCCTGTATGTTTTAATAGAAGTTTTAAAAATTATTTTTTTTTAATCATTTTACTGTAAAACCGTTTAGATAACCTTGATAAATGGTATATCAAGTGCACAATAAACTTGGAACTTTGTATTATACCACCTCTCAGACTGTTTTGAAAAGCAATACAAAACCTACCTCTTCACCTGACTCAGGACAAGCTAGCATTCAGACTCTGGTTACTCCCAAGCCACAGTATTCTTAATAGATATTCAACTGACACTCTTCGGGCTCCAAGTGTCTGCTAATCCAGAACAACTGAACTAGACTCATCTCACTGTACCCTATCGCCTTAGTCAGTCTTCTGTTCCTTGTTGTTAATTGTTATGTCTCTGGTTTGCTAACTGTTTTCGTATGTTACCATGTAACCCGTTCTGGGCTCCTCGGGGAGAACAATCGAACTAAATAAATAAATACACTGTCATTTCTACAACAGCTGTAATCCGCTAAACGCTCGGCTCAGGAACAGCTTCCGGCCACTGCTCTAGCCCAAGCAGGCACCCGGTAGAGATACGTGACACGCACTGCGTCGCTAAGCTCCTGCGCAGGCGCACGAGTTGTTGCTGAGCAGTGACGCGTTTCTAGAGGCGGTTGGCGGTAGTAAGAAAGATGGCGGGTTCGAAGCTAGGCTGCAGGGCCTGAGGGATACGAGGGTTACTCCCGTTTTTGGTGGCGATGGCTCGCCACAGGAACGTGCGTGGATACAACTACGACGAAGGTAAAGGGATTGAGCTTGAGGCGTGGCCGGGGTCGGGAGAGGACGGGGACAACGAGTCCCGAGCCGTGATGCTCTTGGCTTTTCTTTCCATGTGTTGTGGTTGTGCTTTAGGTGTTTTCTTGTGCCTCTAAATGTTTGTTATATGCACAGCACGAGCAAATGCATCCAGGCTTCAGCCAGGATAGTTGGGATATTCATTGCTATCGCCTTTAAAAAAAAAAATAAAAAAAATACTAGTTGTACTTTTCAGTGTGATGTTTTTGAGTGTTAAGGGCCAGGGATACTGATTGGGTGATCTTGATCGATAGAACTAGAGTAAGTCTGAAACATTTGCTGACGTCTCCAAGTCCCACCCAGAGTGGGAGGTGCAAGAGACCTGTCTAAACTCTCTCAAAGGAAAACAGTCATATAAGTTACGTTCCAGACTCGGCCTTTCTTAGCACAGTAATCGCTATATAAGAATAATCTACTAGACCAGTTTTGTATACCATATGCGTTGATTTGGGGTTAAATTTTTTTTAAACTCTGCTACGGAATTGGAATATAGTGATGCAACAATTCTTTGCTTGTCAGATGTGACCGATGTCACAGAACTAGTTGCTTTCACTGTGGTTGATGACATCATAAAGGTTCCAGCAGTTACTGTTAAACAAAAGCAAGATTAGTTCAATTTTTGTATGGTGTTTTTTTGTTCAGTGTGCCTTGTGTGTTAACACGTTTACAATGTACTGAAATAATTACATGGTGAATGGAGACAAAATTAGAATGGGATAGGTATTCTGGACTAGATATGGATAAAGGAATGTGGTTTCTTTGTTAGACAATTTGAATACATGGATATAAAAATTAGTAAACTAAAGGGGAAAAGGCCCCTGAAAGAAGGTAGAGAGGGAGCATCCTGGACACTTGAGGGCGAGACATAGAAAGCTCTCAAAAAGAGATTCTTGTTTAGTAGAGGAAATAAGAATATACTTGGTTGCCAATTAATATATTGTATGTGAGAAGCTTAGCACTCAAGTTAGTTTGCACAGTTTCTGTGCTGCTGTGGCTGTCCTAATCAAAGTGGAGTTTAGTGCCTAAGAAATCTGTATGCAGAGAATTCTATAGCTATTTTGGTTTGTTTAAATCTGGTTACTGGACCTATTAGCTATTTAATCTGGATGTAAAGAAACATGCATACATTTCAAAGGTTTGACACCTGTTTTTCAAGTACTGGGGATTAGGTATGTGGTCTGAGGAATAGTAGAAAGTTAGCTTGCTCATTTGTGTAAGTTGACTTTATTTTGTCATCGGAACTACCAATAACTTGTTTTATTGAAGAGGATTAGGTGGACTATTTTGTAAAAAATAAAATTGGGGGTGGGACATGGAGATATAACCCTGTATTCAATGATTCAATTACTTCTGGTCAAGGAGGAGATGCCACACTGAAATAATGGGGAATGTGCCTGACTACAGTAACATTGATATGATTTACCAGTAATACTTCTAGTACAATAGGCGTGTCATTCTGGACAAGCGGTAATATTCCAGTATTCATGAGCCATGCAGAAAGAATCCACTCCAGTTTTAAATCCCTCCTCCTTAACCAGACGGCTCTACTGCCCCTTCAGTTTTTCCATTGCACACAAGCAGGAAGGAGTCTTTTTGATTTAACATAGGGCTAGATTCACTAAGGCCACGCTCAGTCCGGCTCCAGGCGCAGCTTCGCTCCTATTTTTGGCTTTGCTGGCTCTGAGCTGGGAGAATGGCTTCCTGGGTGCCTTTGGGATATAGCTGGTGGTGCCAGCTCCCTACCCACCCCTTACAGCCCCTTCTGACTATGTCCTGCATTCCTACTCCCTCCTCTTAAAAAAAAAAAAAAAAAAGGAACATTAAACCCGGTGAGGAAGAGTTCAGACTACAGCTCAGCTGCCCGTATTTGGAACTTATACCTATTTTGACTTGGTTTAAGTAAAAATGTATAAGTTCCGACTGGGCAACCTTGTTAAACCTTTGGTTATACTTGCTGTATGACTAAGTCTTGGTCGGCCCACCTCCGGCCCTTTCCCCTCCTCCAAAAACACCTCTTTTCACTTTAAGTATTCGGAAGCAGGGGAAAGGCCTAAGCTGGTTTTAGATACAACCAGCTTTGATTATCGATACTTGGATGATCTGTCTTTTTGATCGTCCTAGTACCGATTTAGGCCACTTTTTGGACTTTTTTTTTATTATGAGCCCTTTAGAATTTAGGAAGTTGTTTGGGCTGAGAACTTTTTAGCACCCCCTTGTAGAGTGAGCAAACATTAAAATCAATTCTGAAATGTTTAAAAATCCATAACTAGTAAAAAAAAAAAAACCAAAAAACAACAAACTGCTAAGAAAAACCAACTTCAAATGGATGAAATAAGTTTAAAAACACTTGTCCCCTCTTCTATGAAACTGTACTAGCAGTTGTTAGCGCAGAGAGCCGCGCTAGATGGCCTGCGCTGCTCCCGACGCTCATAGGAACTCTATGAGCGTCGGGAACAGCACGGGCCATTCAGCGTGGCTCCTTGTGCAAGAATACTGCTAACGTAGTTTAATAGAAGAGGCCCTTAAAATATGGTGGAATGCATAGAGATGTGTTCCAGTGACATTGATGCATGGAACCATGGAAGAAATCACAAAAGTGTAAAAAGTCTTCAAAAAAGCTGAAGAACTGTCCTTCTAAAATATCTAAAATGCACTTATAACTTATCTCAGAGCATCTAAATCCAATGAGATATGGAGTCTGCAAAGTCATAAAAGATAAAGTTAAAAAATATGTATTGATGTAAAAAAGGGGGTAAGCCATACCAATAAGTAAACTAAAAATCTTCAGAAACATTGTGTATCATATTAAAACTAATCTTCATAAATGCAAATGGTGACCAAAGCAAAAATAGATAAACATATCTGAATAAATATATACAGTAAATGCAATAATACATCAAATAAAAAATCATATATAAAACAAATTATATCTTATGGAGACAGTAAAAACTAGATAGAAAAATGCAGAGCATACCAAAAAACAGATAGGAGCTACAGCAATACAGTGAAATCAGTCTCGTGATTTAGTTCATGAGGAGGAACTGTATTGAATCTGATAAATCTTTGTTCTGTTTGTAGCAACAATCTGTCCAAATTGCTGCTGCTTCACGTGGGCCGTGGCGTACCTCACCTGGAGTATTGCGTTCAATTCTGATCTCGTTATCTCAAGAAAGATATATCAGCACTAGAAAAGGTTCAAAGAAGAGCGACCAAGATGATAAAGGGGCTGGAACTCCTCTCGTATGAGGAAAGACTTTTTAAAAAGGTTAGGGATCTTCAGCTTGGAAAAGAGATAGCTGAGGGGAGATATGATTAAAGTCTAGAAAAACCTGAGTGGAGTAGAACGGGTACAAGTGGTTCGATTTTTCACTCCATCAACAATCCCAAAGACTAGGAGATACTTGATGAACTTACAGGGAAATAATTTTAAAAACCAATAGGAGGTTGTAGTAAGAGCAGATAGCATAGCTGGTTTTAATTAGGGTTTGGACAATTTCCTGGAGGAAAAGCTTATAGTCTGTTATTGAGAAACATAGAAACATAGAGTATGACGGCAGAAACGGGCCGATGGCCCATCAAGTCTGCCCACTCATGAACCCTCCCTCCTTTGAGAATCCGTCTTCTAAGTAATAATAATAATAACTTTATTTTTGTATACCGCCATACCCAGGGAGTTCTAGGCGGTTCACATCAATTAAACAGATTTACAAGAATTACAATTAAACAGATTTACAAGAATTAAACAGATTTACAAGAATTACAGTAAATCAGATTTACAAGAAGCGAAGTTGTTGAGGTAAGCATGAAGGGGTTGTATAAATCATTGTAGTTAGCAGAATTGGGGGAGAGCAATGAGAAGGGGTAAAGGGAGAGATCATTTTGTTGGTGGGGGGGGAGAGAAGTGGAAGAAGGGGGGATTAGGGATTCCGTCCGTGGAATAAATGAGTTTTGAGTAGTTTTCTGAAGTCGAGGTAGGTGGGAGCCTCGAGCATAATTTGGGGTAGCCATGGGTTCTGTTTGGCCACCTGGAAGGCGAAGGTTTTGTCGAAGAACCTTTTGAGGTGACATAGTTTTAGGGAGGGGAAGGCGAATAGATTGATTCTGCAAGAGTTCTTTTTGTTGCAGTTCAGGTTGAAATGAGGGATGAGGTAACTTGGAGATAGACCAAATAAAGTTTTGTAGCAAAAGCATGCAAACTTGAATAGGATTCTAGATTCAAAAGGTAGCCAATGTAGTTTGTGGTAGAAAGGGGTGATGTGTTCCCATTTGTTCAAGCCAAATATGAGACAGACAGCGGTGTTCTGGATCAGTTTCAGTCTTCTGATGGTTTTCTTCGTGGAGCCCAGGTAAATGATATTGCAGTAGTCAAGGATGCTGAGAATGGAGGATTGTACTAAGAGGCGGAATGAAGTGTCGTCTTAAGTATTTTTTTATGGTGTGTAGTTTCCAGAGCACCGAGAAGCATTTCCTGACTGTAATATCAGTATGTTTTTCAAGGGATAGATGTTTGTCTAGGGTGACTCCCAGTACTTTTAAGGTTTGTTCGAGGGGGAAAGCCGTTCCTATCACTTGAATTGTGGTGTCTTTGATTTTGTCGTTGGGGGTAGCTAGGAAGAATTTGGTTTTGTCAGGGTTTAATTTTAGTCTGTAGGATAGCATCCAGAGTTCTATCTGAGTAAGTAAGCTTGAAAGAGAGGTGAACAACTCTGGAGTGAAACTGGTTAGTATTCCTCTGGAGCGACCCCACCTGACGGTCCCATCGTCCTTTGAAGTCGAGCGTTGTGCTCGCTTCAACTACCTGACGTGGAAGACCATTCCATCTATCAATCACCCTTTCGGTGAAGAAGAATTTCCTGGTGTCCCCATGAAATCTTCCCCCCTTGAGTTTTAACGTGTGCCCTCTTGTCACCGTGGGACCAGTAAGGTGAAAGATTTCTTCCTCCACCTCAATGCGGCCCGTGATGTAGTTGAATGTTTCTATCATGTCCCCCCTTTCTCTGCGCTCTTCGAGAGAATATAAGCATAGCCTGTTCAGACGCTCTTCATATGGGAGATCTTTGAGTCCTGAGACCATCCTAGTGGCCATTCGCTGAATTGACTCCATTCTCTTCACATCCTTTTGATAGTGTGGTCTCCAGAACTGAACACAGTACTCAAGGTGTGGTCTCACCATGGATCTGTATAACGGCAGTATAACTTCAGGCTTTCGGCTGATAAAGCTTCTTCTATTGCATCCCAGCATTTGTCTCGCCTTTGCTGAAGCTTTCTCTACCTGATTGGCAACTTTCATATCTTCACAGATGATTACTCCAAAGTCCCGTTCTGCTGCAGTTCTTGTTAGGTTTTCACTATTCAGGGTGTACGTCCTGCATGGATTTCCGCTACCAAGGTGCATTACCTTACATTTTTTGGCATTAAAATTCAGCTGCCAAGTACTGGACCACTGTTCTTGTAAAAGTAGGTCCTGTTCCATAGTGTTGGGCATGGTTGCGCCATCAGGTTCTGCCGCGCCTCTCACAATGTTGCATAGTTTAGCATCATTAGTGAATAATGTAATTTTGCCCCGAAGTCCCTGAGGCAGATCCCTTACAAAGATATTGAATAGTATCGGGCCCAAGACCGAGCCCTGCGGCACTCCACTGGTTACTTCCGACGTTTTTGAGGGAGTACCGTTTACCATCACTCTTTGAAGTCTGCCGCTAAGTCAATCTTTCACCCATGCAGTTAGTGTTTCTCCAAGGCCCATTGTGTTCATCTTGTTCATCTCCGGTGTGGGACACTATCAAAATCCTTACTAAAGTCTAAATACACGATGTCCAGGGACTCTCCCTTATCCAGTTTTTTTGTTACCCAGTCAAAGAAGTTTATCAAATTGGATTGACAAGACCTTCCCTTTGTAAAGCCATGCTGGTGGGGATCCCGTAGTCTTTCGTCGTCCAGAAACGTGTCCAGTCTGTTTTTAATTAACGTTTCCATGATTTTACATACTATTGATGTGAGACTCACTGGTCTGTAATTTTCGGCCTCCGATCTGCATCCCTTTTTATGGAGCGGAATAACATTGGCAGTTTTCCAGTCCAAGGGAACTTTTCCCTTGCTTAGGGAAAGATTAAACAAGTCAGCTAACGGTTCTGCTAGGACATCTCTCAATTCCCGAAGCACTCTGGGGTGTAGATTATCCGGGCCCATAGCTTTGTTCACTTTTAGCTTTGATAGTTCGTGGTAGACATTGTCCGCGGTAAATGTAAAGTCCCAGAATGGGTCTTCTGAGCACCCCTTTGTCTGCAGCTGAGATCCGGATCCTGGCGCTTCACAAGTGAAGACTGAGCAGAAGTAGTTATTGAGTAGTTCTGCTTTGTCTGCGTCCGAGTCCACGAAGTTACCATCGGGTTTTATTAGGCGCACAATACCACTTGAGTTCTTCTTCTTGTCGCTAACGTATTTAAAGAAGGATTTATCCCTTTTTTTAACCTGTCTTGCTATATTTTCTTGCTCTGGATCGATAGCATGGAATGTTGCTACTCTTTGGGTTTTGGCCAGGTACTAGAGACCTGGATTGGCTACCATGAGAACGGACTACTGGGTTTGATGGACCTTTGGTCTGACCCAGTAAGGCTATTATGTTCTTATGTACTTAAAACAAACAAGCAAAATCCTCTTAAGACATGATATTTCTCAATGCAGTGCTGTAAAAAAAGGTTTATCAACTGCGGTCCTTTTGATAGCACTCCTAAGTTCCAGAATGCGCTTATTTAGTGGCCTGAATATCTTCCCAATGCACATTTAGTTTATAAGGGCAAATAGTCATATATACAGTATTATGGGATCCGGAAGGTTCGCCCCCCACATTTCGCCCCCAGCAATTCGCCCCTCACATTTCGCCCCCCACATTTCGCCCCCAGACACATTTCGCCCCCACACATTTCGCCCCCGCACATTTCGCCCCCCGGATGTTTCGCCCCCACACATTTCGCCCCCGCACATTTCGCCCCTGAGTGTCAGACTATTCCTCTCGCAGGCGATTTCTTTGCCGACACGACGGCAGGCTACAAATTCAAAGTGCACAGCTGGCTGTTCTCACTGCCTCTAATGTCGGCCCTGCAGCTCCGGACTTCCCCACACCTGCTCTTCCCCCCCCCCCCCCCTATTATTTTAAATGTTATGGCAGCCGCGGCGCTGTATCCATCGGAGGAGACTTCTAACCTCGGCCTGCCCCGGAACTCTTCCTGCAACAGCAACTTCATGTTCCTGCCTAGGCGGGTGGTGGCTGCAGGAAGAGTTCCGGGGCAGGCCGAGGTAGCGTGCACTGTCTGTCAATTCTATCAACCAATTACAGTTAAGGGGGTGCAGATGAGCCTGTTCTTGCCACGTCTCCTCCTCCCCTTCCCAGTCTTTTGAGCTTTGAATCTAAAAGGAGCGACACGCTTACTTAAGCACAGCGTCTGCCTAGCCTGTCAGCCAGTCAAGGTAGAGGGGAGGGGCGGGACCCTGTGGCACCATCCCCCCCCCAACGCGGGACCCTGTGGCACCAGGGGGTGCAGATGAGCCTGTTCTTGCCACGTCTCCTCCTCCCCTTCCCAGTCTTTTGAGCTTTGAATCTAAAAGGAGCGACACGCTTACTTAAGCACAGCGTCTGCCTAGCCTGTCAGCCAGTCAAGGTAGAGGGGAGGGGCGGGACCCTGTGGCACCATCCCCCCCCCCCCCCCCAACGCGGGACCCTGTGGCACCATCAGCTCTTACTCCCTCTAACGCCGGCCCTGCAGCTCCGGACTTCCCCACACCTGCTCTCTCCCCCCCCCCCCCGATCACTATTATTTTAAATGTTATGGCAGCCACGGCGCTGTATCCATCGGAGGAGACTTCTAACCTCGGCCTGCCCCGGAACTCTTCCTGCAACAGCAACTTCATGGCCGAGGTTAGAAGTCTCCTCCGATGGATACAGCGCCGTGGCTGCCATAACATTTAAAATAATAGTGATCGGGGGGGGGGGGGGAGAGAGCAGGTGTGGGGAAGTCCGGAGCTGCAGGGCCGACATTAGAGGCAGTGAGAACAGCCAGCTGTGCACTTTGAATTTGTAGCCTGCCGTCGTGTCGGCAAAGAAATCGCCTGCGAGAGGAATAGTCTGACACTCAGGGGCGAAATGTGCGGGGGCGAAATGTGTGGGGGCGAAACATCCGGGGGGCGAAATGTGCGGGGGCGAAATGTGTGGGGGCGAAACATCCGGGGGGCGAAATGTGCGGGGGCGAAATGTGAGGGGCGAATTGCTGGGGGCGAAATGTGGGGGGCGAAACTTCCGTGAACCCAGTATTATTACACCAACGCTTTTGTATTTGGTGAATTTCTGGCTGGGTGAATGAACACATTAATTTTGATGTTAACCCTGCAAACAAAACATGTACTGTGCTTATGAGGGCTTCCTAACTAGAAATGTCTTCACACTTATGGGCAGTATCCAGTTCATTGAGCCTGAGCACAATAATGCATGTTCATTGTTTCTTTGTTTAAAAGATGAACCCACTTTTCCAAAGTTTTTCAGAGTGGTGTATATAGCTATCAAATATAAAAGTATAACATAACTTAAACCATCATAGTACTGACTGTGTTGTAGAAGACTAACTAATTTATTCATGGCCCTTTTTTCAGATTTTGATGATGATGATCTCTATGGCCAGTCTGTGGAAGATGATTATTGCATTTCACCAGCAACAGGTTAGTTCTTTCTTGGGTGCTCTACAAGGGCATTCTACAAGGGCAACTCAAGCTTGATTTTTAATACCTGACATAACAGCTGGGAGTGGGGGGGGGGGCAGTTGTAGATAATCTATTTTGTTTCCAATATAAGCATGAAATAGAAGACTGTTTATGTCTCCTGAATTAAAAATCTCATAGCTGTCAATTATCTTGTGACCTGTTTTAGATGTGCTGATTTTTCCAGTTCTTTTGTGTGTGGTTTTGGGTGTTTACCCTTTTTTCACTCATATACCGCGCACCCGTGTAAAACGCGCACACGGGTATAGCGCGCGGGAAACTGTAATTTATGTAAATAAAATTTTATATACCGCGCACACCCGTATACCGCGCATGCCGCCCTGACTCTCCCGTCGCCGCCCGACTCTCCTTTTGCCCGCCCCGACTCTCCTCTGGCCACCCCGACTCCTTTCGCCCGCCCCGATTCTCCTCTCCCCCTTGAAGTCCTGTCCCCACCCTGAAAGCCTGATGCCCCCCCGACGTCCGATTCACCCCCACGCAGGACCGCTCGCACCCCCACCCCGAAGGACCGCTTGCACGCACTCGCACCCCCACCCCGAAGGACCGCTCGCACTCCCACAGCCTCCCGACCCCCCCCTCCATCATGTAGAAGCTCCTACTGTTGTCCTGCTGCTTCCTCTGCCGGCAGTCCCGGCCCTTCTGTGAGCCCTGCGTCTGCGCTGCTTCCTCTTCCGGCGGGTCCCGCCCTTTCTCTGACGTCAGAGAAAGGGCGGGACCTCCGGAAGAGGAAGCAGCGCAGACGCAGGGTTCACAGAAGGGCCGGGACCGCCGGCAGAGGAAGCAGCAGGACAACGGTAGGAGCTTCTACATGATGGGGGGGGGTCGGGAGGCTGTGGGGGTGCGAGTGGTCCTTCGGGGTGGGGGTGCGAGTGTGTGCGAGCGGTCCTTTGGGGTGGGGGTGCGAGCGGTCCTGCAGGGGGGTGAATCGGACGTCGGGGGGGGGGGAACTATGTAAAATAAAAGTTGTAAAACGCGCTCACGCGTATAATGCGCAAGATTATGCACAGTTTGTAAAAATCGTGTATAACGCGCGTGTTATATGCGTGAAAATACGGTAGTTTTTAAAGAGGCACTTCAGCCTAGCTAGTCTGAAGAGTTCTCCAAAGGGTGGGTGTAAAACAAAAATTTACCAGTTATATTTTCTGTGTACATTTTGAAGTTTTTCTCTGCGTTTCTGAGGCTTGCTTTTAGAGTATTTACCCTCTTCCCTCCCTTTTGTAGAATCTCCTTATGTAGCCTCTGCAGTAGGAGACAGAGTTATAGTCACAAAACGAAGCCAAAGCTTACTCTTTTTTTAATGTGGTGAGATAAGGTGGCTCATGCAGGGTGGTGGGTGTTGTCTATGTGGACTTCAGTAGGGCTTCTGGCTTTTTCTGCATAGAAGACTTGAAACCAAGGTGGACAATATGGTGTTAAGGTACAATATTGTAAATTAGGTAAGGAACCAGTAAAATGGTAGAATTCAGAATGTGGTGGTGGATTCAGTTTATTCTTGTAAAGTCAGCACTGGGAATTGGTTCTTTTCAATATGTTTATTAGTAACACTAGTGTTTAAGCCCGTTACATTAACGGGTGCTAGAGTAGATGTCTGTCTTTTTTTTTTTTTTTTTGTCTCTCTCTTCTTGGATGCTGTCTGTCTGTCATTCTTTCTGTCTGTCTCCCTTGCCCCCTGCCTGCCTATATTTCTTTGTTGCGCCTTGCCTGCCTGTCTCTCCGTGGCCCCCTTCCTATGTCCATAGTGTCCCATCCTATGTCCTTAGTGCCCTCAGTGCCTCCTTCCTATGTCTTTAGTGCCCTCAGTGTCTCCTATGTCCTTAGTGCCCTCAGTGCCTCCTTCCTATGTCTTTAGTGCCCTCAGTGTCTCCTATGACCTTAGTGCCCTCAGTGCTTCCTTCCTATGTCCTTAATGCCCCTTTCTATGTCCTTAGTGCCCTCAGTGCTTCCTTCCTATGTCCTTAGTGCCCTCAGTGCCTCCTATGTCCTTAGTGACCCTTTCTATGTCCTTAGTGCCTCCTTCCCATGTCCTTAGTGCCTCCTTCCCATGTCCTTAGTGCCTCCTTCCCATGTCCTTAGTGCCTCCTTCCCATGTCCTTAGTACCCCTTCCTATGTCCTTAGTGCCCCCAGTTCCGCCTTCCTATGTCCTTAGTGTCCCATCCTATGTCCTTAGTGCCCTCAGTGCCTCCTTCCTATGTCCTTAGTGCCCTCAGTGTCTCCTATGTCCTTAGTGCCCTTAGTGCCCCTTCCTAGGTCCTTAGTGCCCCTTCCTATGTCCTTAGTGCCCCTTCCTATGTCCTTAGTGCCCTCAATGCCCCTTCCTATGTCCATAGTGCCCTCAGTGCCTCCTATGTCCATAGTGCCCTCTGCCCCTTCCTATGTCCTTAGTGCCTCCTTCCTATGTCCTTAGTGACCCAGTGTCTCCGTCCTGTGTCCATAGTGCCCCCAGTGCCTCTTTCCCATGTCCTTATTGCCCCCAGTGCCTCTTTCCCATGTCCTTATTGCCCCCAGTGCCTCTTTCCCATGTCCTTATTGCCCCCAGTGCCTCCGTCATGTGTCCTTAGTGCCCCATTGTCTCCATCCTGTGTCCTTAGTGCCCCCAGTGTCTCCTTTCCGTGTCCTTAGTGCCCCCAATGCCTCTGGCCTGTGTCCTTAGTGCCCTCAGTGCCTCCTATGTCCTTAGTGCCCTCAATGCCCCTTCCTATGTCCTTAGTGCCCCCCAGTGTCTCCTTCCCATGTCCTTAGTGCCCCCAGTGCCTCCATCCTGTGTCCATAGTGCCCCCAGTGCCTCCTTCCCATGTCCTTATTGCCCCCAGTGCCTCCGTCCTGTGCCCTTAGTGCCCCATTGTCTCCGTTCTGTGTCCTTAGTGCCTCCTTCCCATGTCCTTAGTGTCCCCAGTGTCTCCTTCCCATGTCCTTAGGGCCCCAGTGCCTCTGTCCTGTGCCCTCAGTGCCTTCTATGTTCTTAGTGCCCTCAGTGCCCCTTCCTATGTCCTTAGTGGCCCCCATTGCCTCCTTCCTATGACTTTGTCCCACCCCACCCTCCGAAGCCAGCCTGCCTGCCTCCCATCCCCCTTTGCATTATAACCCTTGAGAAGCATGTTTCCATCTTCCCCCCCCCCCCACCCACTACCGCTGCTGTGCAGCCGACCCCACTGACCCTCCCATTGCGAGTTGACTGATGGGACCTCTCGGCTCCGGCAGTGTCCGCAGTGCTCTGGGCCCGCTGCTTCGCGGCCTTCTACTAGCCCTGATTTCCTCTGTTGCATCTCTGATGATGTCATCATGGACGCAGCAGAGGAAATCGGGGCGGTGGAGGGCCGCGAGACAGCGTGTTTGGAGTGCTGCATACGCTGCTGGAGGCTTGAAGTTTGCGGTCGTCTCGCGGTGGGAAGTTCAGTTAGGAGGGTCAACGGGGGTTCGGGTACGGCGGGGAGGTGACAACAATTATATGGGAGCTTCTGAGGGGATCAGGGCAGGGTCGAGGTCACCATCATGTACTGGAAAACAGAACCCTAGGCGCGCATGCGTACTTCTACTTGTCAGGGACCTACTGATCATGGAACATGCAAGTGGGAGTGCGCATGCGCGCTTATAGGGTTTTATTATAGATTACTAAGAAACCGAGGGGGAAGTGTACTTGGTTGTAGATGGTATATAAAGGGCTGAAAATGAAAGGTGATTTGAAAAAAAAGTAAGCAGGTGCATTTGGAATGCAAAATAAAATTTATTAGCTATGTATAAATTTGATCCTCCTCAAACATTTTTGTTCTGTTACTAGTTGTTTCAGATGACCTCAAGATAGCTGGTTAACATAAAATATAGTAAAACTGAGAGAGGATCATCTCTCTAGTCTAGCTCTTCCCATTCATAGCTGTCCGTCCTGGATGCTCACCTTGCAGTCCTACACTGAAGCACAGTGTTGGAAGCTTCCACTTCTTTCATAGGGAGCTGGAAGAAAGAGATGGCTAGGGTTGCTGACAACCTTTAAATTTATGGGTAGACTGAAGATGCTTAATGACTCTTTGGAGCAGCTTCACTTTTGGACTGTTTGTGCAGGCAGCATTTAAATTTAAGGACAGTTGGAAGCTCTGGGTAGTAGGTTATGGGAGCTTGCACGCTCATATACCCAGCATGATAGAAAGCCAAAGAGGAAGACCCCTGGCAACCTCATGCATGGGAGTTTTCCCTGGTTGACCTCTCTCCCCACATACCTTATTAATTTACAGGGGTCAACAGCTTTGCAGTAAAGGTTGAAACTTTGTCTGAATACATGTTATTTCCCAGTACTGGAGTGTGGGAAATGCCAGTGCTTCATCATGCACTGTTTGAATTTTACTTCTGCTTGGTGTTGCAGCTGCTCAGTTTATTTACTCAAAAAGGGAGAAACCCACAACTTTCGCTGAGCCATTAGAAGAAGAATTTGGGGATGAAGAAGAACCAGGTGACTGCGACACATCTGACCCATCACTTTCTGGACCTGATCAAGGTAACAAATAAAGACCTGAGTGATATAGTTACTTGGAACATTTTGATACTAGGTGCAGTAGTTGTTGGTTACTTTGTGTTTGAGAAGGGAAACCTACCAAGGATCAAACTCAGTGAAGCTCTCTGCAAAAGTGAGCTAGAAAATTTTATTGCACTGTTTTATTGAGAGCCAGTCTAAATCTTCTTTATAAGAGACAACGCTTTTTTTTCAAAGCATATCTTTAAAACACAAACAGTTTGGTTTATAAACAACAAATTTCAAGACTCCTGAGGAAGGTACCCTGAGTATTGAAATGCATGCAGAGTTGAGTCACTGAATGTTTTTATGTTACTGACAATAAAGACCCCTACTGGAACATCTCGACCTTCCCATTTTGTTTTGTTTATTTGATTGTTTTTGTGGGGATTTCCTGCTGTTTCTAGTGGTGCTGTATGCAATAAATTCTTAAAAAAATTAAAGAATGCAGATAACTTGTATGTATTCTTGTACAATCCCACTTTAGTCCTGGATTAGTGGGTTTTTTCTCATATTTGCCAGAGCTTATAGGAAGTCTCATTACACAGAGTCTTGAGTCTCTCCCCTTTTAACTCAGGACTGCCCCCCAGGAATCCAGTTTCTTTCCTACAAGCCAGACTGTAGAAGCTTGTCTTCTCTGGTCATGTTTATTTTCTTTAAATTCAGTCTTTTTGTTTGCGAATTCCGCCCTTGTGCTGCAGATGTTCCCACGGGGACAGCTCTGGCTGCAGGAGATCACAGACATTGTGGAAAGTCTGTTTCTAGGAGGTTGGCTGCCTGGAAGTACACTCTCTGGACAGCCTGCATTTTCAGATTGAGTCTCAGGGACCATTCCTTTGGGAGCTGGCTCACCCCAGGTTCGTCCACTAGTGGGTTTGAGAACAAGCTGCGTGGCTCCGTGGAGGTGTGTTTGGGATCTGGGCCAACTGTGCCCCCTCTGCCAGGTTGTGCACGTGGTGTGTTCCAGTGGCAGAGGTCCCTAGCCACAGGACTCAGGCCAGTGGGACAGTCAGAAGACTAGTAGTCCTGTTTGCAAGGCTTGTTGAGCCAGAGGATCTCCCTGTAAGCTGATTCAGTTTCTTTCTACAGCCTTCCAGCACACAGCAGAGCCTTTTTATGTTGCCCGTGGCAGTGCTCCCGAACTTCTCCTTATCCCAGGACAAGCAGGCATATATTCTCACTGATGAGTGACGTCACCATGGAGCCCCCGGTACGGACCACTTTAAGAACTTGGAAAGTTCTTGGTTGCCCGCACCGCTCATGCGCGAGTGCTTTCCTGCCCAACGTAGGTGCGCGGTCCCTCAGTTTTCTAGTTTCCGTGGAGCTAAGAAGTCGCTTTCAACTGTGTGCGTTGATTTTTCACTGCCTTCCCGCTCACATGGCTTTACTTTTTCAATTTTTTCTTCATATTTTGTGTTTGTATCTTTTATTTTTTCATTTTGAGTAAGAAAAAAATGTTTTTTTTTTCTTTCTCACTTTTGGCCCGGCGGGGCCTGTTCCACGCCTCAAGCCTCGACTTTCGATTTCGTTGAGGTTATCTTTCCCTCCATGTCCCGACCGTCTACGGTTTTTAAAAAGTGCGAACAGTGTGCTCGCCCTATTTCTTTCGCTGGTGTCTCCAGTGTCTAGGGCCAGACCACAGGGCTGAATTCTGCACCCGTTGTTCTTCTCTTCAGAAGAGGACCCTCAGAAACTGCCATATTTAACAACGTTTGCTATTCGGGTCCGCTATGGAAGGGGATTCAGCATCGGTCCCGGCGTCAGAGTCCACGTTGAAGTCGACTTCGCATCATTCAACATCACAGGATTCCCCCTCGGTGTTGCAATCCGTAAGTAAGCCGGCTAAGAAGCCTTCCTAAGCTCCCGTTCTACACTGTCAACACAAATGGCACCATGTTCGTTCCTTGGAAACCATCTTGCGGAGTCCCACAGGGATCTCCTCTATCCCCTATTCTCTTTAACATCTATATGTCTTCTCTGAAACTCTTCCATCTCCCCTCGAAACAATCTACACATACGCTGATGACATCCTCATCCTTCTCGAGACTGACCAGAACCTGACCAACCTCCACAAGAACATTACAGCTTGCATAACAAGACTTCACTCTTGGTCCCTCTTGGTACAGATGAAACTGAACGAATCTAAAACAAAACTCAGCCCAAAATTAGAACACCTGCCAACCCTCTTTTCACTGCCCTCTGGCGACACTCTGCAGCTTAAGTTCTCAAGCAAGGTCCTAGGCATCACCATCGATTCTTTCCTCTCCTTCAATGACCACCTCAACTCTTTGGCAAAATCGTGCTTTTTTAGCCTCCACATGCTGAGGAAAGTAAGGTCCTACTTCCGCCAGCTGTCCTTTTGCTGTCCTTGTTCAATCTATCATCCTCTCCAAACTAGACTACTGTAATGCCATCTATTTAAGTTTAACAAAAAAAAATCTTCAAAGACTCCAGCTAATCCAGAACACTGTGGCCAAGTTGATCTTTGCAAAACGCAAATCTGTTCATGTCTCCCACTTCTGTCCAAACTTCACTGGCTCCCAGTGATTTCCAGAGTTCATTTCAAATGTACCTGCCTGCCTGCCTTTTAAGATCATTCACGGCATCCTCACCGCCTAATCCCACTATCTTATAACTCCTCGAGTCCTGACTCCACCAGGCCCACCCAAAAACATAAACTATCCTTCCCCTCTCTACATGGTATTATGTATGCGGGTAAACTGGGAAAATCCCTCCTTTTCAAAATCACAGGGCTTTGGAACAATTTCACTGTCCCACTACGGAACCTGAACTCCCTCCAACTATTCCGTAAGCACCTGAAAACTTGGCTTTTCACAAAAATGTAATTTTCTCTTTCCCCCCTTCATGCAACCCCAACCCTTTCTCTTCCCCCCTTTACGCAATCCCAACCCTCTTTCTGCTCTTCCTACATTTAAGTTCTTGTAAACCGTGCCGAGCTCTACATCTGTGGAGAAGATGCGGTATATAAACTTAAGATTTAGTTTAGTTAGTTTAGTTTAGTTTCCCCTACCCTTTCAGGTCCTCAGGTCATTACTGCAGTGAGCCAAGTCCTCCCGATCTTGAGGCGTCCTAAGAAACGCTCGGCTCCGATAGAGGTGAGTGCCTCGTCATCGGCCTCCTCATCTCCGGAGCGCAGAGTGGCACCGAAGGTACCGGCAAAAAGGCAAGTGGTACCAGTGCAGTCTCTCGAGGACACAATTGCCGCAGTGCTAAAAGTCTAGTTACGAGAGCAATTGCAAATTTTGCTTCCAGTGCTAGCGACACCGGCTGCTCTGAGCAGATGGTTTCGGCATCGACCCTGGCGGCACCGACCAGGTCTGAGCAGTCCGTCCCAGCATCGACTTTTGTCGAGCCCATTTTCACTGCCCCAACGCCAACTTGAAAAATTTATTTGGTGCCAGCAGTATTACCTTCGCGTGCGATGTCGGAATCAGGTCGACATCATTCTTCTTATACATTTCCTGAAACGATGTCAGTCAAATCAGGCAAATCACTGAGGAAACTCAAGCATGTTGAACCCTTGACACCCACCTCCTGACTTCCACCAACGAAAGACTCGGATCTCTGGGAGGATTCTGAGGAGCCTATCCTGACAGAAGATGAGACCTTTTCTGATGGTGATATTTCTTCTAGAGAGCCTGTTTCGAAGCCTGAACAGACCTCTTTTTCAAAGTTCTTGAGGGAAATGTTAGAGGCACTTTCCATTCCTCTGGAGTCTGAATCTAAAAAATCTAAAGCATTTTTGGATGCATTAGATTTTGAGCAGCCTCCTAAGGAGTTTCTTAAGCTCCATCTTCATGATATTCTCAGGGAGACTTATTATAAAAATTTGGAAACTCCTTTAACTGTTCCTGGGGCTCCTCGTAAACTGGGCTCCCTCTACAGAGTGGTGGCTCTTCCTGGTTTTGATAAGCCTCAACTCCCTCATGAGTCACTTCTGGTGGATTCTACGCTTAAAAAATCTGCAGGTGCCAGTGTTTACGCTTGTGTCCCTCCTGGCAGGGAGGGTAAAACAATGGACTGTTTTGGTAAGCGTTTATTCCAGAATTCCATGCTTGCCAATCGGTCTGGAAATTATGCTTTCCATTTTTCTTTTTATCTCTAACACTTAGTACAACAATTGTCTGCCCTACAGAAATACTTGTCCGAGCGCAAAGTTCCTCTTTTGCAGCAGTATGTTGCTTCCTTGTTGCAATTGAGGAAGTTTTTGGTTCGCTCTATTTATGATACCTTTGAGCTTACATCTCGTGCTACCGCCATGTCTGCAGCTATGCGATGCTTGGCTTGGCTTCTAGTATTTGAGCTGGATGTTAATCATCAAGATTGTCTGGCCAATGCTTCTTGTTTGAGCGATGAACTTTTTGGTGAGTCTTTAGATACCACGACCCAAAAGTTGTCAGCTCATGAGACCAGGTGGGATACCTTGGTTAAAAACAAGAAAAAGCCTCCACCTGCTCGTCCTTACAGACCACAGTCTACTTACCAGCGTCGGTTTTCTGCTAGACTCTTGCAACCTCCTCAGCCTCAACCTCGCCAACAACAGCAGAAACATCCAGCTGCACAACCTAAACCTCAGCAGCCCTTTTGACCTGTTTCTTCGGAGCATAGCCAATCTCAGCATTTCTCAACCATTACCTCAGCCCATCGGGGGTCGTCATCAGTTTTTCATTAATCGTTGCAAACTCATTACCTCGGATCATTAGGTCCTCACCATTGTTCGTCAGGGTTACAATCTTCATTTCCAGACTCTTCCTCCAGACTGTCCTCCCTAAGAGTCTGCTTTGGACCCTGCATAGTCCTCCCTTCTTCTCCAGGAGGTGCAAGCTCTTCTTCTGCTAAATGCCATCGAAGCAGTTCCTCTCGATCAACAGGGAAGAGGTTTCTACTCCCGTTACTTCTTAGTCCCCAAGAAGACGGGGGGACTAAGACCCATATTGGATCTCAGCTCTCAACAACTTCTTGGTCAGAGAAAAATTCAAGATGTTGTCACTGGCTCTCCTGAATCCTCATCTCAATTTGAATGATTAGCTTATGCTCCCTAGACCTCAAAGAGGCCTACATGCATATTCCCATGCATCCGGCCTCTCGTAAGTACCTTCGGTTTCAGATAAATCAATGTCATTACCAGTACAAGGTTCTGCCTTTCGGTCTGGCATCTTCTCCCAAAGTATTCACAAAATGCCTTATTGTGGTGGCTGCCTCTCTCTGTTTACACGGCCTCCAGGTCTTTCCTTACCTGGACGACTGGTTGATCAAGGATGTTTCCTCTCAGAGAATGGTTCAAGCAACATCTCAAACCATCTCCTTTCTTCAGCTTCTGGGATTTGAAGTCAACTTCCCCAAATCACATTTTATTCTGACGCAGCGTCACTAATTCATTGGGATGATTCTGAACACCACTCTTATGAGGGCGTTTTCTTCCACCAGATCGATTTCAGACTCTCATTCAACTTTGTCAGCAATTGCTTCCTCTTCAAACCATCTCTGCCAGACACATGATGGTTCTTCTAGGCCACTTGGCCTCCACAGTCCATGTCACACCCCAGGTAAGACTCCATCTGCGAACTCCTCAGTGGACTCTAGTGTCCCAGTGGTCTCAAGCAACGGATCGTCTCTCACAGCACATATCTGTTACATTGTCTCTTTTGCAGTCTCTTCATTAGTGGATGACCTCATCCAATCTTTCCAGAGGTCTTCTTTTTCACTTGCCTCCTCATCACAAGATCATCACCACAGACGCGTCTCCTTATGCCTGGGGTGCGCATATGGACGATCTGCAGACTTAGGGTCTTTGAACTACCAGAGAGAAGAAATTCCACATCAATTTCCTGGAACTCAGAGCGATGTTTTATGCCCTCAAAGCGTTTCAACATCTTCTCTGTCCTCAAGTCCTTCTACTTTGCACAGACAATCAAGTAGCAATGTACTACATCAACAAGCAAGGAGGCACGGGTTCTCTCCTGTTGTGTCAGGAGGCTCAAAAGATTTGGACTTGGGCGACAGTTCGCAATTTGTTCTTGAAGGCTGTTTACATTAAAGGAGAGAAGAATTCACTAGCAGACAACCTCAGCAGAATCCTTCAACCTCACGAATGGACTCTCGACCCTTTAACTCTCCAGTCCGTATTTGCCCAATGGGGCACTCCACAGGTGGACTTATTTACAGCTCCTCACAATCACCAGTTGCCCCAGTTTTGCTCCAGACTTTACTCTCCACTCTGTCTGGCGGCGGATGCTTTTATTCTGGATTGGACGGGTCGGTTTCTATATGCCTTCCCTCCACTTCCTCTCATGTTGAAAACTCTATTCAAGCTCAAGAGAGAAGCTGCCACCATGATTCTCATTGCTCCACGGTGGCCTAGGCAACATTGGTTTTCCCTTCTTCTGCAACTGAGTTCCAGGGAACCCATACTTCTTCCAGTGTTTCCTACTCTGCTTACTCAGAATCAGCAATCCCTTCTACATCCCAACCTGCAGTCTCTACACCTGACAGCTTGGTTTCTCTCGGGCTAAACTCTACTCAAATGCTCCCCTCTCAGCCTGTTCGTCAAATTATTGATGCTTCCAGGAAACCGGCCACACAACAATGTTATCAGCGGAAGTGGACTCTGTTTTCTTCCTGGTGTTTACTTCATCATCATGATCCAACTTCCTTGGCACTGGAATTGGTGTTGGATTATCTACTGTCTTTGTCTGACTCTGGTCTTAAATCTACATCCATTAGAGTCCATCTCAGTGCTATTATGGCTTATCATGAACCTGTGCAGGGAAAACCTCTTACTGCTCATCCTTTGGTATCCAGATTCATGAAGGGGCTTTTCAATGTGAAACCACCTCTCAAGCCTCCATCTGTAGTCTGGGACCTTAATGTGATTCTTTCCAGTTTGATGAAGCCTCTGTTAGAACCAATGGCCACAGCTCATCTTAAGTTTCTTACCTGGAAAGTGGTCTTCCTTGTTGCTCTCACCTCTGCCAGGATGGTCAGTGAGTTACATGCGCTGGTAGCAGATCCACCTTTTACAGTTTTTCATCATGATAAGGTGGTTCTCCGTACTCATCCAAAGTTTTTCCCAAAAGTTGTCTCCGACTTTCACCTCAATCAGTCAGTTGTTCTACCAGTGGTTTTTTTTCCTAAGCCTCATTCTCTTCCTGGAGAACGGGCCTTGCATACTTTGAACTGTAAACGAGCTTTGGCTTACTACCTGGATTGCACAAAGCCGCACAGAACCTCTACCTAACTCTTCATCTCTTTTGATCCAAATAAGTTGGGATATCCTGTTTCTAAAAGATCAATTTCCAACTGGCTAGCCGCCTTCGCGTTCGAGTTCCCGCTCTCTCTGGATTGTGGCGGGGGGGGGGGGGGGATTCCGGATCAGGCGGGGGGGGGGGCAATGCCGGTTCTCGGGGGGATAGAGCAGTGCTGCTGGCCTCGGGGGGGGGGGGGGGGGTACGAATCAAGCGAGTTTCCCTTACTTTCTATGGGGAAACTCGCTTTGATATATGAGCAATTTGGTTTACGAGCATGCTTCTGGAACAAATTATGCTCGTAAACCAAGGTTCCACTGTATTGTTAAAGTAAGGCCTAATGGTACAGAACTTCCATAATGTAAAATAGCACTTTCTAACCTGTGCATCGACTTGTGCAATCATTGAAATTCCTGTCCAAGTTCACACCAAATATCCTAATAGTTGAGGTGATAGGGCAGTTTATTCAAATTAAGGTCAAACTTTCCTCTTTGCATTTGAATGGGAATGCTAAAAAAAAATCTTGTTTTCTCAGAATTTAGTTTGAGTTTTAATCCTTCATCCACTCCTCTACCATCACAATTATCGATGATATTGTTTGTAAAACATTCGAAATGTGGGAATGTAACGGAAGTACCATAGTTATATCATCAGCATAGCTATATAGTTTTATTCCATAACTAGTCTTTAAGCCCGTTACATTAACGGGTGCTAGAGATGTCTGTCTGTCTGGGTTTTTTTTATTTGTCTCTCTCTCCTTGGACGCTGTTTATCTGTCATTCGTTCTGTCTGTGTCTCTCCCTGGCCCCCTGCCTACCTGTATTTCTCTGTTGCACCATGCCTGCCTGTATCTCCGTGGCCCCCTTCTGTGTCCCCCCCTTCCCAGAGCAAAGCATGATTGTTTTGTGCCTCCCAGCACACCCCTCCCCCCTAGCAGCCCCCTTTCCCTCTCCCCTTGTTGTGCCATGCCTGCATGCTCCGTGGCCCCCTCCCTCCTAAAGCAGCCCCCTTTCCCTCTCCCCTGGTCCCCTGTTCTATCATGCCTGCGTGCTCCATGGCCCCCTTCCCCCCAAAGCAGCCCCCTTTCCCTCTCCCCCTGGTCCCCTGTTGTGCAATGCCTGCTTACTCCGTGGCCCCCTTCCCATTCTTACCCTCCCTCCATGCCTCCAACTGGAGCTGGTCCTCTCAGTGCAGATCGTCGTGCAGCAAGCCCGGCAGCCTGCCCCGGTACTGCTCGCTGTAGGGAAGGTGGAGAGCGGCCTGCAAGGTTCGCTACAGTGGCTGGCGAACCTCAGCAGACCACTTTGAAGAGGAGCGGCAGCGGGAGAGAGGAGTCGCTGGCACACGCGCCTCCAGCTAGCACAGGCACCGTGAGGACTGGCACAGAAACACACCTCACGCCACCAGGACTCACGATTTTTCAACAGTGCATGCGCGCTCTAGGGTTTTATTATTATAGATTCCATAGTTTATCCCAGGACAAGCAGGCAGCCTATTCTCACATATGGGTGACGTCATCCACGGAGCCCCGATGTGGATAGCCTCGCAATCATACTTGCTTGTAGAAACTTCAGAAGTTTTGAGTCAGCCGCACCGCGCATGCCCGAGTGCCTTCCCGCCCAGCACAGGGCAAGGCTCCTCAGTTCTCAGTTTTCTGCGGAGCCGAGAAGTCTGTACTTTGACGTTCTGCACTGAACTTCGTTCGCTTCGTGCCTTCTCTTACCGCGGTTTGTGTTCTTTTTAGTTGCGAATCGCTGTGTTACTTCTTTTCTTTTACTTAAAAAAAAAAGACTTTATTTTATTTTTATTCGTCGACTGGCGGGCTTCGACTTTGCAGCGGCTATCTTCCCTCCTATGTCCCGGCTAGTAACAGGCTTCAAGAAGTGTAGCCAGTGCCAACGTGCGATTTGTCTCACAGGTGCTGGTGCTTCGGGCCTGACCATAGTCCTAAGTTGTGCGAGCGCTTCAACCTCGAGCCCTTAAACGTTGTTGGATTTTAGTGGAAAAACTCTTCAGGATGGACTCTTAAGTGACACCCTCGACCTCGAGTGCTGCCTCGGTCCCTCCTTCCACCGAGGGTCCTCCTGCTTCCACGACTCCGACCTCGAGTCTCATCAGACCGTCCTCATTTTGGATCGTCTTTAGCCTTGAGTACACCTGTTTTCTCTTCCCCTGAGCTCCCCTCAGGTCAGATACCTAAGCAGAAAATTCTGGCGGTGGTCCTCAAGATCTCCAAGTCGAAGCATATCTCCACTGCCACCTTGGAGCCTTTAGCCTCAGCAAGTGGTCCGGTTTCAGATGCGGATCCACATTTGCAGGCTTCTCTCCAGACCATGTTGGAGCAGCAATTTGTTTAATTACTGAGCAAATATGGTTCTGCCTCGACAATGCCTCCTGTAATCCAGCCTTGGCAATCAGCAATCTCCCGCGAGGTCAAGTCCCTGCTTGTGCCTCGAGCTGAAGCTTCACAATCTATGCAAGGAGCACAGTCTTTGCGAGTGTCTGGTCTGGCATCTACACATTCGATGCAAGGAGTAGATTCTTTGCAAGTGTCTCAACAGGATCCTCACACTCCATAGAAGGAGCAGAGTCTTTGGGAGTGCTTTGAGATTCCTCGATCCAAACCACTTGCTATTTCAAACGCCCCCTCATGAGAAAGTCCTCACGACAGATTATTCAACCTACACTTGGGGGGCTCATCTCGATGGTCTCCAGCACGGATCATCAGTGTCACATCAATCTGTTGGAACTTAGAGCGATCTTCAATGTTCTCAAAGCTTTTCAACATCTTCACAACCAGGACAGACAACCAAGTCGCCATGTACTATGTCAACGAATAGGGGTGGAAGAGAATCTCCCTCCCTTTGTCAAGAAGCTCTGAAGGTTTGGGACTGGGCAATCCTCCACAACGCCTTCCTGAAAGCTGTTTACATCCAAGGGGCGAAAAACTGTTTGGCGGACAAATTGAGTTGTCCTCTGCAACCTCACAAATGGACACTCAATTCCTCACCTCTTCATCACATTTTTTTGCAGTGGGGAAATCCTCAGATAGATCTCTTTGCATCTGCCCACAACCACAAACTGCCTCAGTTCTGCTCCAGGATATATTCTCATCGCCTCGAAGCAGATGCTTTTCTGCTGGAATGGACGACGCTCTTCCTGTATGCATTCCCTTCATTCCCTCTCATTCTCAGGACTCTTGTCAAGTTGAAGAACGATCATGCCACCATGATTCTGATAGCTCCTCAGTGGCCGAGACAACCTTGGTACTCCCTTCTACTTCAACTCAGCAGCAGGGAGCCACACCTTCTACCAGTTTTTCCGTCTCTGCTTACACAGAGTCAAGGATCTCTACTTCATCCCAACCTACAATCTGCACTTGACAGCTTGGTACCTTTCAACATAACTCCTCTTCAGTTTTCTCAACCTGTAAGAGACATTTTAGAGGATTCTAGAAAGCCTATCACTAGACAGTGCTACCATAAAAAATGGACTAGATTTTTTACATGGTGCATCTCTCATGATAAGGAGCCTCAACACTCCTCCTTATCTTATGTTCTGGATTATCTTTTGCACTTATCCACCTCTGGCCTCAAGTCTACATCGATCCTCATCCATCTCAGTGCAATTGTGGCTTTCCATCAGCCTATTGAAGGGAAATCCCTCTCTGCTCATCCGGTGGTTTCCAAATTCATGAAAGGACTTTTTAATGTTAAACCTCCTCTCAAACCTCCTCCAGTGGTTTGGGATCTCAATGTGGTTCTTTGCTCAATTGATGAAGCCTCCATTTGAACCAATGTCTATGGCTCATCTGAAGTATCTCACTTGAAAAGTGGTGTTTCTCATTGCCCTCACATCTGCTTGAAGAGTCAGTGAGCTGAAAGCTTTAGTTGCTGATCCACCTTTCACTATGTTCCATCATGACAAGGTGGTCCTTCGTACTCATCCTAAATTCTTACCTAAAGTGGTTTCAGAATTTCATCTCAACCAATCCATTGTTCTTCCAGTGTTTTTTCCAAAGCCTCATTCTCACTCTGGAGAATCAGCTCTTCATGCTCTGGACTGTAAACGTGCTTTGGCCTTCTACTTGGAATGCAGTAAACCATACACAACTGCTCCTCCTCCTTTTTGTCTCCTTCAATCCAAATAAGTTGGGACATCCAATCTCTAAGGGTACCATCTCCAACTGGATGGCGGCTTGTATCTCTTTCTGCTATGCCCAGGCTGGACTACATCTACAGAGTCGAGTCACAGCCCACAAAGTCAGAGCCTTGGCGGCTTCAGTAGCTTTCCTCAGATCCACTCCTATTGAGGAAATTTGCAAAGCTGCCACCTGGTCCTCGGTTCATACTTGCACCTCTCACTATTGTCTGGATGTTTTCTCCAGACAGGATGGCCATTTTAGCCAGAGAGTATTATAAAATTTATTCTCCTAAGTTGCCAACACTCACCATCCCATTCTGGTTAACCTGGAGGTCACCCATATATGAGAATAGGCTGCCTGCTTGTCCTGGGATAAAGCACAGTTACTTATCGTAACAGTTGTTATCCAGGGACAGCAGGCAGCTATTCTCACAACCCACCCACCTCCCCTGGTTGGCTTCTCTGCTAGCTATTTGAACTGAGGAGACTCGCCCTGTGCTGGGCGAGAAGGCACTCGCGGCTGACTCAAAACTTCTGAAGTTTCTACAAACAAGTATGCTTTCGAGGCTGTCCACATCGGGGTTCCGTGGATGATGTCACCCATATGTGAGAATAGCTGCCTGCTGTCCCTGGATAACAACTGTTACGGTAAGTAACTGTTAAATAGATGTTAAAAAGCGATGTGGAAAGAAGGGAACCCTGGGGAACTCCAGAAGGATTAGTCCATGTTTTTGGCAACTCATTCTTGAAATAAACTTGATAAGTTCAAGTACAGAGAAACCCCTTAAACCAGTACAGCACATTTCCTGAAATACCTATGCCATCTAAGCAGTCAAGTAGTATTTTATGATCCACTAGATCACAGTTCTTCAACCGCCGGTCCGCGGACCGGTGTCGGTCCGCAAGAAAATCTTGCCAGTCCACGAAGGATTCGGTCCCCGCCGCAACGAAAGGCCGGCGTCAGCTGACTTGCAACTTCCTGTTGCAGTCGCGGTGCCGGGACTCCTGCCTTCCACCGCGTTTGCCTCCTGCCTTGTCTCCGCACCTTCAGACCAGCAGCGGCAGCTCTGTGTATTTTTAACTTCAGCACAGAGCTGCCCCTAATCAATAGTTTAGCGCGGTTTCATAAGGCAGCTTCGGGGCCTTTGCTAGGCTGGCCCACATCGCATCATCGAAGCGGACCGGCCTAGCAAAGGCCCCGAGGCTACCTCATGAAACCGCGCTAAACTATTGATTAGGGGCAGCTCTGTGCCGAAGTTAAAAATACACAGAGCTGCCGCTGTTGGTCTGGATTCTTGGGCCGCTGAAGGAGGGCAAAGAGCAACTGTCCTGGAGGTTTCCCTTCCTCTCGCCTTTGCAGGTCCCTTTTTTCCACCTTTTATTTTTTTTTCATCTTCAAACAGCAACGTGCCCCAGCATCGACATCAATCAAGTAAGTTCCACTGTTCCTTGCAAGCGGTTCTGCTCGGCCAAAGCTTCCCCTCTGATATGAGCCACCTCAGGGGAAAGAAAGTGACCCGCAAAGGTGAGGGGAAGGGGGGCAAATAATGGAAGTTGGAGGGGGGGAGAGAGAAGGGGCAGATAATGGAATGGAGGAAATGAGAGAGAGAAGGGGATAGATGATGGAAGTGAGAAGAAGGGAGAGAGAGCAGAAGGCAGATGGATGTCAGTTGAGAGGGGAGAGCAGATGCTGAATGGAAGTGGGGAAAGAACACATACTGGATGGAAGGAGATAAATAAAGGGGGAAGAAAATAGTAAGATAATGGAGGGGTGAGGGAAAGGAGTGACAAGCTGTGGGTAGACACAGTGAAAAGAGGGAAACAGGACTAAATAGTAAGAAAGAATTTAATTTAGATGGAGGCAGAAAATAGAGAAGGAAGACCAGAGAAGAAAAGGGAAGACAGAGCAGAGAACGATATCAGATCTGAGTGGAGGAAATGAGAAGAGAGAGATGCTAAAAACCACAGGGGGGAGGGAAGGACAGAGATGCCAGACCATGAGGGGAACAGAAGGAAGATGATGGATGCCAGACCAAATTTGGGGGGGGGGCAGGAGGAGAGATGGAAGGGGCAGATGCTGGACTGAAGAGACAGAGAAGGTTATCATGCCGCTGTACCGGGCCATGATACACCCTCATCTGGAGTACTGTGTCCAGCACTGGTCACCGTACATGAAGAAGGACACTGTACTACTCGAAAGGGTCCAGAGAAGAGCGACTAAGATGGTTAAGGGGTTGGAGGAGCTGCCATACAGCGAAAGATTAGAGAAACTGGGCCTCTTCTCCCTCGAACAGAGGAGATTAAGAGGGGACATGATCGAAACATTCAAGATACTGAAGGGAATAGACTTAGTAGAGAAAAACACTATTCACCCTCTCCAAGGTAGGGAGAACGAGAGGGCACTCTCTAAAGTTGAAAGGGGGTAGATTCCGTACAAACGTAAGGAAGTTCTTCTTCACCCAGAGAGTGGTAGAAAGCTGGAACGCTCTTCCAGAGTCTGTTATAGAGAAAAACACCCTCCAAGGATTCAAGACAAAGTTAGATAAGTTCCTGCTGAACAAGAATGTGCGCTGGTAGGGCTAGTCTCAGTTAGGGTGCTGGCCTTAGACCAGAGGGCCGCCGCGTGAGCAGACTGCTGGGCATGATGGACCACTGGTCTGACCCAGCAGTGGCAATTCTTATGTTCTTAGGGCAGACGCTGGATGGAAGAGAGTGAAAAGGCAATGAAAGCAGAAACCAGAGACGACAAAAGGTAGAAAAAAATAATTTTATTTCTATCTTGTGATTCAAATATATCAGATTTGAAGTATGTATCTTGCTAGACATAACTGGGGAGTGCAAAGCCCAGGCACTACTTCTTTAGCTTTCAGCTGGCTTAGGGCTCTCTCTGACCAGGGGGCAGTTGCCCTAGTTCTACTCCCCTAACACCATTCCTATCATGTGTGACTGTGGTATTCTATTACATGATATTTGTGTAGCATTCTGTAATAATTTAGCTTATTCAGTTTTCTTGATAGTAGAGGGGATATATGTGAAGGGGAGGGGAGACAGGGTTTTTGTTGATCTTTGCCCTGTATTATTTGTATTTATAAAATGACAATTGTATAGAATATTGTTTCTTTTTATACTTTAATAAAATATGTTCAATATAAAATCATAACTATTTGAGGCTTGTGCAGATGGGATCAGATGGTTTGTGGGACCGAGCTCGCGGCGATGGTTTTTTAAAAAAAATTCAGTCTTAGTAGTTTGCCGGTCCACGAAATAATTATTTTATTTCCGCCGGTCCACAGGTGTAAAAAGGTTGAAGAACACTGCACTAGATCAACATCACTACTCAGGTGGGGGTGGGGGAAGCTATTGCTTTCCTTGTATTGGTGGCATGGAATGCTGCTAGTATTTGGGTTTTTGCCAGGTACTTGTGACTTGAATTGGCCTCCATGAAGCTGGGATAGTAGGCTGGATGGACCAGTAAGGCTATTTTCTGCTTGAGGCAGATTTGAAATATGTACTCCTTTTGGTTAGGGTTTTATAGGGGGTGGGGATTAGCAGGGAATTATTTTTAATGTTCCATTTTTCATTTATTTCTGTTTCTAATGCAAATTAAAAAAACAAACAAACAACAACTAAAAGCCTCACTTGTTAACTGCCACAAGTTTCATGTATAGGTTTGTGAAATCAGACAAAGCGAAGATACTTACCTGTAACGGGTGTTTTCTGACATTTATTCTTACATGTGGGTGACGACATCCTTAGAATCCGGTATGGACACTACCAAATGCACTTCACTTTTAATTTTTTTTAAGATAGTGCCTTCTTTCCTGATGTCAGCTCACAGAACCATCAGTTCAGTAACAAAGCTAAGCAGCCAACTAGATGAAGTGGGCAGGTTGTGAGAATATATACCTGCTATAGGTAAAGTATCTTTGCTTTCTCCAAACATGCATTTTATTCTCATATATTGTACTCCCAAGCTGCCAGGATCATGTCTCTGGAAGAGGTTAAATATTGAAAAAAAAAAAAAAAAAAAATATATATATATATATATATATATATATATATATATTATATTATACATTCTTAACCTGCCTGTGCCCCTAGGAGCTACATTTATAAATAGTGCCTCTCTGAAATCACTCTTGACACGTGTGGCCAGTCTACATATGTAAATGCTTCTAAAATAATCTAAATAGTTCTGTTGAAGCAGGTTACTACTATAATCTTGCTTGTTGCCATTAACAAAAAAGAACCCCAAAAACCCTTCTTTCACATGAAACCCTAGGGTGACTTAAAAAGTAAAAATTAATTGTTTTATATCCTCCTTCGGTTCAGTACAGCTCTTTGCAAAGTTTGGTTTTTCCATCGATGGCTGCTTCTCTCTCTTGTGCCACAGCTCGCCTTTATTCCTGCCTTGATCATATGAGGGAAGTGCTTGGGGACTCTGTGGCTGAGCAGGAGATGATTCAAGCAGTGCTCAGCAGTAAATTTGATGTGTCGCAGGCCTTGGATCTTGTTCTCACACGAAATGACAAACAGAATATGAAGACTGCTTCTTCCGGGAAATCAGCAAAAGGTATGTATGATTTTTATAGTCATATTAGTTTGATTTGCTCTTGGAAGAGTTCATTTATATTCAACGTGTGTTTGCAATGCCCCTTTTGTTATATATATATTTTTTTATTTTTAAATTTGTAAACAAGATAAAAGACACAACACTCTGAAAAGAATACAACCTTAAACAAAACTTAGGATAAGAGAGTCTACCATGTGGTTTCTTCGTGGAGACTGAAAGAACCCAACAAAACAAGTCAATAGCCACCGCCCCCTCCCATCCTCCCAAGTGTAATGCCCCTTTTTATATGACATGCTACACATAGCAAACACGAGAACCCTCCTACATTTTAGCATCTATCAAAGGTACTGTAAGGACAGCACTGGGGAGTGATATCCTTCATTTGCCAATTTTACAAACATATAACAAATAGTATCATTGCAGATTTTAGTGTATTACCATACAATTGTGTACTCCAAATTTCCAGAGACTATTGGAGTGCTAGAGAAGTTCAAATTCTTTATTCCTTTTATCCTAACTGCCTTTGGTTCCAGTCATGATGATGGCTTAAAAAAAATTGTAGTACAAGGTGTAATCATTTCTTGATTTTGAGTGTGAACAGTTTGGAAATAGCAGTATTGATGCATTCTAAATGCAATTTATTAAGTTTGTAGCCCTCTTAAACCTAAGTGGATACCAAACTACATACATAATTTAATATTAAATAATAGATACAATACAAAGTCAAATGACAGTAAAACATATAGCCTCTCACTATAGACTTATAGACTTCTTAATATCTATCTAAAAAAAAAATACTTCCACAAAAAAGAGGTCTGTAAGAGCTTCTTAAATGGCTGCACTCTCACTGTCATTATAAACCCTTGAAAATCTTTTAAAAAATGCTTCCAAAAGAGGTCTTTTAAAAGCTGCTTAAATTGTTGCACATCATTAATCACTCTCATCTGTCCAATCAGATTATTCCATAGTGACACCCCTGCAAGTGAAATAGCAGTTCCTAGTACAAGCATATTGCATTATTTGAACTTCAGTAATGAATAATTGCATAACCATCTCAAAGATCGACATGGTTGATACACCATTAAGGCATTTGACAAATACCAAAGAACTCCCCGATGAATGCCTTGAAAGATCAGTACCAACACTTTGAAATTTATACAAGCTTTAACTGGAAGCTTTAACTGGGAACCAATGTAATTAAAACATGCTGCAGCATTTTGTATCATTTGTAACGCACAACATCTGGACGAAGTCAACCCCAGGTATATTGCATTTCAGTAATCCAACCTCTGCAGCATTATGCTTTGAGCAACCAACTGAAAATCATAGGGAGAAAGCATCGGTTTGAATCGATGTAAGTTGCATGCAAAGAAAAGCAAATTTAGCTACTGTTACAATATGATGACTCATGGATAAGGGGTGGATGTGGTCCCTCTACACAAAAGTGAAAGTAAGGAAGAAGTAGGGAATTACAGGCCAGTAAGTCTGACATCTGTGGTAATCAAATTAATGGAAACACTTTTAAAACAGAGAATGGTAAAGTTTCTGTAACCCGGTGGATTACAGGACTGGAGGCAACATGGATTCACTAGAGGTAGGTCTTGTCAGACAAATCTGATCAATTTGTTTGACTGGGTAACCAGAGAATTGGGTAGAGGAAGTGTGCTAGATGTGGTGTATTTAGATTTTAGCAAAGCCTTTGACAGTGTTCCACATAGTCATCTAATACATAAACTGAGAGCTCTTGCTAAGGGCCCCGAAGTGATGGGCTGTGTCAGGAACTGGTTAAGTAGAAGACGACAGAGGGTAGTGGTCAATGGAGATCGCTCTGAGGAAAGGGATGTTACCAGTGGTGTGCCTCAAGGTTCTGTTCTTGGGCCTCTTCTTTTTAACATTTTTATAAGTGATATTGCTGAAGGGCCATTAGCTAAGATTTGCCTCTTTGTTGATGATACCAAGATCTGCAATAGAGTAGATAACCCTGGATGGTGTGAATAACATGAAGAAAGACCTAGCGAAGCTTGAAGAATGGTCTGAAATTTGGCAGCTAAAATTTAATGCTAAGAATTGCAAGGTCATGCATTTGGTCTGCAAAAACCCAAAGGAACAGTACAGTTTAGGGAATGAAGAACTTATGTTCATGACAGAAGAGCAGAACTTGGGTGTGATTGTATGTGATGATCTTAAATAGAGCATGACACAGTGACTGTTACCTGTGGTTAGCCTCCTTCCCGCCCTCCAGTTGCATGCCCCCCTCCTTTGAAGCCAACCCGGAACGCTTCCCTCCTATGCCAGAGCTGATTTCAGAAGGAAGCATTCTGGGTCAGTCAGGGATCCCAGTTACCTCAACAGTCCTCCTTCCAAGTGGGCTGTTCTTTCCTGCCTTCAGCTGAACTTATTCTTTGCAGGGACACGAGCAGTGGCTCTTGCATGCTGCAAGTGGCTGACCTGGAAGTCAGTATCGATGGCTTCCGGGTCAGCCACGTGCAGCATGCAAGAGCCGCTGCACGCATCCCTACAAACAAATGCCGCTGTAGGCAGGTAGGAGCAGCCCAGCTGAACGGCCCTGAAGGGAACAAGTAAGGGAGAGGGGATATCGACATGGGACAAAGGGAGAAAGGAGGGGGAAGGAGTGCATTGGGAAATGGGAGGGGCACGAATTTGGAATGAAGGCAGGGGGGGCAAGAACTTGGGACACAGAGGGAGGGGCACAAATTTGGGACGAAGGCAGGGAGGGGGCAGCCTATCACTTTCCACTGCAATTGTTCCACTGCAATGTAGTTATACCTCCTCAAAAACCCTCACTAGACCCCCCCCATCTCCCTCCTCCCCTTCTTATCCAAGCTATTTGAATAGGCCAATCACTGCCATTGTCTGGATTTCCTTTCATGTCAAGCTATTGTTGACCCACTTCAGTCGGGCTTTCACCCAATCCATTCCATGGAAACTGCCCTTGCTAAAGTCTCTAATGACTCTTCTGGCTAGATCCAATGGTCTCTACTCTATCTTCAGCCTTCTCGATCTGTCTGCTGCCTTTGATACTGTTGATTACCGCCTACTCCTTAATACGCTGTCCTCGATGGGATTCCAGTGCTCTGTTCTCTCCTGGTTTTCTTCCTATCTCTCTCATTGCACTTTCAGTGTAAGCAATGGTGGATCTTTCTCTACTTCTATCCCTTTGTCAATCAGTGTACGTCAAGACTCTGTTATGTCCCTTGTGGATTCCATTTCCTAGGTGTTCAATTCCAATCCACAATCTGGGAGTTGCAGAAAACCACAAACTTTTCTGAGCACATGCTCAACCCCCTTAGCCTGAGAGCTACAGTTTCTGCAAGCAATCCATGCAGAAGACTCTGGCAGTTGCTCTGCTTCTTTTTCTTATTTTTTTGCTTAAAGTTAATTTCTCAGTGGCTTCAGTGCCTTGAGACCTCTTCCCGGTGGTCCCCTGTTGGAGAAAAGGACACAGTTCTGCGGTACCGGATGGCAGCTTCACAGAGAAACTTTGGTGGATCTGTGGAGCCAGCCTGCTTTGTGCCACCCTTCTTAGAATACTTGGGGTCCTTGGGAGTTTGCTTGCCGGTGACCTTGTCATAGGTTTCAAGGCGCAGGGTGTATTTGTCTGGAGTGAAACCCACCCTTGTTTCAAGACACAGGCTGCCTTTCTTGCCCCGACAGCGTGGCAGAGGATTTATGGGGGCAGAGATTATAGTCGGTGTCTAGCTGGCTGGCTGTCCGAAGATCTTCAACTCTGAGCATTTGGCGTAGTTTCTGAGGCAGAAAGTCCTTTCCCTCCACTCAGCTGCTTTTAAAATCGCTGACAGGCAAAGGCACTGCAGAACTGGGAATACACCTCCATTATTTCCTATGGGAACTTCAGGGGTGGCTTGTGAAGAGTTTTAAATCGTGTTTTTCACAGTTTGAGGATTTCCCACCTCCCAAGACCCCAAATCGCTATTTTTTATTTTCGGGGTTTATTTTTATTTTTGCCCGTTTTTGTGAGAATTCACTGGTGGCAGCCATCATGGATTTTTATCGATCTTTTTTCAAAGTTTTGTTTCTGCCTCTAAACCCCTCGATTTGCCTAAAAATCGTATGAGATCAACTCCCCAGCCTCTAATTTGCTGGATATGTGCAGTGATTGCACTGGATTGGCAACCATGTACTGCGTGCTGTAGCATGCAGGGGAGGAGGATGGAACTTCGGATTTGGCCTCTTCCATGTACTCTAGGGCTGGGGAGCTGACTGGCATCTGGTGCAAAACACCTGCATTCTGAGCCTGGTGACTCTTGTGGTGGAGCGTGTGTGTTTCCACATCTCCCTGCCATGGTTGCAGAGTGTGACTTTTCACCGGAATTTATTCAGCTTCTCTGGAAAGCATATTCTTCGGACCCCACTCGTTCATCGTAGCTGGCGGGCATGTCGGAGCTGTCTCAGCCTGTTGCGCCAGCAGCGGAGCTTCCTGTTTGGGAGCGCTCTCGTCCTGTAATGGCGGACCTTGATTGTAGAAAATGACATGGGGACAAATTTGTTGCCGTCCCCGCAGGAACTCAATTTCCCCATGAGTTTTGTTGCTGTCCCTGTTCCTGCCCCATTCCTGTAAACTATGCCTTAACCACACAAGTCTTGAACACTTATGATTTTAAAGTGTTGGAGGCTTGTGCAGATGAAAACGGAGCTTGCAGGAATGGGGCAAGGACAGGAATAGAACTTGCAGGGATGGAAAATTTGTCCCTGTGTCATTCTCTACTCAATTGGATCATTGGATCATTCTCTGCTTCTATTTTGGATCCAGCTGATGCCATTGCCAGGACTAGTCTTCTCGGCCACGCTGAGCCTAGATTTGGGGGATGACGCTTCGGTGTACATGCTTTTTAAGCATGATTCTGTCTCTCTCCTCATTGCTGATGTTCTAAAAGAGCTCAAATTAGATCCTCCTCCTTCCACATCTCAGGCTTTGGTCATGGACCACTCTAATGTGCTGTCTTCCTTTTTTCCATCTCATCCACAACTTCTTGGGCTGGTTACAGAACAGTGGGACTCTCCAGAGAGCTCTTTTCTGCCCTCTAAAGCTATGTCTAAGCTTTATCCAATGGCACCTGATTTTCAGCAGGTTTTTAAACAGTCTAAAGTGGATTCTGCTGTGGCTCAGGTTATCAGATGCACAGCCCTCTCTAGTGAGGATTCTCAGGATTGCAGAGTGGTCATTATGTTGTAAAAGCTCTTTGAAGTGGTATCTTTGGGCAACAGAGCGACTGTGGCTAATTCGTTTATGGCCCGAGTCTCTCATTCCAGATTGTATGGACGTTCCTCCCTGTCCTGTAGTAGGCACCCTTTATAATCTTATTAGAATTCTTAGCAGTTTCTGCTTTTGCTGTGTCTGCATGCTGGACTCTTTGGATCCGTCATTGGGCTGGGGATGCCTCCCCGAAGGCCACTCTAAGCAGACTTCCTTTCAAGGGCCAGCTTCTCCTTGTTAAGGCCTGGACGACCCCATGACCAGTGTTGCTGAGCGCCACCCTAAGTCACAGATCTCGTCGGCCAGTGGACGGGGATTGTAGTAATTTTTGTTTCTCCCTCAGGTTTTGTCGATACTCTGTGGGATCTTCTTCTCAGATATTCCCAGGGCTACCACCCTCGTTACAACAGTTCCAATTCCAGGCAGCCTCAGGCCTCTAGTTCTTGATCAGTGTCTGCCTCTAAGAAGACCCATTCAGTTGGAGCTTCCTTGCATCGGAGGTCGCCTTTCTCAGTTTTATCATGAGTGGACTCGTGTTTCCATGGATCGATGGATGCTGGACATCATTTGGGATGGGCACAAGATAGACTTCTTTTGCCTGCCTCCAGATCTGTTTCTGGACTCTCTGGCGGATCGACTGGAAAAGGAGTCCAGAGTCTGCGCTACTGTGCAATGCCTCTTAGACATCGAAGCAATAGAGCCCGTTCCAGATCACAAATCGGGCTTAGACAGATACTCCTTATACTTCATCGTGCCAAAGAAAGGCTCAGAGGACTGGAGACCCATTTTGGATCTAAGGTTGGTCAACTGCTTTTTGAAGATTCCTGATTTCAACATGGAAATAGTACGCACAGTCATAGCTGCTGTCTCTCCAGGAGAGTTTCTGGCGTCCTTGAATCTCACGGAGGCTTACTTCCATATTACAATCTACCTGGAGCATTGAAGGTTTCTGTATTTCCATGTTTGCTGCTCTGCCCTTCAGTCTCGTGATGGTGCCCCGCACTTAAACCAAGGTGATGGTAGTTGTGGTGGCCTTTCTCTGCCGGCAGGGGTCCAGGTCCTTGGACGATTGGTTGATTCGTGCTCTGTCTCATTCGGAGTGTGAAAGTGGGGTGGAGACGGTAGTGACTCAGTTGCAGGCTTTGGGGTGGATTGCCAACTTCAAGAAGAGCAACTTGACACCCTCCCAGTATCTGGGGCTTCTCTTCGATACCAAGCAGGGTCATGTGTTTCTTCCTGAGGCGTACAGACAGAAACCTCAGCAGCAGATCAGAGCTCTTCTGGACTGCCCGGCTCCCACGATCTGGCTGTATCTTCAGGCTCTGGGGTCCATGGCAGCCTATTTGGAGGCGGTCCCTTGGGCCCAAGTGCACATGGCCTGCTACAGGAGTCCCTTCTTTCTAGATGATCTCCGCAAAGTCATCCCCTTTAGATGCTGCTCCCCTGGATGGAGCTGGCTCACAACAGCCTGAGCTGGTGGCTTCAGGGGGAGGCTCTCCACCAAGGTAGGCTTCTTCGAATATCAGAATGGATGATTCTCATAATGAATACTAGCTTACTGTGGAGGCCGTTACATTCAGGGGCAGTGGACGCCTCATCAGAAACGTTGGTCAATCAATTGTCTGGAACTCAGGGCAATTGGCGTTGCTTGCTCTCCAGCCCATTCTAGTGGGAAAAGCAGTGCAAGTCTTCTCAACAACGCCATGGTGGTGGCGTCTGTAAATTGTCAAGGGGGCATGAGAAGCGCTTCCTTGGGCCAGGAGGCTCGAATGCTGTTTCGCTGGTGGAAGCTCATCTTCTGTCGCTCTCAGCGGCCAACTTGTCTGGAATCGACAATGTTCAGGCCAACAGGTCTTGGATCTGGGAGTATGGTTCCTCTCGTAGAAGCAAACAAACCAAAACTGCAGGTTCAACCGAGCTGGTTTCGGGGAAGAACCCTTCTTCAGGAACCCATGAACCCGACGAAGAAAAATGTGGAAAATGTGGGCGGCTGGAGCCCGCCCTCCAGCCACCCACATTTTTCTTCGTCGGGTTCATGGGTTCCTGCAGAAGGGTTCTTCCCCGAAACCAGCTCGGTTGAACCTGTTTTCCGGACGCGCTTTATTTTGTGCTTTAGAGATGAGTTCCTGCTTCACTTTTCAGTTAAGTTACCTTTTTTTGATTTTGTGCTGGGGTTTCGACTGGCAGGGTTCATTTAGGGGTCGCTCAGGTCTCGCCTGTTATTCACTCTAGTTGATTCACTTGCTTTTGATTTGTGAACATTTTCACTTTGATTTATTGCACGCCCAGGGTGCTCAGTGATGGTGTGCGGGTGGGGGTATATTACCTCTACCTGAGTTATGAAGTGTTGGAGCTTGTCTCCTGTTGCTGCTTGCTCACACTGAGAGCACCCTTAATACTTGATATGATCTCGCGGCTTGCGTGGTGTGCACAGCTTTGATCCTGAGCGCCCCCTTTGTGAACCTTTTTGACTATTTCTGCCTTATTGTTGTATCAAAGATAGATGCAAGGCAGAATGTGAAGACGGAGAGAAAAACAGTCAAAGTACAAGAATGCCCTGGAAACATAGTTAAAAGCACAGAAAAATGAAGTCGGCAGACGACAAAGATAGGGAAAATATTTTATTTTCGATATAGTGATTGAAAAGTGTCAGTTCTGAGAAAAGTAAGATGCTAAACTTTAACTGTGAGGGCCGCAGAAAAAATAGGGTATTTGGAGGGCTGCAGAAAAAATAGTTAATGTCTTATTAAAGAAATGACAATTTTGCAGCTCTCCAAGTACCTACAAATCCAAAATGTGGCCCTACAAATGTTTTGAGTTTGAGACCACTGGTTTAGACAAAGGCCTGGCAGTGGCTTCCCTGAGAGTTCAGGTTGCAGGCTTTTCGTGCTCTTCCAGATGTGACCAGATTTATGAATGGGGGTGTGGGGGTGGGCGCTTTTTCTGCATCCTCCTTTGCCTTCGTGGAATCTTAACATCGTTTTGGCCCCTTTCGAACCACTGAAGGATGCTTCTATTCTGGATTTCATGATTAAGACTTTTTCTGATTACCATTGTCTCAGCACGGCGTAATTCAGAGCTTCAGACTAGAGAATGACACTGTGGCGGTTTACCCGCGGCTACCGCGTTTAGCCGCGGGTAACCTGCCAAAACGGGGAATGAAAAATAGCAGCCTCTGCGGGGACGGGGACAAGGCCATACACCGCCCCGTGGAGCGGTGAATGGTCTTGTCACTGCAGTGAGGCATCGAGGATCGCGCGGTCCCCGCAGCCCCCACCCACACGCCGGCTCGATCGTTTAACCAGCTTCCTCTCTCCACCTCACCTTAGTTTGACGGCTTTCTTTTTCGGCGACCGGCACGCTTTCAAAGAGCTGCGCATGCGCGGCTGCTCAGTATTCAATCTTCTGCTCTGACCCAACCGGAAACAGGAAGTTGCAGCAGAGCAGAAGATTGAACTTTGAGCAGCCGCTCGTGCGCGGCTCTTTGAAAGCGTGCCGGTCGTCGAAAAAGAAAGCCGGCAAACTAAGGTGAGGTGGGGAGAGGAAGTTGGTTAAACGATCGAGCCAGCGTGCAGGTGGGGGCTGCGGGGACTGCGTGTTCCCAGCTCACACAAGGAAGGAGGGAGTGAAAGGGAAAAAGTTTCTCTTCCTTGGAAATAGATTCTGAAGTGACCTCATCAAAGAAGACCAGCACCAAATGTACAAGAAATCCCTTAAACAATGTCAAAAGAGCCCAAAAGAGAAAGCTGCTACTGCCGTGAGACTCCATTATTGAAGGAATCAACTTGAAATCACAGTTCAAGAGACAGGAAAAGGTTAAATGCCTCATGGAATCCTCAGCCACAACACAAACCAAATTGTGAATGAAATCAGAGCAGACAGTAAGAATTATAAAATTGATGTCTAATGCTGAGGCATTAGAAATAATGCCTCAGCAATACAATTTTCAGAAGTTCTATTTGCTCATGGTAAGGGAGAAGAGAGACTGCTAGTGATGGTGGGGGGACTGATAGAAGATATGAAAGAAGGGTGATAGAAAGGAACAGATGGTAAAGGAGGGAGGGAAGGGTGGTGGTGGAAAGGAATAGAACAGACATTGAAAGAGGGTAGAGAGGAACAGACCCTGAAGGGAAATGTGGAAGGCAGAGTGGGGAGAAGATGCTGGAAGGGAAGAAGACAGATGCCAGACTATGGGGGAGCGGAGGGAAGAAGATGGGTGCTAGACCAATTGGGGGGGGGGGGGTGAAGGGAGAGGCACAGTAACAGCAAATGGAAGACGCAGAGAGAAGACACACAGTGGATGGAAGGAATTGAATGAGAAGATGTGGAAAGCAGAAACCAGACAACAAAGGTAGAAAAAAAAAATTCTATTTATTTATTTATTTTTTGCTTTAGGATAAAGTAGTATATTAGTTGTGTTGATAAAAATTTATAAACAAAGCCCTGCCAGCTGAACATCTCTTTCTTTAGTTCAGCAGCCAGAACTTTGATTTATAAGGAAGGAATAAGCTAAATATTGCAGTACTAAGGCTTATATGGATGCTACGGTGACGGGGCGGTGAATGGGATGGCAGTGGCAGTGACGGGGCGGTGAAAGGGATGGCGGTGACGGGGCGATGAAGGGAATGGCGGTGACGGGGCGGTGAAGAGGATGGTGGGCCGGTGATGGTGCAGTGACGGGGACAGATTTTTTCCCCGTGTCATTCTCTACTTCAGACTCTTTCGTGCAGGGAACCCTTTCTCTGTATTATGAACGTGGGTGTTTTCTTCTGTACTGTACCTTCTTGCCACAAGTGGTCTCAGCCTTCCATGTAAACCAGGAGGTTAGGTTGCCTGCATTTCATCCAACGGGTTCGGAGCAGAAAGATCAGATATTACGCAAATTTGAATGTCCAGAGGGTCTTGCTCCACTATTTGGAAAGGACTAATAATTTCAGGCTGTCTGATCACCTTTTTGTTCTGACTGCTGCGCCTTGCTGGTGTCCAAGTTCTCAATCGCTCGATGGATTCGAATGGCCATTTTTGCGACTTACATTGCCTGTGACAAACATACTCGATGAGAGGTGTGGCTGCATCGTGGGCGGAATCTTGTGCGATTCATCCTGATGAAATTTGCAGAACGGCTACTTGGTCCTCTCTTCTGACTTTTACCAAGTGGATGTGGCCAGTGTGCTCTGATGTTGCTTTCGGGACCTCTGTCCCTCCCTTGGTACTGTTGCTTTGGTGTGTCATCTAGTGTATGGAATCCGGAAGGGATTTTATAGAATGGAAGATTAGGTTTATACCTTCTGTAATCTTCTTTCTGTTAGTCCCTGTAGGATTCCATAAGACCCGCCCTCTCTATGTTCACTCAATTGTTTGGAGTAGCCTGCTTCATTCTGCCTCAGTTACTCTCCTTGCTGGTTTGAAGATTTTCTTTTTTTTTTTTTTATAATTTCTTTATTCATTTTTAAACTTACATCAAGTGTACAGTAAATATCGACCAAATATAATACAACATCACTTGAAAAATTCAATATCATACACCAAGAAGATTTAACCCCCACCCCCCTCCCAAATTCATATACAACTAATATATACCACAGCCAGTTGCAAGATACTGTGGGAAGTTTCTGTGAGTATGCGTTTTACCGAACGCTTTTTCTTGGGGTGCTTGTTGCATACAACAGATTTGTTCTACAGTGTTTCTCAATGTTTTTCTGAGTTGCCTTTGCACCTGTTTATCACTTGTTAGAATTTTGCAAAGCAAACCAATTATGAGTTATTTATGTTGATGGGGATTCTTCCCTGTACCCCCTTGTCATGGATTTGTTCAGGTATGTTGCTTGGCTTTGGGACTTAACTGGATATGTTTCCTAGCTCTCAGACTAAGGGGGTGGAGCATGTGCTCAGAAAAGTTGTGGATTTCTGCAACTCGCAGGGTTGGGATTGAACACCTAGCATATGGAATCCTCCAGGGACTAACAGAAAGATTATTGAAGGTATAAACCTAATCTTCCATTATCCGGCATCTACCAATCCCCAAGGATGTCTAATAACTGGGAGTCTGCTGTACAGTTTGACATTCTAATATACAGTCTTCATAGATTATACTTGCAGTGCTGTTTTGCCTGTTTTGTAAAATAATTTCAGTAACATTTAGTGATTAAATGCCTTTTTTTCTCTCTTTTTTTTTTGATCCATGGTTGCTGATTTTATCTTCTACCCATGTTGGAATTTTGTTTCCTCATGCCTGCGTATCCATTTGAAACTTGCTGGTTATCGTAAGGTAAGGAGCCTTATCTTGTTCTGTGGAAGGGGTATCTAATGTATGCAATTGGTCCAATCTACCCAAAAACATTTCACATGATACCGATACATCCCTTGGTCTTGGTGACCTGATAGCCAAAGTGGAAACAGTGTCCACTGTTGCTGCTGAGTCGAGAAACAAAATGCATTTTGGGACCACCAAAATTAACATTCCTTTGGAAACCCAGACAAGCTTAGGTTTTTGTTTGAAAGGGACAGAAGTATTACCATTATCTGCCCTTATGAGTAACATACCAAAACAATCGTTTTACTGTCCTAGCAACAAGCAGAAGACTGGATCACATGTAAATACCACCAGCCCACTAGGTTCATTTCTGAACCCTGATAGTGATATTCATCTGGTTCCTGCATTAATAGAGGCAAAGGTGCCTGAAAATTTGCCCCAACAACAGCACATTTGTAAATCACTTGGTGCACAAAATGGTGCTGGGTGGAGCAGCTTTATGAATACAAGAAATACTTGCTTAACAAGCTGCTTAGAAAATATGACATTTGATAACCAAGCAAGCCACAGTCCATGTGGAGACACTGAACTCTTTGGAAGCCTCCACTCAGTTCTTCAAAGTTCCCAGGGTGATATGCCTTCAGAAAAGGAGAGCTTTCAGGTTTCAAAATATGGAAGCCCCTCACTGGCTGACCTAATTCAGGAACACAAATGGGTTAACTCACAAGCTTCCTCTACCCTGAAGTGTGATCTTCAGGACCAGCCATTAGAAGAGGGGCTAGAATCTGTAGTACCACTGTCACGACTAGCCAGAAAGTCCCAGACATCATGTGAGATGCCAGAGTTAACTGATTCTCTGTCATCACCAGCAGACAGGCAGACTAGACATTTTTTGCGCTCTGATTTAATTGCTGAAGGCTGTGGTAAAATGGGAGACTCTCGTGTATCCAGTGCAGTGGAATTTCAGCCTGCTGTGGAGGTTGATTCTAATATTGACCTGAGTGTCCTTATCAAAAATCCAGAGCCTTTGTTGGACCTGTCAAGCATGCTCAATCCTCCATCTAAGAGTTTAAGTTCAAAGCAAAAAATACACAGCAGATCCTCTAAGGAGAGCAAGCTGTGCAATAAAATGCATACTTTTCGAAAGCAAACTCCACACGTTTCGTGGACCAGGGCCCCACTTACTGCCAAGCCATCAGCTTTTGCTTTAACCCTCTGCTTCTGTTACACCCCGAGATACTGCAGTAGGAACCCCTTTGATATTCATGAGACCCTTATGTACAGTAGCCAAGTGCAGGGAGCAGAAACCACGGACAAGAATTCTCTCATATCCCTAATACCATTTGATTTTAAAACACCTTCTCCAGATGATATTGTAAAAGCCAACCAAAGAAAAGCTTTTACAAGGGAATGATGTGAAAGAGAGAAAAAAATACAAAATCTAGTGTATAGACTGTCTTGTTCTTTGCTGAGCCATTTTTAAAATCTGAATTTATAAATGTTTAAATTTAGCACAAGCTATAGGGGCCATTTATAAATTGGGATTTCAGATCCTAGTATGGTTGTAAGATATTTTTTAAATTCTTCTAATTCTGTTTAATTAGGTTTCTAAGAAATTTTTAACCAAGTGTTTAGATTTTTGCACTGACGTACTAACTGCAGGGGGTGATAAAGTTTTAACTGTGCCATCTATCACTTATTGATATCACCTTTTATCAGATATATTAAAAAATGACTTTTATGTTGGGGCTGGATGAGGGAGAAGTGGTTACAGTGTAGAAATTAACAGCTATTTTTAGCCATTGACTACTGGTGTCTGGATTTACTAATTTTACCTGAAATTATGGGAAAACTATCTTAATTATTTTTGTAGGGTATTTCTTTTGTAGTTTTAAAATATAAAAAAAAGCCTTGAAATGGAAAACAGATCCTATAGTTGTAAATAGTTTGTGCCACTTGAAGAGCACTGCATCTGGTTTTACTTGGCAAAAATTAAATTAATGGTGCTGTTACTTGCATTTGACACACTCTTTCTGAGCTGTCAGTCGGATTCCATCCTCCATGGCATGCCATCTTTATCATGAAGTCATATGTGGCTACAGTAGGAAATGGTGGATTCTGTTCTTCCCTGGTGCTGGAGACTTCTCCTCCATTACATATGATATAGGTCTCAACCTCATAAAATTAGCTTTATTTTAATTTACCATATTATCAAAGTGGGGGTGGGACCAATGTTCTCTAATTTTTGCTGGCCCATGTGTGAATGAAAAACATTGTGTGCACGTTTCCGGCCTTGACTCGATATGTGTAGTATAGCCTATATTCACAGTAAAGAAAGCCAGCAAAATTTTTGTGTATACAATTGCTAGGCATGTACACTCCCTTTCTGACTTGTGTACTCGCATCCACAGTGGAACTGATGATCTGGATGAAACCAATTTATTCAAGGAAAAATAAAGTTTGAGAGGAATCCTGCACAGTCCAAAGGAGAATAGAGTCCCGGGGGGACCCAACAAGCTGCATGTTTCAGCAATAGAATGCCTTCCGCAGGGACCTTCACAAAGGTATTAAAAAAGGGTTTTCATATAAAATGGCCAAGAAGTGTAGATGCAATGCTGTTGTTCTTCTTGAACCTTATTTTTCTTTGAATAAATTGGCTTCATCCATATCATCAGTTACACTGTGTTTGTTTGCTGGTGTTTGACTTTTGTGGATCCTTGGTCTTTGGTTTTGGCTTTTGTACTCGCATACACATAAAGCTTATAGGGAACACTGGCCTAGACTAACATGAAGATTATTTAAGCTTGCCATTTGATTTAAGCTTGCCATTTTTTTTTCTCCTGGTCTGTGTTGGTCTCCTGCAGTTTACCTGTTTAGACATAGGTTCATAAATTGCACAAATCTGCAGCATTGCTAACATCTACCTGTGTTTTGCATAACACACTTTTGTCTCTTGACCACTTGCTTTGTATGTATAAATCAGGGGCTCTCAATCCAGTCTTCAAGACACATCTAGTCTGAGGTAGTGCATGCAAATTTATCTTAAATGGGCATCTAGAAAACGTGATCAACTAATCAGTATGATGACTGAAGCTTCCAGGATTAATAAGGGCAAACATGGAATCCTCTGAGATTGCGGCCATGCTGGTACCAGCACCCCCCCCCCCCTTTAAAGAGTATAGTTCCCCATCGACAGTGCCATGCACAAGATGGGAATGTCCAGTCTGGGAAGACTGGGCTGGAGAGGGCTCTTTTTCAGTGCCTTTACTCTCCCAGTAGCAGGACTTAAGAACATAAGAATAGCCTTACTGTGTCAGACCAATGGTCCATTAAGCCCAGTAACCCGTTCTCACGGTGGCCAATTTAGGTCACTTGTACCTGGACAGAACTCAAGGAGTAGCAATATTCCATACTACCGATAAAGGGCAAGCATTGGCTTCCCCCATATCTCTCTCAATAACAGACTATGGACTTTTCCTCCAGGAACTTGTCCAAACCTTTCTTAAAACCAGCTGCTTCGTCTCTAGGGGGACCAGATCCGGATCTGGTGGAGGCCCCTAATCTAGGAGAGGACCCAACTATGCAGGGCTGTTCAAGCCTTCAGTTCATTTGCAGGTGATCCTGGAATCCCTCCAGGAATTAAAGATAGGGTCTCCACAGTCCTCTTCTACACACTGCTTGCTTTTTAAGTTCAATCTGTTTATTGAAGTATATCAGAAAATAAACATCATAAAATCATTGCAGTTCTCGAAAATCTTTTAGAAAATGCTGAATTTAACCAGCTCTTTATTCCACCAAAAGTGGATTATCTGGTGGCACAGTTGACTAAACGTACCTCTCTTCCCAGTGATGGCATATTGGTATTAAAGGATGTCCACGCTCAGAAGTGTGCATCTTGTGGTTGGAGAGGTTGCGATTAACATGTCCTTAAAACGGAAAGCAGAGACTGAGAAACTAGCTGGTCACATGATGGAGAAGATCTTGGCCTGGCCACCACATGGTGCGGGAGCACTGGGCAGTGTTGGATGGCGATCCTTCGTGGCTACACTGTTATCCTTGTCTAGTATACTGTTGAGGATTCTCAGATTGTGGATGGCAATATGGAAGCGCCAACTAAAGCGGACTTGATTTCTTGAGTTTCTCGCTTGGTTAACCCGGATCAGTCTTCGAACTTTGTGGTGAGGGACAATATCAGGCAGGTGATCAACTTGAAGAAGTGAGCTCTACGGTTGGGAGAGGAGGTGCTTTTCCTTTCAATTGATGCGGAAAAGGCTTTTGATTAGGTCTCTTGGCCTTTCATGTTTAAGGTTTTGGAGCGGATTGGTCTAGAACCTCAACTGTTGGGGTGGATTAGGGCACTCTATAATGACCCTATATAGGTTGTGTTAAGGTTAATAGATCATATTCTGAGCCCTTTCAGTTCTTTTGGGGGGATGTCCCCTCTCACCTGTGTTACTTGCTTTGGTGATTAAGCATCTCTGCAGGTGCGAGCTAACATGGGAATTACAGGAATTATGATGGGGAGCAGGACTACAAATTAAACCTGTTTGCTGCTGATCTTCTTTTTATTTTCATTACATCTGGGGTGTCATTACCCCTAGTTATGAAGGAACTTACCAAATATGGCTCATTTTCCGGATTTTATAATAATATGGCTAAGTCTGAGCTTCTTAATATTACACTATCGAAGGACAGAGAATAGGAACTGCACCAGATTTTCCCTTTAAATGGGTTAAGGCACTGCATGACGAAACTTGGACCTTGTTGGGTCCTTTACACACCAATTGTTTCTATTGTGGTTGATATTGTGTATTTACTGACTGCTGCAATCAAGATTGATAGTAAAGGTTATCTGGATACAGAGCATTACCAATCTCATTTCTTGTTTTTTTTTGACTATCCTGCACATGGGCTCCTCTTTCTTTTCTTGTAATCTTTTATTGGCAATAACCACAATAAATTTCCAATATAAAGCTGATTCAGCATTTAACTATTAACCTTTTATGACAATGCCAAGCTCTATATTTAAATACCAATCAGTGGTGAAAAAAAAAAGCCTTGAGAGATTCTAGTGCATAGCTTACTTTGGACAGGATTCATTAAACCTCCAAACCGTGCACGATCCGTTTCCTATTGCATGCCGGCCGAATGAATCAGTAAAGGCCTGCATGCAAATGGAGACGATCATTAGCACGCCCCCTACCCATGGCCAGAGCGATTCCCGCTCACGCGCACACCCTGACAGTAGTGACAGGAGAAGCAGCCTCCTGTCACTGCTGTCAGGGCTCAGCCCAGCCCAGATCTCTCTTGCCTGCTCTCGGACTCTCCTGCTCTCTGCCTCCGTTCCCTGCAGTGCAAGCCCGTGGTTTTAAGGTGGGCCTGCACTGTGGGGAACGGCAGCAGAGAGCAGAAGAGTCTGAGAGCAGGCAAGAGAGATCTGCCCGACACTCCCCCAGGCCGCGATCTCTCCTGCCTGCCCTGCTCTGCTCTGCCACGCCCACTCCCCCAGATAAAAAAGCAGGAGGGATGCCAACTCCCTCTTGCCATTAGTGTTAAAAGGGGGGGAGGGAAGGGGGGGGAAAAGCAGTGCGGCACTCCCCCCCCCCCACCTCCGACACAGAACGGCCCACCCCTGACACCAAAGCTGGGAGCAGGAGGGGTCCTAGTTCCTTCCTGCTCCTAGGCTTTCCACATCCCCCGGCTCACCCCTGGTCGGCCCAGGCGGTTGGGCCCGGCCCACCCACCCTGGTACCTTTAAAATTGTTGGGAGCAATCAGGGACTTCCCTAGACTCCTCCCTAAGGAAGTCCCTGATTGGCTGAGGTGCCTTAGGCCTCTCTCTGTGCATCAGATGATGCACCGGGACGGGGCCAAAGGCCGCTATTGGGGCGGCAACTGGCTGGAGGGCAGCAGGAGGAGGACTTTCCTCCTCCTGAAGATTTTCAGCAGTATAGGAGCAGGAGGAGGATCTGGGCACCCCTCCTGCTCCAGAAGATGGGTACCCCTCCTACTCCCAACAATTGTAAAGGTACTGGGGTGGGTGGGCCGGGACCGACCGCCTGGGCTGACCAGGGGTGAGCTGGGGGGGGGGGGGTGAGGCCTAGGAGCAGGAGGAACCGAGCACCCCTCCTGCTCCCAATTTTTGTGTCGGGGATGGGCCATGCCGGTTTGGGCCTGGCCTGGCCAGGGGGTTAGTCGGCCTATGGAGCAGGAGGGACCGAGCACCCCTCCTGCTCCCAACATTTTTTAAAGGTACGGGGAGGAAGGGGGGGTGGGTCTGCCCGGCTCGACCATGGGTGGACCGGTCGGGTGCGGTAGCCCAGTCTGGGGTGGGCTGTGCCAGCATGAGGGAGGCCTAAGGAGCAAGAGGGACTGAGCACCCCTCCTGCTCCCAACTTTTATGTAACAGAGGGGGGGGGGGTGTTGGGTGGGCAGCCGCGACTTTAAAAAAACAAAAAAATCATTTTCCTTTGCGTGGGCTGGCTCTCTTGCTCCCCCTTTCCAGGCAATCTTAGATACTATCAAATTGTTCAAAGATCTAGACCTGCAAACATTGATACATGAACCTACTCATCAAGCCAAACATACACTAGATATGATTCTAATCCCTTCTTCTCAATCTTTATCCCACTCTACTCCGAATATTCTTTCTATTCCCTGGTCTGATCACTGTCTAATCTTTTTAAATCTTTATTTCCCCCATCAAAAGATATCAAACCATTCCTCCAAAACCAAAACATTCTCATACAGGGATTTCTCTCAATTAGAAAGTTCTGATATTTCGTCTACATTCAGCCCTTCTATTATTATTCCATCATTTGAAACTATTGACGATCAACTCCAATATTGGAACTCAAATCTAGAATCCATATTAAATACTAAAATACCATTAATCACCAAAACAGTAATCAACAGAAGAATAAAAAATCCGTGGTACTCTAAAAATCTCTCCTTAATAAAAACTCAACTTCGTGCTGCAGAAAGGAAATGGTGCTCTTCTAAAACCCCTACCAACCTCCAAAAATTTAAGGACACTTCTCTTTACTATAAAAGTGAAATTACCCAAGCTAAAAAATCTTACTATAATAACAAAATCCAAAAGGCCAAAAATTCTGCTGTTCTCTTTAATATTCTTAAATCAGTTAACCCGGAAAAAAATAAAAACACATCAAAGCAAAAATCAATATTAACATCACAAGAACTTTCTGACTATTTCTGCCAAAAGATATCAAAAATAAGACAAACATTCTCGACCAACACATCAACCTCTTCTGTTTTTGAAAACTTATCCACAAATAACTTTATTCCAACAGCCAAATGTATAAATTTCAGAATTCCAACTATAAACGACATTGAAAGACATCTTAAGTCAATCAACTTAAAAGGTTCTCCTACGGAACTTATTCCGCCGTTCTATCTAAAGAAATATTTCTCTTATTTTGGTCCATTTATTCTATCACTCATACAAAAAAGTTTTTCTTCTTCTACTGTTCCTACTACTTGGAAATCCTCTATTGTTATACCAATCTTAAAAAACTTCAAATCCAGTCCAGATGACTCATCTAACTACCGCCCCATTTCAAACTTACCATTCCTAATGAAACTGACTGAAAAACTGGTTTTTGAACAGCTTTCGGAATTCATCGAATCCTCTAACGCATTGCATCCCAACTAAACAGGTTTTTGAAAATATCACAGCACTGAATACTCTATGATTGGTCTTGTTACAAATATTCATTACTTTCTTGACCATCATAAATCTGTAGCACTCTTTTCTCTAGATCTATCCGCAGCTTTCGATACCATAGATCATGATATTCTTCTCAATCGTCTGCAATCATTAGGGATAGATGGCCAAGTCTTACAGTGGTTAACATCCTTTCTATCGAACCGAATCTCGAGAGTTAAATTTAATGAGTCCTATTCTGAAAACTTTTCTTTATCTTCTGGAGTTCCACAAGGATCAATATTATCCCCTCTTCTATTTAACATTTTTTTATCCCCATTTATCACCATGTCACAGTCACTAGGTTTTACAACTTTTTCATACGCTGATGACATTCAACTACTGCACCCTCTCAATCCAGAAAACATAGAAGAAATAAAAATTATCACTGACAAATTAGAAAAAATGAAAACCTGGTTAAACAATAACAAACTGGCTTTAAATACCCAAAAAACAAAAACCATGCTTTTCACTTGGAAAGGAGACATATTTCAAAAAATACCATTCATACTTAATAACACTCCTTTAGAATCGGTATCTAAGCTGAAAATCCTCGGTGTAATAATCGATGTTGATTTATCTTTTCATAACCATATCAGCGCAATAGTTAAATCCTGCTTTTACAGATTACGGCTCTTACGTTCAATTTCTACTTTTTTGGATGCTAAATCACTCAATATTTTAGTTCACTCTCTTATTATTTCTAAACTGGACTATTGTAATGCTCTTCTAATTAACATAACTCAAAAAGAAAATAGACGTCTCCAAATCATCCAAAATACAGCAGTCAAATTAATTTACAATGCAAAGAAATTTGATTATGTTACCCCCTTATTAATTAAATCACACTGGCTCCCTATAACCCATCGAATTACCTTTAAAATATTATTTTTGGTTTACAAAACATTGAGCTTCAATGAACCCCAATATATTGCAAAAATGATTGTTCCACACAAATCTTCTCGTTCTTTAAGATCCTCTTCATTAAACTTGCTTTCAGTCCCTTCATTAAGAATCATAGGCACAAGACGCAATGATATATTCTCTGTGAAAGCACCCACACTGTGGAACTCCCTTCCAAATTTTATCAAAAACGAAACAGACCTTGTTGCGTTTAAGAAAATTTTAAAAACATATTTATTTCGGGACGCATTTGACTTATAAAACATAGTCATTTTAGGTTCCCGTTCTCTTCTTTTTTCATCTTAACCCATTACTACCCAATGTGTTTTACCCTTTGATGTCAAACTCTAACAGATAACAAAATTGTAACTTCTTCCCTTCCTTCCCACCCCTTCTTGTTCGTCAACCTCTATCGGTCTCTTAAGTGATTTTTGTAAACTAAATGTATGTCTGTCTCTTAAGTGAATTTAGAAAACTAAATGTATTACCACACTCTGATGGTTTTTAACTGTACATCGCTTAGATATTGTGATAAGCGATTCATCAAATAAAGGTAAACTTGAAACTTGAAACTCAATCTTGCTGCCCAGACTCTCCTGCTCTCTGCCGCCCTACGTGCAACGTGAGCCCACGGGTTTAAAGTGGGGCTGCACTGCAGCATGCAGCACCGCTTTAAACCCGCGGGCTCGCACTGCAGGGAAGGCGGCAGAGATTAGGAGCTCAGGGCAGAAAGCAGGGCTGGAAGATCGGGGCGAGCAGGCAGGAGACACAGGGCGGAGCTGGAGAGTCAAAAAGACGTTTTCGACTGGTCCCCAGCAGTTGCTTCTTCAGGTGATCGGCCAGTCCAGTCGGATCCGAAATTTTGTGTAGTGAATTTGGTCACTGTCCAGTTTGCATGCACGGATTCAAAGCGGATCGCAGGAAAGGTAAGTGAATCAGGCCAGATGGAAATGTGATAGTAAAGAGGTCGCAAACCAATTGGTACACAATCGGTTTGCTTAGTGAATCTAGCCCTTTGTTTGTCTCATGCACTACTTAGGGACTAACTTTTATTCATCGGTAAAAAAACCTCCTGTTAATTCAAAACAGTGCACATATATTGCATTGTTACTCCCTTTGCAGGCTGAGTATAAGAATATATAAATAAGCAAACACTTAATTATTCCAACGGGAGGCCCGTTTCACTAATTGCTTTTTCAGGGGAATTTATTTATTTTTAAAATTTATATATGACTTTAAGCGGTGTACATGTTAAACATACATAATTGTGAAAACAAACAACACAATAACACGTATCATGCTGCAACTGTGAAATTAAAAAACATGTGCTATGATTTAAGCCCAACAATGTAGACAGAATAGGACTTGCTTTCCACTTTATCTATTATTATGTTTAGACCACAATATATATTCAGCAAAACAGTTGTTCGATATCATCACCCCCTCCAAATTTTCTATTTTCTTGTTATTCACTGTCCTCTATCCCCATCCCTTCCTTTTCTTCAAGCTTCATCCACTTTCAAGATCCTTTACTGGTGTGAAGAGTCTTTAATGTGGGTTTAACCCAAAACATTTATGCTTTCCTTGGGTCTGGGCTGGCAGTGACTTGAACAGTTATATCAACAGTGCCTCTTTTCCTTGGCTCCGTGTATGTGTTTATACATATGTGGATTTATGTGTTTGTATATTGAATTTCAGAGATTGTACCTCAGTGGTTAGAGCAGCAGGCTGTGAACCAAAGAAGCCAGGGTTTAAATCCCACTGATTCTTCTTGTGATCACTTATTTAATCATCAACTGTATCAGGTACAAACTTACATGTAAAGCTTTCCAGGGATAGGGACATACTTGGCAAAACTGAAATTAACTTGCTTTGAGCTACTACTGAAAAGATATGAGTTAAAATCCAAATATGTGTACATTTATTGAAAAGATATGAATAAAAAGATAGGGTATATAGTGTCTGCACACAACGTACATATACACACACAATATATATGAGGGGCATTCAATAATTTATCTACCTGAGTCTGGATGAAAGTAGCAAGCATGGTGAAACAAGTCTGTGCCTCTTGTGATATTTCTCAAGGTTACTCTTGTCTAGTTGTGGCTCAGTGTGAGTCTAACATTCCATGAGACTAGATGTCAGGAGAGTCATTGTGTGAATCAAGTGAGAAACTGCTAGATTTGGAGCACTGTTCAGTGATAAAATTTCTCTTTAAAAGAAGGAAAAAGCCAAAGGAAATCTATGAACACAAGACTGCAGTTTATGGTGAGTCTGGACCATCATCCTACAAAGTAAAATTTTGAAGCTAGCAGTTTAAGTGGGGTAGACAATCCATTGAAGATGACCCTCACACTAGAAGGCCTGTGGAAGCGATTTCCATCAAAATATGCAAGAAAGTCGAGGATTTCATTTTGTCAGACAGATGAATTAAGGTTTCCTGAATAGCTGAAGAAATGGGCATCTTGGCAGGTACAGTTTGGAAAATAATTTATGAAAAGGTGGGCATGTCCTTGGTTTGTGCCATTGAAATTTAATCCAGAGTTTGGTCCGGGATAGGGGAAGGGCGTTTTTCAGGCATGGGAGGCCAAGGGATTGGTATTTGCGGGTTAATTCTGTGATCTATCGTTGGGAGGTGTGCGACCCTTTTTGGAGCTACAGTGGTGGTATGACTTAACTGGGACTGATCTGTTCCATTACTTACAGGTTAAGCATTATTTACAGGCATCAGGGTTACTGCGGTAACTCCTGCGCGGCAAGACCTCTTTTGAGTGTTTAATTGGCCCCTTGTTGCAGAAGGGGAGCACTTTCAGCCTTATATAAAGGTTTGAATGCGAGGGGCACCCTATGCTTACCTTATGTGAGGGCTTGGAAAGGGGATCTGAGGAGGGTGTTTTCTCCTGAGCAGTGGGAGTCTATCTGGAGGTAGGTGTCCTTTTTGGGTATTTCAGCCTCTATTGTAGAAAATGGGTACAAGGTACTCATGCGATGGTATTATACGCCTGTTTCTTTGGCTAGGCATGGGGATGGGGGGTACTGTTGGAGGGGCTGTGGAGAACTGGGAACATATCTGCATATGTGGTGGGAGTCTGCTTGGGTGAGAGGTTATTGGGGGGGGGGGGTGTTTAGGGAACTGTCTAGGATTCTAGGTCAGGATGTGCCTGCTTCCTGTCAACATGCCTTGCTATATCTCCCTGAGGTGGAGCTTGAACAGGGGGAATCCAGCTTCTGTAAGCTGGCTCTCACGGCTGCCAGACTGGTGCTGGCGGCTCGTTGGAATCAGTCTCTGCTGCCTGGCTGGTCAGTGGTGGTATAGAAGCTTCTACAGTGGCAGCATATGTATCAACTCACTGCCTTTCGATGAGGCAAGGGTCATGGCTGTGCTCACATTTGGGGAAAGTTTCTGAGGTGGGTGAATAAGGGGATATGGGGAAGGTTTTGGGGATCTGTTTGGAGAATTGGGGTTTCTTCTATTTTATTTAGTTCTTGCATTGGCTTTTTCATTAGCTGCTTCTTCTGGTGGTATCTATTTGGGCCCCTCTGGGGGTGGGTTGTGGATGGGAATGGGAAGAGTGCTCTTGAGTCTGGTTGTGTTGTTATGTTTTCTTCTTGTATGGGGCTGCTGTACTGTTAGGATTGCATAACTGTACTGTTGTGGGTTTTCTTTTCTAATAATCTAATCTAATCCCTTAGGTTTGTATACCGCTTCATCTCCACGTTCGTAGAGCTCGGCGCGGTTTACAGTAGAAGAAATAGGAAGGAACTACAACAGAGGGTTAGAGGTAGAAGTGTGAAGAAAATTTAGAGGACTTGGGATGCCAAGATATAAGAGTTTCCTTGATTCCTAAGTTGGAGAGAGACTTAAATTTTTGAGAAAAGCCAGGTTTTCAGATGTTTGCGGAAAACTTGGAGAGAGCTGAAGTTCCGAAGAGGGGAGGTAAGGTTGTTCCAGAGCTCAGTGATTTTGAAGTGGAGGGAGGTCCCTAGCTTTCCTGTGTGGGAAATGCCTTTTAGCGAGGGGAAGGACAGTTTTAATTTGTGAGAGGATCTGGTGGTATTAGGATTTGAGGAATTCCAAGAAAGAGGGATAAAGGGAGGGAGGATACCGTGTAGGATTTTTAAAGCTAAAATAAACATTGTTAATTAAAAAAAAAGAAAAGGTGGGCATGTCCAAGGTTAGTGCAAGATGGGTTCCAAGAATTCTGATGCCATGTCAGAAGGCCATGAGGCTTCAATTGTGTCAGGAAAACTTGGAGACAAAGTGAATTTTTTTCAACGTTTAGTGACTGGAGATGAGATTTGGGTCCATCATAGAGATCCAGAGTCCAAAATTGAGTCAATGCAATGGAAGCAGAAATCATCCCCCCACCCCAAAAAAGTTCAAGACAGAAAAATGTGCACGCAAAGTCATGACAACTCTCTTCAGAAGCAAAAGTCCTTCATCATCCCAGTTCATGCCACACAAGACAACCATAACCAAGGAAAGTTACGTCAACACAATAATCATTTTGCGAGAGTCAATCAAGGAGAAAAGACAAGGAGAACTGGCAGCAGGCATGCGGCTTCTTCATGATAATGCACTGGTGCACGTGTCACGACAATCACAGGCTGCCATCTGAGAAACCCACAGTCTACCCTACAGTCCTGACCTGGCTCCTTCAGATTATTTCCTGTTCCAAGTTTTAAAGAAATCTCTCCAGGGACAGCGGTTTTCAAGTGATAAAGTCAAGGAAGATGCGTTGAAGATCAAACAGAATAATTCTTTTCAAAGGGGTTAGTCATTGCAGGAAAAAATGGATGAAGTGTATGGAGCAATAAGGGGACTATATTGAAAAATAAATTTTTTTTGAAAACTTTTCTTTCCTACTGAGGTAGATAAATTATTGAACGCTCCTCATGGCAATGTACAGGGTTTGGAAAGTACCTTTCTGGGGTTCACTTGCTTGGGAAGAAATCAGCTTCATAAGAAGACATCATTTTCTGGAAATGTGAAAGTTGAAGGACATGGCAAATGCATTTTTGAATTCATTAAATATGGGCAGAATTTTATATATACACCTACCTACTCCCTGATAATCTGTAATTATAACAGAGCTGCCGGAAACCTTTTTACTAGTTGTCTACCCATGTTGTAGTTGCTCTGGAACTTTCAGCAGTTGTATGTATTCATTCTCCCAGCACTTATTTTCAGTTTCCTCTCTCCTGTCTACATTCTCTGTGCAAGTTGCCATCTCTTGTCCTGCCTACTACTTTATGCTGTGACCAGAAGCTGTTTGTTACACATGCAAAGATGATAAGCACATTGCTGAAGTAGGCAAAACTGAAATTCAGCAGGTAGGGATTTTATTTCCTGGTACCTTCTTTTTTAAAAAAAATGTTTTTATTTGTCCTGGGCTGTGCAGATTATGGCAGTTTTACCTCTATCCCCTAAACTTATACCGTTGGTATGTAAGATAAAGACTTTGTTTCTGTGGGTTGTTGTTTTTTTTTTCTTATGAGAATGTATTGATCAGCTCAAATTTGCTTGTGGTAGAATGTATTATGCCACTAATGCTGAACTATCATTCTTAAGATCTTGCTATGTGACTGCAGTAGAAGGCTCGTTCAGAATCTGTCTTTGAGTGTGGTAAAATTGACTTAAGTGCTTAAAGATCCAGTTTACTAAAGTGATTTTCCTATTTCCTTTCTCTAGGAAAATATCTTAATAACTTAAGCTGCATGAAAGCAATATTATGAATAGTGATTATGTCAAGTCGCTGTAAATAAATAAATCGGGCCCAAAATATTTTTCATTTCTCCCACTGTTTTCATTTTATTCCATTTCATTTTCTTGAGAAGAAGTTTATGGCTAGTTTCATCTGTAGCTCCCAGATGTGTAATATATAGCTTGCAGAGCTGCTTTGAGGATGCCTGCTTTGCTTTTATTACTGGGTACAGACTTTGGAGAGTGGTAGCTGAGGAACATAAGTGCTTTTGTGATGTATTGTGGGCTGAACAGAGAGATGGAGCTGATACTAGTTAACAAAAGTATTATTGCTCGTAATTTAATAAATGGATTTATACATTCACTATTCAATTGCTCTTTGACATATGAATTTTTTTTCCAATAACGTGTATTGAAGACCAACCAGGAGTTGGTGGGAGTCATAGTGGAAGAAAACTGCAGTTGAACCCGTTATTCTTGGGCATGGGGGCCACCAAATTCATCTTAGAGTAGACTAACTTTGAGAAGTTGGCTTCTGCTATAGTGAGCTGCTTGAGATCCCGTGGGAATGTGTTGCTGGATATGTGCTCCCATAGTGATCTCTCTCAGTAGTGTGTTGGTTTGTATGCAGTGCACAACTTTGACCTCAGCAGTCTCATCTTCAGTGATTGTATTTGGATTGTATATTTTGTAACACAATGTTAGTGGAGCTTCAGAAAAGCATGGTGATTGACCTAACACATAAATTATTAAAGTATAAATAAAAATCAGTGAACTACAGTTTAATTTGGTGGTGTTAGCCAAATATCCAATAGGGAAACCAACCTTTTTATAATGTATTGTGTCAGTCACTTCCTCCTCTACTGCCTACAGTAACTGCTTGACCAGGGGTATCCAACATCGTCCCTCGGCTGGTCAGGTTTTCAGGATATCCCCCAATGAATATGCATGAGACCTATTTGCATGCACTGCCCTCATTGTATTTAAGCAGATCTCATCCATATTACGGAAATCCTAAAAACCTGACCAGGCAACGGCTGACGGCTACTCCTTTTCTAGACTCTTCATACATATCATTCATATGTATGGTCATATATCAGACCAACAACACTTTATCATGTGTTTGAAAAATCCTGGGCACTAGGTAATCCTATATCTTACATTTGGTATCTCTTAGGACAGAGAACATGACTTTGATATTTGGGAGGGCTTAGATTGAGAAGCTGCTGCTGCTACTACTGGCCTGGAGCTGTCTCCATTAAAGGAGTAGATTCAGTAAGATTGCATTACAGCTGTGCATGAAGGCTTGGCATATGTCTTCTTAATGCCAAAGATGTGCTCCCCAATGTAGTAACCAAATAGGCACAGCACAAAAAATATGCACTAATATAAGAGAATGCACTGGATGCATGAATACAGGTGTCTGCATTAGTGTTAGGTGGAGGTCTTGTGCAAGACATTTAGTTGACTGTAGTGCAGATTTGACTCTAACCCTTTATTGCCTTTCCTTAGTTGGGTAGCTGGTTGATAAAAGGGTCCCTACCTCCCAAAAAACCCATCCATTCTCTTTAGAAAACCATTTTGCTGGGATATATAGAGTTAATAATAAACTATCCAACTTCTGATCTGTAAAATTTGCAGTAACATTTAGATTGGAGAACTGATAGATACTCAAGTGGGGTAGGCCTTCCTCCTGGATGAGAGGGCAACCATTTCACCAATTACTGCTGACAATCTAATGAACAAATGAGGTTCTTTGACTTGACATGTCATGATACTAGTAGTAACTCTTCCGTAGGATCTTTTACAAGACGCAAGTAAAATCTCCTATCACTCAACTGGCGTGTGGCCTCCATTTTAAAATGGATGATACTAGCAGGGAATACAAGAAAAAGCACTAGGTCTTATTTTGGGGATGTCTTATTTTTTTCATGTACAATGATCATCTCTCCCTTCCTCTCCTCCACCCCAATTCTTTCTATTTCCTTTCTTTCCCCCACATGTACAGCATTTTTCCTCCCCTCTCACCCATCCCCTTCTAAAGTATCTTTCTATCCCTCCCTCCCATCCCTTGTGCATCAGAAATTTTGCAGCTTCTATCCCTCCCTCACATCCCTTGTGCAGCAGAACCTTTGCAGCTTCTATCCCTTCCTCCCATCCCTTGCAGCTTCTATCCCTCCCTCCCTCCTATCCTTGTGCAGCAAAACCCTTGCAGCGTCTATCCCTTTCTTCCTCCCATGTAGCATCTTTCTATCCCCCCTGCTGCCGCACACCTTCTCCTCACCGACCCATCTCTTCCTCCCATCTGAACTGTGAGACAGAAATAAATACCTTGTAACAAACCGTCAGCGTCAGCAGCAATCTAGACAGGCTGCTTCACGGCCTTCTATCACCCAGGCGTCGCTGCCGTCGACTAAGGCTTATTTTCAGAGGTAGGGCTTATATTAAGACCTACCCCGAAAATCATGCTAAGGCTTATTTTTGGGGTAGGTCTTATTTTCGAGGAAACACGGTAGCTGAAAGCAGGAATTCTTCAGACTACTCATGGACAACAGGAAATCTGATAGATGTAATGTACATTACCACCTTCCTAGGGAGCTTCTTTCTAATATTTGAAATATACTGAGAGGTCTTGTGAGGTAGTGGAGGTATGTGTAGATTCATAAGAGCTGATATGTGTTGGTGCTATCAGATATCACTGCTAGTGTCTCATTTATCCCACTATATATGGAGAACCCCTGTTTCAATAAGTGCTTTCTGTGCTCTGAATCCCATCGGCATACCTAGCATATGTGACACCCGGGGCCAGTCATTTTTTAACACCCCCCTTCTCTATGTAAAACAAAATTAGTAAAAGGGGCCCTTAAGTTTTTTTGTGTTTTTAAAATAAATGTTTATTCATTTTTATTTATTTTATTTATTCATTTATTTAGCCTGTCCTCCCAAAGGAGCCCAGAACGGGTTACAAGAGTACATTCATGCTATGGTTAGGACATACTTAGGTGAGAAATACAGATTCTACAGCATTTACAGTAAAGACAAAGGGGTTTGACATAAAATACTGACTTAGTGGGCAAAGGGTGGATTTTTTTTTTTCAGCACATTCAGTGTAGATATCACTTGAAGGTAAGATAGTTTTCTTAGTAAGTGGGTGCATGTTTGTTGTCGGAGAATGTAGTAGTAATTCAGGTTATATTTGTGGTGGCATACGAGTATTTGTGAGATTCCGTTTCGAATTTTAGGTCATGTCTTTGAGATCATCCATCAGGGTGTAGACGTGGGTCTTCAAGGTGCTGGGTTTGTAAAGAGGAAGGTTTTTACGGCTTTTCTGAAGTTCCAAAGACTGTCTAGTGATCTAATAGATGAGGGGATGATGTGCCACATTCTGGGTATGTAGTGAGAATATGAACGTCTTTGGGATGTCTCAGATGTGAGTGAGCGGCCAGGTGGCAGGACCAGCTGTTTTTCTGTTTGGGATCTCAGTGATCGGTTGGGGATAAAAAATTAGTAGTTTAGATGCTATGTAGTTTGGCATCATTTTGTGGAAAGTCTTAAAGGCTAACACCAAGGCTTTAAAGACGCATCGTTTTTGGATAGGAAGCTAATACATGGATATTAGTGCAGGGGTGACATGGTTGCGGAAGCCCAAGTTTTTTAGGAGTCGGATAGCGGCGTTTTGCACACCTTGGAGCCGGGAGAGTGTTTTTATGGGTAAGCCCACTAGTAGAGCGTTGCAGTAATCTAAGCGGGATAGTACAAACGCGTATAGTAGCTGTGCGAAATCATTTTCTGAGAAATAAGCACGGATGCACTTTATTTGGCGGAGGTAATAGAAGGAAGATGACACTAATTTTGATACATAGTCTGAGAGCGACAGGTTTGAGTCGCGAATCACTCCTAGGCTGCGGACATTGTCTTTGGCTGTAAGGATGTCATTTCCCCAGGAGAGAGATGGGCGGGAGTATGCGCAGGTGTCCTTATGTATCCAGAGAAGTTCAGTTTTAGATGCGTTGAGTTGCAGTTTATTTGCAGTCATCCAGTTTTTTATTTCTGTTAGGCAGCAGTGAAGTTTTTTTTATTTGTGCATCTTGGTGTTGACCTAGGGGAAGGTAGAGCTGTATGTCGTCTGTGTACGAGTGTATTTTGATTTGGTATTTTTTTTGAGATGTTCAGTACTGGTTTGACATACAAGTTGAAGAGGAGTAGGGATAATAATGCATCCTGGGGCACTCTGTAGTCGAGAGGTTTTGGTCCTGATAAGGAGGGTTCCAATAGTACTTTCTGAGATCTTTCATTTAAGAAGGAGGAGAACCATGTCAGTGCGACATCACGGATTCCTAAAGAGTGTAGTCTGGATAGGAGGATTGAATGATCAATATTATCGAAGGCGGTACAAATATTATAGCAGCATGTAAGGTCAGAGTCTCTGAATTAATTTAAGTGAAACTGCATAATGGCTTTAGAGTTCATGCTGCAGCGTTCCTATCTGTTAATGAGGATACCAGAACCAGTTCATGTGTGCTGAAAGAAAATTCAGGCACCATCTTCTCTTTAAACTACTACTCTGCTGCGAGATGCTGGGAGTATATGGGGCTTTCTTTGTCCAAGGGAGTGGAAAACATGCCGTCTGTAGAGAGAACCTGTGTAATACGAACTGCTACTGCTGAAAAATAAACACATGATCAGTAGTGAACAAAGAACTGAACTGAAATTCCCTCCAAAACCCAGGCTTGGATTCTCTGTGCCCTTCAAACATAGCTCTAGTGGTGGAATGTGATACTGTTCCTTTTCCTCAGAGGGCAGTCGGTGTGGGCACTGTAAAGAAAGCACATGCTCATTAACAGGAGAACAAAGAGAAAATAACGTGGTGCCCCCCTCTGCAGACAGGACTAGCAGGGCTGCGGCCGAAAATTACAGCTTCTGAGCTGAACTGTTGAAAGCAACAGCAGTTGAAAAAGACTTATACAGGGTCCTGTAGCTGAAAAACAAAACACAGAGTGAATACAACTTTTACAGAGTCCTGTAATACCAAGTACGGCCACAGGAAAATTTAAAATGCAGACCCACTACCTAAGGGACACAATTATTCTTTCTGCTAGCACAAAAGAATTATTCTCAATCCATATTCTGTATCAGGTTCCTATCCCAAAGAGCTTACTTGTTAAAAAAAAAAAAAAACCCCAACAAAACTAAAACTCAGCTCACAAATCCACCCACTTACATAAATGTCTATTATAATTGTTTAATTACATTTATCAATATTATCAAGCCCTTTGCTTATCATCTATTTCAATTTTCAGAAAAATATGGGTGCTTAACCTCTATCTCCGTTAGTCTTTACTTTAAACTCCCCAGTTTAATTTTAAGTATATTTAAAATGTGATTAATCCCTAATCATACATTCAGGCAATATACAATTTTAAAAATACTTTATAAACCATGCAGCGGAACATAAATTCATATTCAGAACTAATTTGAACATTAGGATAGAAATACAAAGGCAGGGATTTTTTTCTTCTTTCATGCACACTTAAAAAAAAAAACAACCCACATGCATGCACAATATCTGTCCTTGTGCTCACAAAAACAATCTCTAATTCTGTACTGTTTTTGGAATAAATCTTTTTCTTTTCTCTCAAAATTATTCTTTCACTGTTGAATACATGCCCAAGTCCAGCATATTTTAAACCAGCCACTTTCTATAAACCTTCTCCCTATCTTCTCACTGATTCCAGCTACACTAGCCTTTTAACCTGGTCATAATTCATATAAACATCCCTTCTTTAACATGTCTGACAAACTTTCTCTTGCTTTTTTTCCCCGAACACTTACTTCGGCTCTTGCTTTCACATACGCTATATCTTCTTTTAAAGGCATGCCAGTCCGCCTCACCTCACTGGCAAAAACATTTAAGTGTCAAGCGGGGTTTCTTATTATTCCAAAAAAATTTGTGCCCTTAAGTTTTTAAAAAACATGTGTTAAGTAATCGAATTATACATTTCCCCCTTTTACTTTTATGTAATTCTTAGGTATGTAGTCTAACTTCTTTTAATTAAACATTTTAGATGTACGAGGTAGAAGCTGTTATATTTATAAACCCTCCAGGAGACAGCAAAATACATACTGTAACAGAATATAACTTGCACTGAGTTATTACTGAGAGAGATATAATATTAATCCAAAATCTAGTACAGTGGTACCTCGGTTTACGAGTGCACTGGTTTGCGAGTGTTTTGCAAGACGAGTAAAACATTTGCAAAATCGGTGCCTCGGAAACCGAGCTTGCCTCGATTTACGAGCGGCGCCCCCCGCTATCCTGCACCCTCCTCCCTGCGATCCGGCATCCCCCCCGCTTGCGTCACTCTCCCCCGCCGCGATCTGGCATCTCCCAGCACCCACCCGAGCACACTGCTTAACCCCATCTGACACCGGCACCAAAGCACAGGATATGCTGGTGCCCGAAGATCTGCAATTTCTTGTTTTCTGGGCCTTGAGCATCTGCGCATGCTCATGGCCTTCGAGTTCACACTCTCTTCGAGATTTTTGTTTTGGAACCCTTGTTATTAGCTTTTCAGCAAGTAAAGGAGATACAGGATATTCCTTATTCAGATCGGGAATACAAAGTCTCTGCATATGCAAATGATATATTGCTTCATTTGAGAAATCCAGAAACAACCATTCCATGCTTACTTGAATTGATTGAGAAATTTGGAAAATTTTCAGGGTATAAGATAAATTGGAGTAAATCTGAAGTTCTTCCACTAAATGTGTATTGTACAAAAGGCTTGTTTGATTCATTTTCTTTTGTATGGAAGGAAGGTGGATTAAAATACTTATGAATTTGGATAAAAAATACACTGGAAGATACAATGAAAGAGAATGAAAAATCTTTATTGCAGAAGGTAACAGAAATGTGTGAGCAATGGAATCCATTACTTTGTCTTGGTGGGGAACAGTTCAAACTGTTAAAATGATGATATTGCCTGTGGTTTGTTATCAGATGGGAATGTTATCAGTTTTTTTTAAGGGGTCCTTTTATAAAAAGTTAAACAGTATTCTTACAAAATTTGTTTGGCTGGGCAAAACTCATAGAATTGCTTTAGTATCTTTGCAAAATTACGGAGGGTGGGGTAAATTTTTCAAATTTCTATAGGTATCATCAAGCCTATATTTTGCGCCAGGGTATGTATTGGGTCCTCCCAGAGCTCATTGATAATACCCCAGACTGGTTGTGGTTGGAATGGCGACTCGTGTTCCCTCTGCGTTTATGTCATGTTCTTAGCATTAAAATGCCTAGATTGTATAAAGATAACAGAATATTAATGGATACATGGAAAACTCTGCGATATTTCAGTAATTTAACATCTATTCCAATATATAAATCGACAAATCAAACTATATGGTTAAACTCCAAGATTCAAATTGACGGAGTTAAGGTCATCTGGAAGCGTTGGATGATAGCAGGTATACAGATTTTAGATGATGTTATTTCAAATGGTAAACTGCTTGATTTTTTACAGTTGGAACATAAATATGGTCTTAATAAATCACAAAGCTTTAGATGGTTGCAACTGAAGCAGGCCATTCAGGCAGGGTTCCCTGAATGGAAAAATCTCAAAACGTAATATAGTTTAGAATTTTTATGCTTTCATGTGGATTTCTTGTGACACCAGGCCGCACAATGGTATAAATTGATAAACAGATTTGTAAATAAAAAACCTAAAACTGGACTTAGGGACATTTGGAGCATTGAGATCAAGCATCAAATTACTGCATCTCAATGGCTACGAATTTGGTCTTGGAGAATGAGATGTACATTGTCCGCATCTATGAGACAAACTTGGTTTTTCCTTTTATATAGAGCATTTTGGACCCCAGTTAGATTACAAAAGTTAAATAGCTCTAAGTCTAATAGATGCTGGCATTGTAATCTTGAGATTGGGACATTAACCTCAATAATTTATACTGACTTAACATGACCATACATGACATTGCTTGGCTAGGTTTAACTGCATGACTACACAAACCTCCATGCTACTACGAACCTGCATGATTTTTGCTTGAATATTGTGAAGTTTAATAATTGCCTTAAATACTGTGAAGTCTATAACTGCACTGCCTGACTAGGTGAGAGCGCAAGACTACACGAACATACACGATATTGCGATCCTGCTTGTCACTGCATGAATACTGTGAAGTTGCATGAATATTGTGAAGTTTTATCATTATTATTATTGTAAAGTTTTATAATCAGCCTCATATTCATATTTGTACTGCGTCTCTACTATCACTAAGGCCATATCTGTTTCACCCATAGCCAAAATGAGGGCATCAAATACCACACAGATAGTATTATGCATCATCTACCTAACTTACTATAGATGCCAGTGTAACGACGAAAGACCCCCCTGAACAAATCCCAATCCACATCTCCTGGCAAAGGCCACTCAAACAGACAAAACCAACTCCCTCTCCTCAAACCCTTTTTAACTGCTCAGAACTCGGTCCTTTTCAAATACCCGCAGTAAACCCTAAATATAAAGCATCCAAACGACACAGAAACAAGACCAAAAACAAAAAAAACTTAAAACAACTGAAACATATTGAAACCCCCACCCCCAAACAATACAGGAACTTCAAAGGATACTTACTATCTCAACGCCCGGTCGGTGAGAAATAAGGCACACATCATACATGACTGGATAGAACACAAAAACCCGGACATCATATTCCTAACCGAAACATGGATGATCTCAGACACAGATGTCATTATGAAGGAAATGTTACCGCAGGGCTATAAAATAGTCCCAATAACTAGAAGCTGGAAAAGAGGAGGGGGCCTAGCGATAATCCTTAAATGCTACTTTGACTTCATCAGAATGGACTCAAAAATCACAGAAGATCTGGAAATCATCACCTGCAAGATCACCAACCCCGAACTGGAAGAATCTCTAATAGCCACACTATTCTACATCCCCCCCAATAAATGGTCAAGTGCAAAAGAAGAATTCTTTGAATACCTTTCATCCAATACCATAAAAGGCCCATACAACTTACTTCTGGGAGACATAAATGTTCACCTAGAGAAAAAGGAAAAACCGGAAGTGACAGAAATCGACTTGTTCCTAAATACCCTGGGCTTTGAAATTCCTGACAAAGAGGAAACACATGAAAAGGGATACCAACTGGACATCGTCACTTTTTCCCACAAAGACCCCGACACAAAAAAAATACAATACCATGCAGGAAAATGGGTTAAGAACATATGGTCAGATCACTATACTTTCAATTTTGAATTATGTTGGCAAAAGAAACACTCAACAGCAAAACATATAAACAAAACCAGTTTGAAAAAAACAGTCACCTGCAGAAACATCACCAATCCAACAGAATTCTGGACCCATTATGAACTACACCCCAAAATAGAGGAAGAGCAAGACTTCCCCACTAGATGGGACAAATTCACAAAAGACACACTAAATCAAATAGCTCCTGTTCAATCATACAAAAAGAACACAAGGGCATCAAAAGAATGGTATGACGCCGAATTATTAGCCCTCAAACAAGATCTCAGAAAACTGGAAAGAGTATGGCAAAAAACAGACAAAGTGGAAGATAAAATTAAATGGAAACAAAAAATGAAAAATTACAAGAATCGGATCAAAGAAAAGCGTTATAACTGTTATGCACAGAAAATAGGAACAACCAATACAAACAGTAGAGAACTATTCAAACTAGTAAGCAAAATAACAGACACCACACAGATACTACAGAACCATCACGATCAAATCCCAGAGGTCTCCACCCTAGCCAACCACTTTAGGAAAAAAATCAACGACCTCAGAGCCTCAATACCCCCTCCTCCACCCAATCTTGAATTCAACCTCAAAACGCAGAGTAGTGAATCCAAAGGCGATATGAACTGGAACCACTTCGAGCCCCCAGATTGGAATAACTTCCTTGCACTTTTCAACAAATACTCCAAATCAAATTGTCTACTAGATGAATGTCCATCTAAGATCATGCAAGATGCAATACCAGAATTTAAGAGGGACCTATTTAACTGGGCAACTTACTCTCTCAAAAATGGAACCTACCTGGAAAATATGGACACATCCTAATCACACCCATACCCAAAGACCAGAAGATCTCGCTCACACTGGCGTCCAACTACAGACCCATAGCGAGCACCCCCTTTTTCACCAAAATGCTGGAAGGTCAATTTGGAATTAGTAAATCACTTAGATAAGTACTCTCTCCTAAATGACCACCAATCTGGATTCAGAAAAGGATTCAGCACCGAGACAGTCCTAGGCTCTCTCCTTAACCACCTATACGACCTTTTCAATCAAGGTTCCAGCGCCTTGATCCTACAGTTAGACTTCAGCAGTGCCTTCGATCTCGTGGACCACGAAACTATGCTTAGGTGCCTTGACGAAATGGGAATATCAGGAAGAGTGTGGACCTGGTTCCAAGGTTTCCTAACCAAACGATCTTATCAAGTGGTCCATGAAGGAAATTACTCTGAACCCTGGAAAAGCCCCTCGGGAGTCCCACAAGGATCCCCCCCTATCTCCCACCTTATTCAATATATACATCTCTTCTCTAGGCCACCTTTTACAAAAGCTTAACCTAACTTATTATATATACGCAGACGACATCTCCATATTAATACCAATAACAAATGTGACCTCAACCAACTCAAAACATATCTCCTCCATCATGCTTGAAATTGAAAAATGGACTTTAAACTTCAAACTGAAATTAAACTCAGAAAAGACAAAGATTTTCCTTGCTAGCCCAAACGAGAAAATCTCCGCAACTACAATATATGTAAACGGCCATGATCACCCAATACTAAAAACCATAAAAATACTGGGAGTCACCCTGGATACCCACCTGTCCCTGACCGAGCACATAAACTCGGTGACTAAAAAATGCTTCTTCATCCTTTGGAAACTGAAAACCATAAAAAAATACTTCGACCCGCTATCCTTCAGAATATTGGTACAATCACTGATTTTATCCACCCTGGACTACTGTAACATTGTCTACTTGGGAATATCTAAAAAAAATGTGAGAAAACTGAGAATAGTTCAAAATACGGCCATCCGTCTAATATTCGGAGTAAAGAAGAGCGATCATGTTAGTCCATTCTACAAACTCCTTCATTGGTTACCAATTGAAGCACGAATTCTATTCAAATTCTCCTGCCTCTGCTATAAACTAATCTGGGGACTGGCCCCCAGCTACCTACTACCTCACTTCGAATTCCACTCCTCTATTAGGCCTACCAGAAACCGTAACCTCTTTACCTACCCAAATATAATAGGCTGTAGATATTGCACCTTCTTTGATAGAACATTCAAATTCCAAGCAGGTAGACTGCAAACTTGGACAGGCTACTTCACTTATGCTGCCAGAGAATCATATAGTATCTTTAGGAAAGAACTAAAAACCACATTGTTTAAGAAATTTATAACCTAATCAGACTTCTCCCCTAAAATCGGAGCCTCCTCCCATCCCAAGGAGTCCTTCTACCCTCTTCTGCCAAAATTTCTATCTTTAATTGTTACCAGTTTTTCCCACTGGTGCCCGTCCTTCGTTCAAATGTACCAAGTTAACAACTTACTTCTCATCAACATCTTATGTTATCTTTTTCACCTTCGCAGCCTTGCACCTTTGTAACTCAAAGCGCAATCTCCTTTCTCGTCTCCTACTTATGCTCTGAATATAGTCGATTGTATAATGCTACTCATTGTGAAACCATGTAATACACAGCCCTGTAACTCTCCTGTTACTATCACTTGATGTTCAATGCTATACTCTGTAATTCGCTGTCTGTACAGTTTCTCTTCATTGTAAACCGCCTAGAAGTCGCAAGATTGTTGGCGGTATATAAGAATAAAGTTATTATTATTATTATACTATTGTCCCCTTATCTTGACCTTTTGGAAATCAATCTGAACCCAAATAAATTGTTTATTAGAGAATCCTGTGGCTTTGTTGTATGACACGATTCTATTTGGTATGTCAATGAGAACAAAGAGCCAAATTTCATCAAACAATAATAAGCTTTTATTGATTATGACAGGAGTCGCCATACAACATATCACGCATAATTGGAAAAATTGGAATAGACTTAATTAGTTTTGGGTGGAACTCGTGTCACATCTATACGATGGAGAGAACAATAGCCATACAAAAAGGGAATTATAAAAAATTCAAAGAGATATGGGGGCCATTGACAAATTATTGTAATGAATAGATACCATTCTTTCATTATAAGTATAATACAAATGAAGGGATGGGAGGGGGGGAAGTCTGAATTTTATTAAATGTTTGGATCAGTAAAAAAGAATATTTCATAGAATATATTGATTGCATATGTTATGGTAAGGTTAGGAGGGCCAAATCTTTCTTCAAGACAGTACAGTATAGTGCTGTTATGGTATCCTGTCCTGACCTGAAGAAAGGAGTTTAGTCCCCAAAAAATTGCCTTATTTCCATTTCCTATTTATAAATTTTTATCAATAATACCACTTGATTCTACGTAAAACAACAAAAAATATTTTATTTCTACCTTTTGTCGTTTCTGCTTTAATCATCTTCTCTTCGCTCTCTTCTTTCTATACAGCGTTTGTCCTCTCTCCCTTCCATGCAATATCTGCCCTCTCTATTTGCCCCTTCCACCCAGCCTCTGCCCCCTCTCTCTCTCTGCCCCTTCCATCCACTGTCCACCCTCTCTTTCCATACGGCATCTTCCCTCTTTTTATGTCCCTTCAATAAACAGTATATCCTTTCTCTCCTTTATACATGATTCATTTGAGCTTCACCCCCTTTCCATTTTTCTGTCTCCCCTATGTTCTGGCATCTCTCTCTTATCCTTTCCTTCCTTCCTTCCCACTCCACACCATGGTCTGGCATCTTTCTCCTCTCCTTCCATTTTCCCCTCCATTTTCTGACATCTCCTCTCCTTCCTTTCTCTCCCTTCCTCCCTCCTTCCTTCCTTTCCCATGGTCTGGCATCTGTCTCCTCTCCCCCTCTCCCTAATGCCCTGACATCTCTCCATCTCCTTCCATGGTCTGGTATCTCCTTTCATTTCCTTCTCCCATGCTCTGGCATCTCTCTCCTCTCCTTCCATCTCCCCCTCCACCTCCATTATCTGGCATCTCCTCTCCTTCCTTTCTCTCCCTCCTCCTTCTTTCTTTACCCTGGTCTGTCATCTGTCTCCTCCCCCCCCCCATGCTCTGACATCTCTCCCTCCCCCTCCATGGTCTGGTATCTCCTTTCCTTTCCCTCCCTCCCATGGTCTTGGCATCTCTCTTTCCTCTCCTCTCCCTTCCTGGTCTTCCTTCTCCCTCCTTCCCTCTCTCTCCTCAGGGGACACTAATGAAACATTAAAAACAACAAATGTAAATATACTGATGTAAAACAAAGAATGCCAATTAAAACATGGATTGAATTAAAACATAACTCTCAAATGCATAAAGCAAACAGAATAGAGATGTATAAATACCATAAAACATAATCAGAAAGACAGGATACATCATGGATACATATATAAAAAGATGTCAGAAAAGCATAAAGTACAGAAGGGGTAGGAGAGCTAGAAAAAGGTAACCTGGGTGTAATCAGGAGCAGAAGTGCAGTGTCTTCAAAAACCAAAAGGAACACAAGTAGCATAATACAGCATATGCAAATATCAATAATAATAAAACCCTTAGCGAACATGCGCACTTCAAACTTGGTGGGTCCATGATCCGTGGTGCCCTGCCTGCGCATGCCCAGTGTTTGCCTCAGTTGATTTCCTGATCTCCGATGCTGGCTGAGTTCTGACTATGCTGTGCGTGCCAGCTTCCCGACCCTGTTCCTCCGAAACCGGAGAGGGGTAGGGAGGAGAAGCAAAGCTGGCAAGCACAGTGTTAGAGCCCTGGAGTTTGGGCAAGTTGCTTCCTGGCTAGGGCGGCATTGGCGGAAGATTGGGCAGGAAGGGAGGCTTCAACTCGCTGCTCCTGTTTGCTTCAGCCCTTCCTCACTTCCGGGTCCTGCCAGAAAGTAGGTGGGACCTGGCAGTGACGAAGGCCCGAAGCAAGCAGGAGCAGCAAATTCTGAATGCTGCGTTGCTGACGGCTGTGTGAGACCCGGGGGGGGGGGGGGGGGGGGAGAGAATGAGAAATGCTACCGATGGCTGTGTGAGACCGCGGAGGGAATTCTGCTGCAGCACCCTTTTGGGGAGACAGAGTGAAGGAGGGAGAAGGAAGACCAGGGAAAGAGGGGGGAGAGAGAAATGCTGCTGTTGCACAGGGGGGAGGTAAAAGGAAGGAAGAAGGGCTACTGCTGGACAGGGGGAGCAGGATGCAAAGAAAGAAAGAATGGCCTCAGCGCCCCATTGTGCCAAAACTTTCCACATCTATTCTAGCACCCGTTAATGTAACGGGCTTAAACACTAGTAAATATATATATATGTGGAGAAAGGCATCTACGGACTAAGGAAATGTAAGGGGAACTCAGATAGCATGCCTTGATAAGGAACAACGGAAATGCTGCGAAACAATAAAGGCGGAGAATTATACTAAAACCATGCTGAACATGATATATTTCATACTAAAGTTAAAAAATAACCAGTGAATGAAATCAAAAAGCAATCAAACAAAGAAACTCTTACCATGGAGTAGCAGGCAAACACTCCGAGTGGTGGAAATGAAAACAAAAACACACGCTTCACAGAAGGGCTTAAAAAGGTTGGACGTGACCGCATAGGAATCAAAATAAAACATGACGGCATAAGAATGTAAGTGTGTCAAATTTAAATGCTCCCACTAAGAACGTGTCAGAAAATGTATATGGGAAGCGGTAGAAAGCGCATGAAAGCTAAAACTGAAGACTGGGCAACAGCTGAAAAGTTGTAAAAAGCATTATAAAAGAAGGGAAACGCTCAGCAATCACCAAGTCCCGCCAGGGCAGGATTAATTCTTCGAGGGCCCCTAGGCACACAAGTACACTGACACATAGTCCCCTACTACTCTGCAAAATATAAATATAGCAGATGAACAAATAAAATAAAACAAACTGAAGATAAGAATATACCATTTTATTGGGCTAATCAATTTTTCAATTAACTTTCAGAGGTCATAGCCTCCTTCAGGTCAATATAGTATTCCTCTGATACATTATACTGTCCTGATCTGAGAAAGGGGGTTTTGGTCTCTAAAAGTTAGTATAAAATGTATTAAAATAAGTCCAATAAAAAGATTACCTTATTTTCTGTTTATAAAAGTTTTATCAATACAACTACAATACTATTTTATTCTAAAGCAACAAAAAAAATCTTTTTTTCTATCTTTTGACATTTCTGCTTTAATCATCTTGTCTTCACTCTTCTTTCTAGCCAGCATCTGTCCTCTCTCTGTCTTCCGTGCAGAATCGGCCCCTTCCATCCACTGTCCACCCTCTCCCCGTTCCATATGGCATCTTCCCTCTTTCTATGCTCCTTCCATAAACTGTCTACCCTGTGCCCCGTCTCTCCTTTGTACATGATTGATTTCAGCTCTGCCACCTCTCCAATTTTCTGTTTCTCTGTCACCACCTCCTCTGTCATCTCTCTCTTCTCCTTTCTTTCCTTCCCACCCCACGGTCTGGCATCTCTGTCTCCTTCCCTTCCCTGATTCCCTGGCATCTCTCTCCTTTTCTTCCATCTCTCCCTCCCCCTTCATGCCCTGGCATCTCCTTTCATTCCTTCCTTTCCCACCCTCCCTCATCTTCCTTCTCCCTTTCTTTCTCCCTTCAGTTGCGTGCAGCAATTCTCTCCCCCCTCTGCTCCCTTTCCTCCTTTTGTCACCCCGTCCCCGGTCATGAACTTCTTCGGGCAGCAGCAGCAGCATTCACAATTCGCTGCTGTTGCCGGCTTCGGGCCTTCTCTGTTGGATTCTACCTTCATGGAAACAGGAATTAGGCAGGACCCGGCAGAGATGAAGGCCTGAAGCTGGCAACAGCAGCGAATAGTAAACACTGCCCGAAGAAGTTAATGACGCTAGGCCTTGGAGCACCCAGGGAAGCCCACTTCTCCCCCCCCCCCCCTGCTGACCCTCCTATCTCTCCCTTCCATGCGAACCCCACCGTGAGATGACCGACAAACATCCCTCCAGCAGCATTGGCAGCTGCAGCAATCTAAACAGTTATTGCTTCATTAATCAAAAATAATAGCAAATTTTAAGAAAAATGGAGTTTTGTAATCAGTGACTTTGAGGGACCCCCAGGAAGGGCTTTCAAATTTAAAAAAAAAATTATTTTCTGATCAAATACAATCAAATTCATGGGGAAAACTTCAATTCACAGTTTTTCCAACTTTAGATTTTTTTCTGGACAGCCTTTGAAAGCAGACATGGAAGATTGTATTAGCCTTCTGGACAGGACAATGTGGTGGTGACACTTCTCTCACTGTTTGTCCTTCTCAGCTGTGAAAAGGAGGAGTAGGAAATGGAGTGGGGGGGGGGGGGCTCTGAAAATGACAATGAAGAAAAAGCAAATTCTGTAGTGACAGTAAAGGAGAGGTAAAAGACTGCTCAGTTTGGCTCTTCTGGGCTGCCAAAAACAAAACCCCCCAGCTGAAATAACTACCAAGAAAACAGCAGAGCAAAACTCAAAGATGTCTTTTACTAACAAGGGGGCTTGCAAGAATATCCATTAAGATGGCAATTCGTTAGTGCACTTTTTAAACAAATTATTTATAGCAGTACAGCCACTCTGCTCACACGTTTATTTTGAAACTCAGCTGGTTATAAGTAATAAAAAACCCATATACACCCCCAACAACCCCACGGCCCCTGACACCTTCTCACTCTGGCCACTTTCTACCCCCACTCTCGCGCTTCCCGTGCACCTGCGTTGTAGAAGCAATTGAGCACGCCGGTCTCGCCGAAGTCCAATTCGCTGAAGTGCAGTGGCTCCAGGGTGGCTGCCACACTCTCGCACGCCTCCCGCAGGCATTGCAGCGCCACCGCCGGGCTTGCCTCATTGATTACATAAGGCCACCATCGTCCTCCTGCTGCTACTGCCTGCGGCAGTAAAGTGCTGGCTGTGGTAACCACAGCTGATAGCCCTTCACTGCACCACTTGATAAAAACAAAGGAGCGATGTTGTAGAGAAGTGCTGCTGGGTCCTGCCTTTGTGGAAACAGAAAGTAGGCAGGACCCGGCAGCAAGAGCAGCAAATTGTAAGTTTCCCGCCTTAGCCCGTAGCGAACTCATGCTCCGGGGCTCTAACGTGTGTGTGCCGGCTTCCCTTCTCTTCCCCCCACCCCCTCCCTGGATATAACTTCCGGTTTCGGAGGGAAGAGAAGAGAAGCAAGCAACACACACTTTAGAGCCCCGGAGCATGAGTTCGCTACGGGCTAAGGCCTGAAATCTCCAAGCAGTTTTGTTGGTTTTTTTTTAATGTTGGGCAGCAGCAGAATTCGCGATTGGATGACAGGCGGGCAGTCATCTAAATTAGCCGACGGATTGCCTGGCTAAAAGGCCCTAAGAGGGGCATAAAAAAACAAACAAACAAAAAAAAAACATGTCTAAGTCCCCTTTTGGCTTGAGTCAGTAGACGCTGAAGTTGGCATCAGAGAAATGTCCATTCTCAAAAAAACCATCAAATTGAGGGTTTGGGGTTGTTTTTTTTTTTAGAATGGCCTACCTGCACATTCAGTAATCTACTTGCCCAGACTGCCACTATGTCTATCCATACACCACATTCCCAACCACAAAATCACCCAAGTCCCAAACGCCCAAACCCAGATCTTTTAGGTGAAGGAGGGACCAGTCCTTCGCCTAAAAGCAGGATTCTGTAACCGGCGTCTCAAAAAACAATGCCGGTTACAGAATCCAGTAACTGCCCTCTCTCACTGCAACGATCGTGGCAGGAGAGATGCCTAATCTCTCCTGTCGCAGTCATGATCCCCCTGAACTGCTACAAACTGGCAGGAGAGATGCCCAATCTCTCCTGCTGGCACCCCTGACAAAATGGCGATTGCTGGCAGGAGGGAGCCCAAGTCCTCCTGCCAACACCTCCCCCCCCCCCCCCGCGAATACCGGCAGGAGGGATCCCAAGCCCTCCTACCTAAGATGGCCCCCCAACAATCCATCCCCTGACAATACCGGCAGGAGGGATCCCAAGCCCTCCTGCCGAAGACAGCACCCCCAACACTAGACCCTCCCGAAAATACGGACAGGAGGGATCCCAAGTCCTGCCGAAGACGGCATTCTGAACCCCCCTCCAAATACCAGCAGGAGGGATCCCAAGCCTTCTTGCAGAAGACGGCTCCCCCCACACCCATGAACCCCCCAAATTCCCTTCCCCACTAACCCAACCCCCCCATTATACCGGAATCCCCCACTAACCTTTCAGTTGGCCAGCCAGCCGGGTTCCTAGTCTGTCCGGCCGGCAGGCCCGCCATCCTCGAAATGGCGGACTTGCCCCTTTCCAGTGCATTGTGGGATGCACTGGGGAGGGGCCTAGGGTCTGACTGTCTAGGGCACCTAAGGCCCGCCCATAGGAGGGGCCTTAGACAACTGAGCCAACTGGAATTGGCCCAGGTGCCTGAGGCCCCTCCTATGGGCGGGGCCTTAGGCACATGGGATGGGTTGGCATGTCACATCATTAGTCCACCCTGAAGAAAGTGAATCATTTGAAGAAGTGATCAAATATACTGCTTGTAAAATATAGAGAGGTTCGTGGGGGGGGGGGCTTCTTTGGTAGGAGGGCTTGGGATACCTCCTGCCAGTATTGTTGGGGGGGTTGGGTGTCGGGGTGCCATCTTCAGCAGGAGGGCTTGTGATCCCTCCTGCCGGTATTGTCGGGGATGTCAGGGTGTCCCTTCCAGCAGGTTTTGTCGATGGGGGGAAATTGCGATCACTGCAGGAGAGATTAGGCATCTCTCCTGCCGTGATTGTTACAGTGGGGTTGGGTGGGTAGGTTGCTGGGGCTGTTCAGCTGATCGCGGCAGCACCCCTATTCGGAACTTATACCTGTTTTGACTTGGTCTAAGTCAAAATGTATAAGTTCTGACTGGGTAATCTCCTAGACGTTTGGTTACACAGTACTTGCAGTACGACTAAGTCTAGGCTGGCCCACCTCCTCTAAAAACGCCTCTTTTCCTCTTGGCATTCAGAGGCAGAGTAAAGGCCTAAGCTGATTTTAAATACGTCTAAAACCGGTTTTGATTGTCGGTACTTGGACGATCTGTCTTTTTGATCATCCAAGTACCGATTTAGGCCACTTTTTGAACGTTTTTAAAAAAAAAATTTTATTATGAGCTCCTAAATGAATGAGCTGTTATGCTAAAATTCAAAAATTGGAAAACACCCTGAGTTTAAAAGTGTTTTGAGTACCTCTTTAAATTGTATCTTGAATTGTTGTGTTTTCTTTGGATAATTTAGCATCTGTGTAACATAAAGCTTCTTTTACTCTGATGCTGTCAATTATAGATTCTTAACTTGCTTCCTGGCTTGATGCTTCTGTGCATCAGTTTCTCCTGAGCATAGCTCTCTGGGCCAGCATCTCCTGCACTGCTTCAAGTTTCGAGTTTATTTATAGTTTGGTATACCGACCATCATAGGTATCTGGCCGGTTTACAATATAAAAAATTTAAAAATCTTAAAAAATAAAATAGCATGTCTGCTTGCTTGTAAGTTTGTCCTGGAATGACTGGTCTTTATGCTTATCCACAATAGGACCAACAATGATGGGCATGGTCAGTCATGGCTGGATGTGGGCTATTCAAGTGAGAAGTATGGTGGCAGCTTCTCTAACTTGCATATGTATTTGAGGTTAGATGTGGCCTAGAGTTGGGAATTCCTAGGGAATACATTAGAAGTTTCAAGTTTATTAGGATTTTATATATCGCCTATCAAGGTTATCTAAGCGGTTTTTACAATCAGGTACTCAAGCATTTTCCCTCTCTGTCCCGGTGGGCTCTCAATCTAACTAACGTACCTGGGGCTATGGAGGACTGAGTGACTTGCCCAGGGTCACAAGGAGCAGCCTTCTAAGATGAAATGGTCTTTAGTATGATGCATGCTCAGCTGTCATTTGCTTTGTGGCACTAATTGAGGTCAGAGCCCACAGGTTTATTCCTCAGCTGTCTATTCCTTTGTGTATCTTTGCTCAGATTAGTAAAATTGGCAAGAAATGGGAGCTGAGCTGATGCACCTGGTATATCTGCTGTAGCTTCCTCTCACTTTGCTCTTTCTAGCATGTGGTAAGCCAGAGGCAGGTGAGGATGACATGTCACATGAAGAGGGAGTGGCTATAACTCATCAAGCCTGTTCTGCAGCTGGGGATGACTATTTTACTTCATTTTCTGCTTCTATGATATTTGAGACAGGAACAGCCAGCCCCTTTTTCCAAATTGACATTCAGATCACAGATGTTTAACAGAAACCTCTATATAATGTAAAATATTTTGGGGAAAAAGTAACTTCTACCAATGGAAAAATTGAAGCCATTTTGCACAAATTATACTTTTTTTTTTGTTAGCAGGTTACACCCACCTGTGTCCCAGCATTCATGTAAGGGCAATGTCGGATGGGGCTTTGAGTGATGCCAGTCAATGTGAACTAATCTGATGTGGCGCATGAGAGGTGTAATGGTTAGAGCTACAGCCTCAGCACCCTGAATTGTGGGTTCAAATCCCATGCTGCTCCTTGAGACCCTGGGCAAGTCACTTAATCCTCCACTGCCCCAGGTACATTAGATAGACCCTGAACCTGCTGGGACAGATATGGAAAATTCTTGAGTACCTGATTGTAAACTGTTTAATATATCTTGCCCAAGTAGCATATAAAAATCTCATTCCCTTCCCTTCAAACTGGGTGGGAATAGAGTGGAAGGGAGAGGTATTCAAGGGAACTACTTAAAGAATTTCAAAACTAGACTTTAAAAGTGGTAAATAATGTAACTTATTTTCCTTTGCAATGTGCTGTTGAAGAACTGCATAGTATACACAGGGTACATATTTTCTTTGTAATTATACAATTAGTGGTTTCAATGGGAACTATACAGTAGCTATATTGTGACTCAGGAAATATCTTGAAACTAGTGTTTTAGCCCGTTACATTAACGGGTGCTAGAGTAGATGTCTGTCTGTTTTTTTTTGTTTTTTTTTATTTGTCTCTCTCTCCTTGGACGCTGTCATTCTTTCTGTCTGTGTCTTTCCCTGGCCCCCTGTCTGTCTATCTTTATTTCTAACTCTATCCTTTTCCCTCAATCCTGCATGTGCCCTTTTTTCTTTCTCCTCCCCACTTCCTTCCAACGTCTGTTCCCCCTGTCCTCCACACTTCCATTCAGTGTCTGTCTCCCTCTCTCTACCCCTTCCATCTACTGTTCACCCTCTGTCTTGCCCCTTCCATTCACTGCCATCTCTTCTTTTTCCATCCAGTGTCCGCCCTCTCTCTCTCTATTCCATATGGCCTCTCTCCATCTCCTCCTTGCTTTTCCCTTGGTCTGGCATACCTTCCTCCTTCCCTCCATGCCCTGCCATCTCATCTTCCCTCCAAGCCATTCTCTCCCCCTCTGCTCCCTTTCCTCCTTGAACTACTTCATGGGGCAGCAGCAGCATTCACAATTCATTGCTGTTGCTGGCTTCAGGTCTTCCTCTCTGGCCGGTCCTGTCTTCATGAAAACAGGAAATAGGCAGGACTGGCCAGAGAGGAAGGCCTGAAGCCAGCAACAGCAGCGAATTGTAAACGCTGCTGCTGCCTGAAGCACCTGAGGCAGACGCTTTTCTCCCCTCCCAGCCCAACCCCCGCTGACTCTGCGACCCTCCCAGCGAGATGACTTTAATAACAAACCTCCCTCCAGCGTTGGCAGCTGCAGCACGCTAAACAGGCTGCTTCGTGGCTTTTTTCTGCCGTTGAGTCCCTCTGTCGCATCATTGATGACGTCATCAGTGACGCGGCAGAGGGACTCCACTGCAGGAGAAAGCCGCGAAGCAGCCGTTTAGCGTGCTGCGGCTGCCAACGCTGGAGGGAGGTTTGTGCCGGTATGTGCAGAAGCGGTATGTCCCTCCCCCTCCAGTACCTGTGCAGCACTTTGCGCAGCGCATCCTCCCACGATCCTGAGTCGGCCACAGCGCTCGAGTGTGGGCCCTAACCGCGCATCCGCTCTCCTGCCTGCCACGGACCTACTGATCACGGAACACGCAGGTAGGAGTGCGCATGCGCGGCTAGCGTTTTATTATATAGGATGTAGCAGTAATGAATGCAAACAGTTAAGTTTTAGTCTTTTCAGAAAAATTCAAATTTCAGTGTTAAAAAAGACTGAAGGAGAGAGAATTAAATTATTCAGGCTTCCTCTTTAACCCAGTGCCTTGCCTTAGTGGAATTTCTTTTAAATTTTTAATTATAGAATACAAATAAATGGGCATTTCCAGTAATTAGTTAGTTTGATGCCATCAAAGATTGATGCCTGTAGAAATCTGTGGTTGATTATGCATTTTTGGGTGAAGCTGCACTGATTTTATGAGTGGGGTTTTTTTTTGGAGGTGGGGTTTAGCTGCTGATTTGAAATAAGCCTTGAGCTATAGGTAATGCACATTTGGGTCCGTTAACACTGATTTTGATCATTTGAGCATATCGGCTCCTTTGCATAGGTTCAAAGGAAGGCAAGGAAGTGGGTATTATTGCTATTGCTAGTGTGAATCAAAATGTTCTTTTATGATGTCTCTTGCATTTTGGTTTGCTTTTAACAACAAGAAAATATTTAAATACTGGTATCACTTCTGTTTCATAATGACAAGGCTAGAAGTAGGAACATGTAGCTTCGCAGAACAAACTCTCCTTTTCCCTTTAAACCAAACAGTCAGATGGGGGGCAGTCGTTTGTTTTTGTTTTTTTAATTCTGCATTTTAATTCTGCTTCTTTCTCCTTACTTGTTAACCCTTTGACGTAAGACATTTTTCTGTTTGTTTTTAGTTGAGTTTTTTTTTTAAATAAAAATGTTGCTGTTTTCTCATTTACTGTGAAGCACTGAGTAAAATAATGAAAAGTATGAGTGTTAGGTCGGACCTCCTGTTGTACTTGGTGGTGGGTTACTTGACTATGAAATATGTGTAAGTGAACAAATTCTTCTGAATGACCACCTTGAAGCCTGAGAAGGGAGTTAGTTACTGCTTCTCTGGAACAGCATCTTCCTGCTAGCAAAGTTGACAGCAGGAGAATGCAGCCACAATTGCCCACCCTCCATTCCCGCATGTCAATTTTATTAATGAGCTAGAGACATACTGTCAAACTCAGGGGTGGAGCTCCACAGGCAAGGTGGCTGCACATGCCCAGTAGGTTAAAAAAAAAAAAAATCCTACTGTACTAGGAGAGAATTCCATGGCACAGGCTCAGTCCAGGGACTTCACCTTCAAGTGGGGCTGCTTGTCTGTCGGAAAAGCTGTAGTTCCATGATGTCTCTTAGAAGGTTTAATTTGGCTGAGGAAAATCTTGAGAATCTTAAAATGGAAGCAGTTGCATAAAAAGCTCACTGAAAAAGAAGAATGTATTTGTGTTGTGGTGTACCACAGACAGGAATGAGGGCACCTGGAGTACTCACGAATGTTGACTTCAACAACATACTTGCACCACCTTGACACAATAACATTTTCAAAGCTCATGATTGAGGGGTGATTCTATTTTAGCCATCCACCTACCTGTGCTGTATAATAAAATAGGTTTCTGGTATAAATAATTCATTAGTGTTGTTCCTAATGACTTGGATTTTTTTTTTAAATCAGTGGATAACTTGTCTTAATTATACTGGCGTTTGTGTATGTATATATTTTATTTTTTTAACCTTGTTGTATAATATTTTAAATCTGCTGTTTGCTATTCCATAAAGCCAGGGTTATACTTTTAAAAAGCGGAAGGTATTTTTCTACATAATATAAATATTGCAAAGAATCTGTACTTTTAACAATAGTTATTGTTTATGCTGCTTTTATCTTTGTACATGATTTTGCTCTTCAATAAACCATTTTTCTTTAACCATGTTATTTCTCATGTTTACCTTTTTGTCTTGCTTTAAATTTGAGTCATACTAGAAATGCATCATGTGATTTTGTGATGGGAATTTTTTTGTTCTTCTGCTTCACTGCAGATGCATCTCAGGAGTATATTTAAAAAGTTAAACAAATTTCAGGGTAAAACAAGAAATATGATTGTACAACTAGAACATTTAAAAGCATGCTTGAAATTTATTACTCCAGATTTTCATCTTTCTTACCTTAGACGAAGCTATTTCTGATAAAGAGTCTGCAGTGTCCCATTATCTCAGTAACGGTCCTGGTGTTGCTTGTTTTTTTTGTTGGGGGGGGGTCTCTTTGGGCCCCAGCCTGGTCTACTTTAGGCTGCTTACTGGCACTACTTAATGGCGTTTCACTGCTGCTGGAAGGAGAATAATTCCAGGCTTAAGCAAATGCCTCAAATTTCCAAGAGTCTGTCCAGGATGTAGGCACAAACTCCAGGATCTTTGGCCTCTTCATTGCTGGCCACCTCTGAATTCCTGGAGTATGAAGTGGGAGGGAAAGCACAGTTGGTGATTTTGCAGGAATGAGACCAATACACTCTTTCTGGAGCCTGTGTCTGTCTGTCACGGTCTGTGTTCTAAAAAGATAAACGTGTTGTATTGGATAAGTACTATGAACTAAGAACAAATTTTGTTGTCTACTATAAAAGTAGAAAGACCCCAAAAGTCTGTTCCCAGAGCCTTTATCATTGGTCAGTAAAAACTCCATTTGAGTAGTAAACATTTTCCAATCAAAAAAATATGAGTTCAGTTTTTTCAAAAATTATTTTAAGAACACTGAATCTTTTATTTGTAAAAGTCAGTAACTTCTTATGTACCCAATCCTTGTGAACCTGGGCAAATCACCTAATCCTCCATTGCCCCAGGTACAAATAAGTACCTGTATGTACGTAAACCGCTTTGAATGTGTAGCTACAAAAAAGAAGTATAAAAGTCCCATTCCCTTTCCTTTTCCTTTCCAATCCCACAAAAGTCGCTATGTACTGTATATGATGTATTCACAAACAATCTTCAAATGATTCATTCATCACTTTGTACAAAGACCTGCCTATAATTTAGTATGTATTTATCTGAGTATTAAGTTTTTGGCTAATTAAGGGCCTGTTTTACAAAGCAACGCTAGCGGCTGTGACGCGGCAACAGCCCTGAGGCCCTTTAAATCTCTATGGGCTTAGGGGCCGAACAGGCCCTAAGTCTCATTTGGGTCTTTAATAAGTAGAATCCAATATTATCTCTTCAATAGTTGAAATTCTGACAGAAGTACTTTGTTTTACTTATAAGCTGTATCAGGGGAATTCAAAGAGATTTTATGTCATATACTTCAAGACTCCAGACATCATGGCTGCAGACAAAAAGACGCTGATAATATATGCGCACTACTAATTATTTCTATAGTGCTACTAGACATATGCAACGCTGTACATAAAAAAACATAGAAGAGACAGTCTCTGCTCAAAAGGACAGTCTAGTCAAGACAGACAAACTGGACAAGAACATGTTAAAAATGCATCTGACTATTAATGCCTTCCTGTGTTACTTCTGTTGTTACCTGTTTTACTGCTGTTTGTATATGGAACTTAAGTTGATTTGTATGTAATTTGTAAACCGCATAGTCAATATGCGGTATATAAATAAATAAGGTGTATCAATACACAAGCAACTGACATGCTGTTCAAAAATAGTTCTAACCTTGAAAGAATGCCTGACATTCGATTGTTGCATTTAGATCCTGCGGCTGTACTGAATCTTTTCTTCCTATCTTTCCCATCACACTTTTAGAGTAGGTTCTGGAGGATCCTCCGCTGCCATTCCGCTATCAGCGTACCTCAGGGCTCTGTCTTGGGACCTTTTTCTTTTCTCCTGTTACACTTCTTCCCTTGGTGCTCTAATCTCCTTCCATGGCTTCCAGTACTAGAGAATGACATGGGGAAAAAATCTGTCCCCGTCACTGCACCATCCCCGGCACCGCCCCGTCACCGCCGTTCCCTTCACCGCTCCATCACCGTCACCGCCATCCCTTTCACCGCCCCGTCACCGCCACTGCCATCCCATTCACCGCCCCGTCACCGTCCCCGCAGCATCCATATAAGCCTTAGTACTGCAATATTTAGCTTATTCCTTTCTTATAAATCAAAGTTCCTGCTGCTGAACTAGAGAAAGAGATGTTCAGCTGGCAGGGCTTTGTTTATAAATTTTTATCAACACAACTAATATACTACTTTATCCTAAAGCAAAAAATAAATAAATAAATAGAATTTTTTTCCTACCTTTGTTGTCTGGTTTCTGCTTTCCACATCTTCTCATTCAATTCCTTCCATCCACTGTGTGTCTTCTCTTGCGTCTTCCATTTGCTGTTACTGTGCCTCTCCCTTCACGCCCTCCCACAATTGGTCTAGTACCCATCTTCTTCCCTCCGCTCCCCCATAGCCTGGCATCTGTCTTCTTCTTCCCTTCCAGCGTCTTCTCCCCACTCTGCCTTTCACATTTCCAAGGAAGAGAAACTTTTCCCTTTCACCCCCTCCTTCCTTGTGTGAGCCGGAACACGCGGTCCCCGCAGCCCCCACCCGCACGCCGGCTCGATCGTTTAACCAGCTTCCTCTCTCCAGCTCTCCTTAGTTTGCCGGCTTTCATTTTCGGCGACCTGCACACTATCAAAGAGCCGCGCATGCGCGGCTGCTCAAAGTTCAATCTTCTGCTCTGCTGCAACTTCCTGTTTCCGGTTGGGTCAGAGCAGAAGATTGAATACTGAGCAGCCGCGCATGCGTGGCTCTTTTGAAAGCGTTCCGGTCACCGAAAAAGAAAGCCGGCAAACTAAGGTGAGGTGGAGAGAGGAAGCTGGTTAAACGATCGAGCCGGCGTGCAGGTGGGCAGGTGGGGGCTTCGGTGACCGCACGATCCTTTATGCCTCACTGCGGTGACAAGACCATTCAGCGCTCCACAGGGCGGTGATGGCCTTGTCCCCGTCCCCGCAGAGGCTGCTAATTTTCATTCCCCGTTTTTGGCGGGTTACCCGTGGCTAAAAGCGGTAGCTGCGGGTAAACTGCCACCGTGTCATTCTCTATCCAGTACCACCTCTATAATGCAACTCACAGATCTACTTTTCGACGCCTCAAATTTCTACAGGAATCCAGGCCCAAATCTGAGCCTGCCCATCTGATATTGCCACTTGGCTGGGTTTTTAAAAAATTTTTTAACCTAGTATTGTTTTCAGCACTGCACTTCGCGCAAGCAATTCGACTTCTGGATTTGGATCTTTTTAGGATTTTACTTTTTCCACAAATGTGAAAGACAGTCTTTTATATCTTGGATCCCTGAGGAAGGCGTGTTTAGCTGAAACATGGCCCATGTTGGGTCATTCTAAAAAACACATGTGGATTGAGTTTTTAACTGTTTTAGTGCTGTGATTGCTTTTATCAAGGAAATGATTCCTATGTGACCAGTCTGCAACAGTAATTCTTAGAGTTCAGGGTCTGTACCCTTAGGAGCAATCTTGCCCTGGGTTTGTTTGCAGTGGACTTGAGTGCAGACTCAGCGGTTCCTGTAGCGGTTTTATCCAGGATCAGGGCCAACTGCATTCCTACCCCTATGATGTCTCATGGCTCCGGCAGGGGTCTGAGGATCCAGTTCCATGTTGGAAACTGAACGGCATTCTGAAGAAACAAACCATCTGTTAGACTCCAGGCTTGTCTGAGTCAGAAATCTTCTCTTCCCCTCAGATCAGAGATTTCTCTTTGCAGCTCCAGCACAGCAACATGGCACAGTGAGTAGGGCTATTGCAGCCTATGGGGAAAATCAGAGGGGATTCCTTAAAATTCACTTTTAAAGGTTTCTGAAGTTAGAGATCAGGTCCCCCACCTCCCTGAAGCCCTTCCCTTCATTTTTGCTTCCATGTTTTCTCCACGGGCTGTTACAGGTGCCAGAATTGCAATTGTGACAGCCATCTTGGATTTATCAATAGAATGGATATATGTAAATGCATGCTTAGTCTGCAGTAAGACCTTAATAATAAAAGACCTCATAATAAATAGCAAGCAGGGATAATATGTATAGTGGAAAAATGGATACAGGATGAAGATTCCCCTGTGCAAGCTGATTTATGCCCGCCCAGGTGTAAAATAATCCATTCACCCAGGAAAAACAGAAGAGGTGGGGGCCGCCTCCTGATGTACAAATCATTTTCACTCTATTAAAAAGCAACTGACAGCCTGGGCTTGAAGGATTTCAGTTTCTGCTGCCTTAGCGCTACTGTGGGAGTGATGGCTCTGGCAGCACAAACGTTCTAGTCTTCAGCTGCAATAACTGATCCAAAATGGCAGAAGCATTTCTGCAAAAAAAGGTAACAGTCTGGCCTGGAGTATGACCAGCTTCTGCTCTACCAGTGCTCTAGTGCAGTGTTCTTCAACCTTTTTACACCCGTGGACCGGCAGAAATAAAATAATTATTTTGTGGACCGGCAAACTACTAAGACCGAAATAAAAAAACACATCTTCGCCCCGTCTCCGCAAGCTCAGTCCCCACAAACCATCTGATCCCATCTGCACAAGCCTCAGTTATGATTTTATATTGAACGTATTTTATTAAAGTATAAAAAGAAATAATATTCTGTACAATTGTCATTTTATAAATATAAATATTCAGAGCAAGGACCAACAAAACCCCTGTCTTCCCTTCACATATATCCCCTCTACTATCAAGAAAACTAAACAAGCCAAATTATTACAGAATGCTACACAGAAATATCATGCTAACAATACTGCAGTCACACATGATAGGAATAGTGTTAGGCTTTGTAGTCCCCAGTTATGTCTCTAGCAGGATATATATTTCAAATCTGATATATTGTAATGACAAAATAGAAATAAAATGATTTTTTTCTACCTTTTGTGGTCTCTGCTTTCATATTCTTTCCACTCTTCCTTCCAGCGTCTGCCAGTTCCATCCACTGTCTGGCCTCACCCCCTTCCATATGTATCTGACTTCTTTCTATGCCCCTCTCCCCTTTCCATCCAGCCTGTGCCTTCTCTCTCCTTTTTACATCATTCATTCCAGCTTCACTGCTTTTTTTATTTTTCTCTCTCCTACACCAGATCTAGCATCTTTATCCCTCTCTCATTTCTCTGCTGACCCCCTTTCCAGCATCAATCTCTCTCTACTTTCTCATTCCTGTCTCTCCCCTTTCCCTCCTCTAATCTCCCTGCCAGCTGTTTCCTTCCTTTTTTCCTTCTCCCTTCCCTCCTCCCCCCCCCTATCCAACAGTAGCTCTCTTCCCATCCCTTTCCCTCTTCCCCTCCCAGCAGCATCTCTCTTTCTACCTCCCTCCAAGTGCAGTAGCAGCTCTCCCTTTATCCAGCAGCTTCCCAGCCTCCAACAGTGGCTTCCTCTCCTTCCAGCAGCTCTCAGTGATTTCCTTAGGCAGCCTTGCCCACCCCCCCTAAGGAAAGGGGAAGTTGCCAAATTGGATCACTGCCCTGGTAAGTACAGAGCTGCTAGGAGAGGAGACAGCCACTGTTGAAGGCTCCCCATGATCTTACTCCTGCTGTGCCCTGCACATTCGCGACCCCCCCCCCCCCCAAGCTGGCAAAAACAGCTTTGCACCGCAGGCCCTGCCGCCCAAGACGAGCCGGAGGCACCTACCCGCTGCATCCTGCACGTGGGCAGACTCTCAGCACAGATGCTGCTGATGGCCCCAATCCACACGCTGCCCCCCACCGCGCACGCTGACCATCTCCCTTCTACTTGCAGCTTCCCCACGGCCCTCTTCGGCGATTCGGCAGGGGCAGCGATCAAGACAGGCTGCCGACGTCGGGATCTTTCCTCTCTGAGTCCCTATTTTGTTTCAACTTCCTGTTTCCGCATAGGCGAGACTCAGAGGGAATGCTCGACGTCGGCAGCCTGTCTTGATCGCCCGAGGCTGGGAGGAACAGAAGATTTCCGCGAACACCACCGGGGCAGGAAATTTAACGGTGTCCATCTCGCCGGCCCTGCGCGGACCGGCAGGAATTTTATGCGGACCGGCACCGGTCCGTGGACCGACGGTTGAAGAACTGTGCTCTAGTGTTCATCTATAATCCCAGCAACAGGAGTGCTCCTGTAACTTGGCTACCATGACACCAGAAGCAAAAGTACTCCTGCAAAAATGAAAGACAGCCTGGGCTGGAGCTCGGCTTGTTTCAGTGCTTAAGTGCTGCTTTGTCAGTTCCAGTGGCACCAGCTGTGGCCTTAGCAACCCAGTGACTTTCTTACTGCATGGTTCCAGATCTCACTGGATCAGGAGGGTCGACATCTTCCTGGCAAGTCTTTTTGAGCTGTCTCTTGCTGCTTCTAGAACAGCCCTTCTGGAACCCATCAGTTAACTTCAAGTCTCTTTCCTAGAATTGATGTGATTGGGGTCGGGGACAAGAAATTGAAGTACCTACATACAGTTTGCTCCCAGAGCCTGTTGCTTTTTAACAAAAAGTGACACAAGAGGATATTCAAAATGTTTGGAAAGTGTAGCACTGGTAAGAAGAGAGAAAATAAATTGTGAAAAAAGGGGAAAAAAAATACGTGCAGGCCCACTGGGTTTTCTTTTAATTTACACAACCTACTACAAAAGCAGCCAGTGGTGTTGATCCTTTTGACTCTACCACTCCACTCTGAAGGCTGCAGACAGCCATCCATATGGCTTCCCATCCCTGAGGAGGGAGAGAGCAGTCAGATCTGTTTGCAGATAACAGTAATAATGACTTTATTCTTCTAACTGCCATAATCAGACAACTTCTAGGCGGTTCACACCGAAGAGAGCTGGACAATCAGCGAATTACAATATGCAAATTATTAAAATACAACATTTTACACAAGAGTGGACTAATAGCAGTATTAGATTTAGTGAAACTTCTGTTTATGTGATAAATGTATTAAACAATGCAGTAGGAGGTTTGTAAACCAGTTATTTATAATTTTGTTCAAACAGTATATCAAATGAAATAAATCCAGTCAAACTCAGAAAGTAAATAAAGTTGACTTCCAAAGTTATCTCCTAAAAGTACTACTTTATTTATTTATTTTTTTCAGATAAGCCTTATGTTATATGGTATTTTATATCCCACCGAATCCTCATTAATTAGAATTCTAGGTGGGTTACAGGCAACATATTGTTACATAGCATTTTGTATAGAGTTAAATGTTACAAAGAATTATACATACTATATAAAATTATCAAATTATACATATAGTCTGAGCTAATATAAATAGCAGCTGGCTTTTAACATTGTCTTTGTTTTGGGTCTCTTTGGACCTCTGCTATGGATTTCTTAAAAAGCCATGTTTTTAGATTTGTGTGAAAAGTACTGTGGTTGTGCGAATTTTGATGGGAAATGACTTCTGCATTTTTGCTATTAATGTGGTATGCAGCGTATCATGCACATGGACATTCCCTGTCAGGTGTGTCACAATAGAAAAAGGGTTGAAAAGCACTGCTCTGGAGATGGGCAAACATTTCCTGTACCTGAATGTAGCTCATCTTAACCAACCAATAAAAAGGCATATACTATATCCATATCTAAAATACATTCAATACAAGAGGGTAGGAAGGAAGCATAAAAGAAAATTTTCTGGTGACAAGTATAATTTTATTTAAGAAACACTATGGTGCTCATTTTCAAAGCACAAAGACATCTCATAATGTCTAACATTTGTCTGCCAGAAATGTCTAACTAGCAGTTTTGGAAAGGGAGAAAAATAGTTCCTCCCCCCCCCCCCCCAAAAAAAAAAAGTCTAACACTGCAGTTTGCCCAAATAATGAGGGCATATTGGAGTGGTTAGGAGATGTGTTTGGTGGGAATAGAGAGGGCCCAAAAATAGGATCTCCAGCGGTGATAATTGAACAGATAGAAATGTCCAAGTCTTAAATTTAGGGTATCCTAAATTAGATATGTTTCTATCATATTCAGGGTAAATAAAGGTGCTCTGATTGAGCAATTGACCTCTTCAGAGAATAAGGTGCGACCCCTCTGTAATTCACTACTAGTTACTGCCCCATGTACCCCCCCAAAAAAAGAAAAGTGAAACTAAAATAAAACCAGGCTTTGACCACCTCAGGTATTATAGACATTCTGATCAAAGCAGAAAGCAACTGTGAAGAACTGCCTTGTGAACTGCAAGGTATAGGCGGAATAGAAGTCCCTAATGTAATGTTTAGTACAGTGGACATTAAACCAAAGGATCCCAGTTCAAATCCTACTTTAACTTCATGTTTTTTTTAATTGTAAACTTTTCCAGAAGCAGGAAAAATACTACTGTACCTAAATATATAAGCTACCTGCAAACCTGAAGCCTATTGAAGTGGTATACATTTTTCTCTTCCTGGAGGTCTCAAAATAATCACTAGGCTACTCCTTTGCTCTGCCTGGACATTTTTGTGCCATTTTTCTCTAAAGGAAGCCAGACTGACATGTCTATCCCTGTTTTGTTTTGTTTTTTTAAAGCCATTTTGAATGTTTCTTTTTGGAAAATAACTGTTATCCCAGGACAAGCAGGCAGGTATTCTCACATATGGGTGATGTCATCCGACGGAGCCCCGATGCGGACGCCTCACAAGCAGACTTGCTTGAAGAAACTCGAAGTTTCGAGTCGTCCGCACCACGCATGCGTGCGTGCCTTCCCGCCCAGCGCAGGGCGCGTCTCCTCAGTTCTTAGTTTTCCGCGGAGCCGAGAAGTCCGTCTTTTTGGCTCTCTTCAGTTACTTCGTCATTCGTACCTTCTCTCACTGTGGTTTGTGTTTTATTTTTCTCATGAATCGCTGTATTGTTATTTTTCTTTCTTTAAAAAAAAAAATTAAAAAAATTTTACTTCCGTCTGTTTGTCCGGTACGGGCTGCTCGGACTTCGACTTTGCGTCGGCTATATTTTTGTCTATGCCCCGGCCTGTTACCAGTTTCAAACGGTGTAGCAAGTGCAAGCGCACAATATCTCTTACGGACCCTCACGGATGCTGCCTCAAGTGCCTTGGGCCGACGCATCATCCTACCTTGTGCCTGCCTTGCCAAACACTTAAGCCTCGTTGCATCCTGGTGGATAAACTCTTTGAGATGGAGTCTATTAATCCCTCAACATCGAAGGTGTCTTCGGCCTCGACCCCCGTCGAAGCCTCTGCCTCTACTGCTTCTACCTCGAGCCTCATCAGCTTCGTCGTTTGGAGCGGCTCTTGCTTCAACGTCCTCTACTGCGATATCTTTTCTTGTCTCCTCAGGTCAGATAGCTCAGCACTCGGTTCTGCCAGTGCTGATTAAGGTGTCGAAGCCTCCCAAGTCGAAATACACTCACACCACTGTGCGGGACCTTTCAGCCAAGGCAGGTGGGCCGGTTTCAGATGCGGTACCCTCCTTGCTGGCTTCGTCCCAGACCTCTTTGGAGGAGCAGATTCTTAAGGTTCTCACTACCATGGGACCCACACTGCTTACTCTTCTCCAGCCTGGGCATACAGCAGTCTCCCGCGAGGTTGAGCCGCCTTTGCCCCGGTCTGATCCTCCACACTCGATGCAGGGAGCAGAGTCTCTGCAAGTGGCTTCCAAGCACGAAACGCATGGAGTAGATTCCTTGCGAGTGCATCGACAGGATACCTCATATTCTACACAGGGTGTACAGTCTTTGAAAGTGCATCGAGGCTCCTCCGAGCCTATCGATCTTCGATATTCTGCTTCCGAGGCGAACTCTTCTCGGTCCTTGAGATCCAGTTTGAGACACAGTTCTAGACATCACTCGAGGACTGCTTCGAGGCATTTTTCTAAACATCATTCCTCGAAGCCTCGATCCTCTCCGACCTTGACAAGACCACCAACTCCTCGTTCCAGGTCTCCGATGCCGGCCCTCGAGGATATTCCAATTTCCATTGCCTCGTCCAAGTCTCCAGGTTATTTCGAAACATGGTTTCTTGCCAAGGCTTCTTCTTCGACTCCAGCTGCCTCGACGTCCTCGAGTCCTTCTCGAGGACGTGCAACTGCAGATCAGTTATCTTTCTCGAGACAGATGGCTGTGGACTTGAACGTTCAATTGGACACTGGCTCTAAATATTCTAAAGGTTATGCATCTTCCTCAACCTCCGGCTGAATCTCTTAAGCTTCCACTACATAAGCTTCTTGATCAGACTTTTGCTAGATGCATGGAGACTCCTTTTTCCATTCCAGCGGTTCCAGAAAAGTTGGACTCCAGATATAAAACTGTGTATCGTAAAGGCTTTGACAACTCCCAGTTGTCTCATCAATCCCTGCTTGTGGAATCCTCTTTGACTCCTTTTGCCAGATTTCACTTCAGAATTCCTCAGTGGACACTGGCATCTCAATGGACGCAAGTTTGCGACCCTCCTTCTCGACATATTTCAGTCACTCCTTCCTTGAAGAAGTCTCTCTGTTGGTGGATGCCCTCTTCCAATCTTTCCAGAGGCTTGCTTTTTCAAACGCCCCCTCATCAGAAGGTCCTCACGACAGATTCTTCAACTTACGCTTGGGGCGCTCATCTCGATGGTCTCCATACTCAAGGCCATTGGACCAGTATGGATCGTCAATGTCACATCAATCTGTTGGAACTCAGAGCGATTTTCAAGGCTCTCAATGCTTTTCAACATCTTCTTCATGACCAGGTAGTCCTCATTCGGACGGACAACCAAGTCAACAAACAGGGAGGAACGGGATCTGCCTCCCTTTATCAAGAAACTCTGAAGGTGTGGGACTGGGCAATCCACCACAACACCTTCCTCAAAGCTGTCTACATCCAAGGGGCGAAGAATTGCTTGGCGGACAACTTGAGTCGTCTTCTGCAACCTCACAAATGGACACTCCATTCCTCGCCTCTTCAACACATTTTTGCACAGTGGGGAACACCTCAGATAGACCTCTTTGCAGCTCCCCACAACTACAAACTGCCTCAGTTCTGCTCCAGGATATACTCTCCTCACCGCGTCGAGGCAGATGCTTTTATTCTGGAATGGATGAATCTCTTCCTCTACGCATTCCCTCCATTTCCTCTCATTCTCAAGACTCTTCTCAAGTTGAGAAACGATCATGCCACCATGATTCTCATCGCTCCTCGGTGGCCACAACAACCTTGGTACTCCATACCTACTACCAGTTTTTCCTTCTCTGCTCACACAGAGTCAAGGATCTCTGCTTCATCCCAACCTGACAGCTTGGTACCTTTCAATGTAACTCCTCTTCAATTTTCTCAATGTGTACAAGATGTCTTAGACGCTTCCAGGAAGCCTACCATGAGACAATCTTATCATCAAAAATGGACTAGATTTTCTATTTGGTGTTTTTCTCATCATAAGGAGCCTCAACATTCCTCCTTATCTTCTTGTTTTGGATTACCTGTTGCACTTGTCCCATTCTGGTCTCAAATCTACATCGATCCGAGTCCATCTTAGTGCAATTGCGGCTTTTCATCAGCCTATTGAAGGAAAACATCTCTCTGCTTATCCAGTGGTTTCCAAATTCATGAAAGGACTCTTCAATGTTAACCCTCCTCTCAAACCGCCTCTTGTGGTTTGGGATCTCAATGTTGTCCTTTCTCAACTCATGAAGCCTCCATTTGAACCAATTGATAAGGCTCATCTGAAGTATCTCACTTGGAAAGTGGTATTCCTCATTGCTATCGCTTCCGCTCGAAGAGTCAGTGAACTACAAGCTTCAGTTGCTGATCCACCTTTCACTGTGTTCCATCATGACAAGGTAGTCCTTCGTACTCATCCGAAATTCCTACCTAAAGTGTGTTCAGAATTTCATCTCAACCAATCCGTTGTACTTCCAGTGTTTTTTTTTCCAAAGCCTCATTCTCATCCTGGAGAATCAGCTCTTCATACTCTGGACTGTAAGCGTGCTTTGGCCTTCTACTTAGAACGCACCAAGCCACACAGAACTGCTCCTCAACTTTTTGTCTCCTTCGATCCAAACAAGCTGGGACATCCAATTTCTAAGCGTACCATCTCCAACTGGATGGCGGCTTGTATCTCATTCTGCTATGCCCAGGCTGGATTACCCCTTCACAGTAAAGACACAGCCCATAAAGTCAGAGCAATGGCAGCCTCTGTGGCTTTCCTCAGATCTACTCCAATTGAGAAAATTGTAAGACTGCTACTTGGTCCTCGGTTCATACTTTCTCTTCTCACTATTGTCTGGATACTTTCTCCAGACGGGATGGACAGTTTGGCCAAACAGTTTTATAAAATTTATTCTCCTAAGTTGCCAACACTCCTACCATCCCATTCTGATTAGCTTGGAGGTCACCCATATGTGAGAATACCTGCCTGCTTGTCCTGGGATAAAGCACAGTTACTTACCGTAACAGGTGTTATCCAGGGCTAGCAGGCAGCTATTCTCACAACCCACCCACCTCCCCTGGTTGGCTTCTCTGCTAGCTATCTGAACTGAGGAGACGCACCCTGCGCTGGGTGGGAAGGCAAGCACGCAGGCGTGGTGCGGACGACTCGAAACTTCGAGTTTCTTCAAGCAAGTCTGCTTGTGAGACGACCGCATCGGGGCTCCGTCGGATGACATCACCCATATGTGAGAATAGCTGCCTGCTGTCCCTGGATAACACCTGTTACGGTAAGCAATAGGTGTGTCATTCTGGACAGTAGGGTTTTCTCCCCATGCTCGTGAGCCATGCAGAAGGAATCCAGGTTTTCAACTTCTACCAAGGGCTCTGCTGCCCCCCTACAGTTTTTCTTTCTACAAGCGAGCCAGAAGGTTCTGATTTGCTTTGTATATTTCTTTATTATTTTCAATATTTTTTGCAGGTTTTGCAGTTATCAGTGGTGGACCTGTTTGGTCAGCCTGCAGAGATCTTTGTGGAGCTTAAGGTGTGTACCCCTAGTACCTTACCTCGCCTATTGAATTGCAGGGGCTTGAGCGTAGGCTGTTGGGCATCTGCAGGAGGCTTAGCGGGATTCTTCAGGGTACTGGCTGTGAAATTTGCCTCCCCCCCTTTGTGTGCATGGTTCCACTGGGTTGAGGATCAGTCTGACCTAGATCTGTCTGGCAGCCCAAATATCTTGGCATTGAAGGAACAGCTGATTGAGGCAAAGTCTCTTCTCCCACACCCAGCTGCTACTTAGAGCTGATGCAGGCTGCAGCACCTTCAGAGCACATATTACAGTCATTAAGGGTATTACAGCCTATGAGCAAAATCTGGGGGGAGGGGGTGAAAATTCTGTTTTTAAGGGTTTGTGTTACTTCCTTTGGTGTCCCCCACCTCTAAAATCTTATCTTACCTTTTTTTTTTTTTTTTTGGATGTCATTTTTGAGCCTTTTTTGCGCTAAAATGCTGCTGCTGCAGCAGCCATCTTGGATTTCTCAGGGTTTTTTTCCCCCAGTGTTTCCAGAATCTTCAAATCACTGAATTTTGCCTCAAATCTGATGGAGTCCTCGGACTCTTTACCCCTTAATTCTTGTCAGAGTTGCGCTGGATGGTCGCTTGAAGAGCCATGCGCTGCACGGGAAGGGGGGAGTGTCTGGCTTAACCTCCCCTTTGGTCTCTAGGTCTAAGGAACCATTGGGGGCCTGGCCGCTGGAAAAAAATCCCTGGAACAGCAGCATACCTAAGTGCAAGAGCATGGAAGCCATGGAGCCCAAGAGACATAAGGCAGAGGTACCTAGAGGGGTCTCACTGCTGCCTAGTAATATCTTTTCTCCTGAATTCTTTAAATTGATGTGGAGAGCTTCTTTGGATAGCCGGGATACTCATATCAAGTCTGACAGCCAGCCAGGAGTTGCGCAGGAGGTCTTTGGCTCCCAGGTTGCATTAGTGGCATTGCCAGAAGCTGACCAGGATCCTGTGGACCTTTCTGACAGGGATTCATAGAAACTTAGAAGGTAAGGGGTCAGTTTATATGCCTTTGCTCTTGCAGAGTGAGTCTTCCCTTCTGGGAAATAATGGGGCCCCATACAGAAGTCAGTATGCAAGACACAGTGGGGGCTCTTGACAAAGGGAAGTTTCCACTTTACTTTGTCTGTTCAAGCCTTCAGCACTATTAGAAATCATTACTGACTACCTGCGGGAGTTAGACTCCGAGCAGGCTCTTTTCACTCTGTGGTATTTCCTTAGTGAAGTGAGAGCCTTTTTTCCCGGCATTCTGATATGAGTGTGTTGGTCACGGAGCACTGGGATGCTACTGAGAGCTCTTTAAAGGTAGCTAAACTAATATGTAGGCTGTATCCTAGGGCACAGGAATTCACTCAGCCTAAGGTGGATTCCTTGGTAGCTCAGATAACCAAGTGCATATCTCTGTCAATTGTGAGAGATGTAGTTTAAAAAGATATACTGGATTGAAGAGTGGATGTGGTTCTAAAATGGCAGTGCGAAGCTTTATCTTTAGGATTTAAAGCAGCTGCAACAACCTCATTTTGTAGCATGCACTTGTCATTCCAAGATGTGTGGGCTTACCCTGGCAGAGGGTGAGCCTTTGGGGAAGATTATGTGGCTGATGCTCTCTTCGACATCAGAGTCATAAGCAAAGTCTCGGAATGCTATGGATCAGGCAGTGGGTAGGAGCTTCCGCCTCCAAAGCTACTCTTAGCAGACTCCCTTTCAAAGGACAGATGGTGTTTTCAAAGTGACTGGATGGCCAGCATGGCAGATTGCCGGTCCAAATCTCTGTCTGTCAGCAGACCACTAGTCTCTAGAGCAGGGTTGTCCAACCTTGACCCTCGCCAGGTCGAGTTTTCAGGATTTCCCAGATGAATATGCATGAGATCTACTTATGTACAATGGAAACAGTGCATGCAAATTGATCTCATGCAAATTCATTGGGGAAGTCATGAAAACCCAACTGGATTGTGGCCATTGAGGACTTACATTGGACAACCCTGCTGTAGAGATTCTGGGTGGTCTAATGTTCGTAATTTCAGACAGTACTTAGGATTTCTGACCTGGATCTCCTCCTATCAGAGAACATAGCATAACTTTACAGGTCCTAGGTGATGCCAAGCCTCTGGTTCTTGACCCACTTCAACTTCCAAGTAAGCACTATGACGCCAGGGCCGAAGCTTTCCTCCTGAGGATAGATGGAAGGCTTTCAGCATACATGGAGGTCTGGGTGCATATCTTGTCAGACTACTGGGTGCTGGAGATCATTTGGAAAGGGTACAAGCTCAAATTTTCCCATTCTTTAACAGACCAGTTTGCCCTGAAAAGTCATGCAGTCTTTCAACAGTACAGAAACGTTTAGAAATTCAGGCCATAGAGCCAGTGCCACTGGAAGAATCAGGTTTGGGCAGATTCTCAATTTACTTCATAGTGCCCAAGATAGGCTTAGAAGATTGGAGACCCAGCCTAGATCTCACACGTCAACAAGGCCCTGAAGATTCAATGCTTACACATGGAGACAGTGCAGTTAGTAAGCGCAGCAGTAGCTCTGGTCGAATTTATAGCTTCCCTAAATTTGCCTACCTTCATATTCTTATGTTTCAGGAGCTCAGGAGGTTCCTGAGAGTCCATTTGCTGGAGAGTCAATATGAGTTCTCAGCACTCCCTGTTGCTCTGGCAACAGTACCCTGCATGTCCATCAGGGTGATGGTGATGATAGCAGCGCATCTTTGAAGGGCAGGATTGCAAGTGCATCCATAAGAACATAAGAAATGGCTTCGCCGGATCAGACCCTTGGTCCATCTAGTCCGGCGACCCGCACCCGCGGAGGCCAAGCCAGGTGTTCCCTGTTGAGAAACCTTGTTTACTCGTATCCCTCAATGTGATTTGCGAGAAGGTATGCATCCAACTTGCCCTTGAATCCCGGAATGGTGGTCTCCATCACGACCTCCTCCGGGAGTGCGTTCCAAGCATCAACCACTCATTGTGCGAAGCAGAATTTCCTGATATTTGTCCTGGGTCTGGTGCCCCTCAGCTTCAATCCATGACCTCTTGTCCGAGTCTCATTGGACAAGGTGAATAACGATGTGTCTTGCTCTATTTTGTCGAATCCTTTTAATATTTTAAAAGTCTCTATCATGTCCCCTCGCAGTCTTCTCTTCTCGAGGGTGAACAACCCCAGTTTTCTGAGGCGTTCTTTGTAGCTCAAGTTCTTGATACCTTTAACTAGCTTCGTGGCTCGTCTTTGCACCCTCTCCAGCAGGGTTATATCCTTCTTTAGGTAGGGAGACCAGTGTTGGACACAGTATTCCAAGTGTGGTCTGACCATTGCTCTGTAAAGCGGCACTATGATGTCCTCCGATCTACTCGTGATCCCCTTCTTTATCATGCCCAACATCCTGTTTGCTTTCTTTGCTGCCGCTGCGCATTGCGCTGATGGCTTCAGGGTCCTGTCTATCAGCACCCCCAGGTCCCTTTCTTGTTTGCTCTTGCCCAATGTTACACCTAACATTTTATATTCATGTTCTATGTTTTTCTTACCCAGGTGCATCACTTTGCATTTGTCTATGTTGAACTTCATCTACCATTTTTCTGCCCATTTCTTTAGCTGGTTCAAATCTCTCTGGAGTTCTTCTATGTCCTTTTGTGACCCAACTGCCCTACATAGTTTTGTGTCGTCTGCAAACTTGATTAAATTACTTGTTGTTTCTTCTTCCAGGTCGTTTATGAAGATATTGAACAAGATGGGCCCAAGGACCGAACCCTGGGGTACACCGCTCGTCACCTTTTCCCAGTCCGAGAACTTCCCATTTATGCCCACTCTCTGCAATCTGTTTTCCAGCCATTTGCCTATCCATCTTAGTATATCTCCTTCTATTCCATTGCTTTGTAGTTTCTTCAGAAGCCTTGCGTGTGGAACCTTGTCAAACGCTTTCTGGAAGTCCAAGTATATTATATCCACTGGTTCACCGTTATCGATTTGTTTGTTCACCGCCTCAAAAAATTGAAGTAAGTTTGTCAAACATGACTTCCCCTTCCTGAAGCCATGCTGACTAGCTCTCATCAGGTCGTGGTTTTCCAGGTGTTGCACTATGCTATCCTTTATTAGTGCTTCAACCATCTTCCCAGGAACTGACGTAAGACTCACAGGTCTATAGTTGCCCGGTTCTCCTCTCGATCCTTTTTTGAAGATTGGAGTGACTAGTTGAAAAGGGCTTCATTGTTCTCGGAAGGAGATCAGGCAATGGGTCAAGTGGTTCAGGTCTTTACAGAGCCGGGGCTGGATTGTAAATTGTTAAAAGAGCCAGCTGGTTCCATCCCAATCGCTGGAATACCTTGGAGTTCTATTCAGCACGGCAGAAGGCCATGTCTATCTTACAGAGGCACACAAAAGGAACATGTCACTTAAATTTTTGGACATGATGGCCAAGCCAGCTCTGTCATTATGGCACTACCTCCAAGGGCTAGGCTCCATGGCAGCCACTATTGATTTGGTTCTGTGGGTGAAGGCTCACATGTGGCCTCTTCAGAGCACACTGCTGACATGGTGGTTCCCACAATCAAATTTCCTTCAAATGACACTTTCATGGTCTCTGGATTCCCACAGCTGTATGAGTTGGTGGCTTTGTTCACAGTCGTTATTATGAGCATGCCCCTCAGAATAGCGTCTTGTAATGGATGCCAGTCTATTTGGATGGGGAGGCCACTGTAATGGTTGGCCAGTCCAGGGGAAGTGGTCAGCTTCTCAGAGAAAATTGTTCATCAACAGACTGGAGCTTCAGGCCATTTAGTTAGCATTGAAGAAGCTTGAGAAGATTCTGGAAGAAGGGCTATCTGAGTCTTCTCAGGCAAGGCTACAGTGGTGGCATTATGTCAGTTGCCAAGGCGGCTTCAAGAGTGCACATCTGAGCCTGAAGGCCCACTTATTGTTCAGGTGGGCAGAGATATACTTACAGATGATCTCTGCGTGCATTTAGCAGGAGTGAACAATGTTCAGATCGAATACCTCTGCAGGCAGACCTTAGACCCAGGAGAATGGGCGTTATCTGCAGCAACTTTCGAATCTATTGTTCTTCAGGGGGGTCGGCCACTTTTGATCTGAGGCTACAGTGAGGAACAGGAAGGCGGACCGTTTCTTCAGTCGAAGATCCGAGCCCAGAAGCAAAGGCTTGGATGCCGTAGTCCAACCGTGTCCAAAGAGCAAGTTCTTGTAATTGTTTCCTCCATGGCTCAAGATAGGACAGATTCTAATCTAATACACAACTTATTAATCGCACTATGCCAAAAAGGTTCAAGGTGATTTACATTCAAAGAGGCTGTAAAATCTATGGGAAAATACAAAAGTAGTCAATTAAATTATCATAACATGAATATTACAATAAGTCATATAAAAAGTTTTCAAATTTTTACAAAACCTTAAGTAATTGATATCAGTCCTAATGTAAACAGGTAGATTATTCCAAATTGTGATTGCAGCATAAGCAAAAGAGGAGTTGAGCTGTCATTTATACTGTTTTCCTCTAATCTACGGAAAATGTAGTAATTACATTACATTACATTAATGATTTCTATTCCGCCTGTGCCTTGATGTTCTAGGCGGATTACAAATTATAAGAGATCTGGACATTACCGAGAGAATTTCGTAACAAAGATTATCTAGAGAATTACATAACAGTGATACAGGGTACTTTACATGGTGTGGTAGAGGATTCAATAATAAGAATTACATAGCAGAGAATCATATGATAACAGTTATAACAGAATCAAGTGATAACAGGGTACAGTGGAGAATATCAGTATATACGGGTTACAGACGAGAAGTTACCTAACAATGACGTAAGAAGTTTGTTGGATAGTGAGGTAGATGCTTATTTAGGAATAAGAATATTTTTGGAAGGAAAGGTTCTAGAGTTGACTAATGTGTTATTCAAGAGAGGGAGAGCTTGTGCGAAAGGGGAGGAGATTAGTTAGTAGGGACGTGTTTTTTGAATAGAAATGTTTTGATTTCTTTTCGAAACACTTTGATGTCTGTTGTGTTGATCATTAGTTTGGTGATGGTGGGGCCAATTTTCGCTGCCTGTGTCGCTAGAAGGCTGTCGTATAGTTTGTTACGTCGGATACCATTATGAGGGGGGAAGGTGAATAGGTTTTGAGTTCTCCTTGATCTGGATGAGTGGTGGCGGTATAGGCGTTTTTTTAGGTAACAGGGGGAAGTTCCATGGGTTACTTTAAATAGTAGACAATAGAACTTGAATTGAGTTCTTGCTTTTATCGGCAGCCAGTGTGAGTCTACGTAGGCGGGGGTGATGTGGTCAAATTTGCTGAGACAGTAGATGAGTCTGATGGCTGTGTTCTGAACAGTCTGTAGTTTTTTTATCATGTTGTTTGGGCATGGTAGGTAGAGGCTGTTGCAGTAATCCAAGGTACTGAGTGTGAGGGATTGTACAATGATCTTGTAGTGTTCTTTGGTAAAGAACTTTCTTATTTTTCTTAGGTTTCGCATGGTGAAGAATGCCTTCTGTATGACTTTGTGTATCTGTGTCTGCATAGTGCAGCGTCTGTCTAATTGTATTCCTAGAATTTTGAGAGTGCTCTGTATGGGATATTTGATTGCGTTTACTTCCAGTTCTGTTAGTGATGGCTTTTGTTCCTTCTCTAGTAGTAGGAATTTGGTTTTCTCCGCATTCAGTTTCAGCTTATGTTTCATCATCCATTTTTCTACAGTTTCCAGTGTTGTTTTCAGGCGTCCATTGGAGATGGGGTCTTGGATGTCAAATGGGAGAATGATTGTTATGTCATCTGCGTAGCTGAAAGAAGTTATATTTAGGGCGTCTAGGGCAGTGCCTAAGGAAGCTATGAAGAGGTTGAATAGTATGGGCGATAGTGGGGATCCTTGTGGTACTCTGCAGGGGTTTGTCCAGGGGTCGGATAAAAGATCTTTTGACTTAACTCTATATGATCTTGTTTGAAGGAATCCTTGGAACCAGTTGTGAACTTTACCAGTTATTCCTATGGCATCTAGTATCTGGAGAAGTATTGGATGGTCTACTAAGTCAAATGCTGCTGAAAGGTCGAGTTGGATGATTAGTAACTTGTTTCCTTTGCTGAGGTGCTGTCGGGCTATATCTAGTAAGGATACCAATAATGTTTCTGTGCTGTGATTAGCTCTGAAACCAGATTGAGTTGGATGCAGAATGTGGTGGTCTTCTAGGTAGTTGGATAGATATTGTGCTACTAGACCCTCTATGAGTTTGATGTATAGTGGGATAGACGCGATTGGTCTATAATTTGTTGGGTTGTCTATTGGGCCACATAATCTGGTGGAAGAATAATGCAAATGAGAAAAAGGGAAAATCAGATTATTTGAGGAGTAGGTCTGTAATATACGATGAACTATGCAGAATAGCAACCCACCCAGGGAGAGTGGTCCTTGTGGCTCTGGATTTACTGCACAGGCTGTTGTATGTGGATCTAGTGCGTCTTCAGAGGGACAAAGGTCTAAGACTGCAGGTTCAGCCTGATCTTCTTTCCCAGGGACCTATGGTCATAGAAGATCTGAATAGCTTTGGTCTTAAGCGTGCAGCATTAGAGTGCAAAGAATACTCAGAGGTAGTCATTGCTACTCTCCTTAGAGCCCAGAAGCCTGTGATGATCTCTGCTTTCACTAAGGCATGGGAGACTTTTCAGCACTGGTGCACAACAGAAAAGGTAGTTTCGTTTAGTGCTCCAGTCTCAGTGGTGCTGGCTTTCCCAAATGGCAGGGCTCTCATGTTCAGAGTCCGAGAATGCAAAGCTACCCTGGCTGCTCATCCAGACATAGCCAGATTCCTAAAATGAGCACTAAGGCTCAGATCACCGATGAAGCAGCTGTTTCTGTTGTGCAACCTTAATGTGGTTCTGTACGGCATCAGTCAGACTCCATGTGAGCCTATTCAAGAGGCATCTGTGATGGACCTTACCATCAAGACCATTCTCCTCATGGCTATTAGCAAAGTGAGAAGAGTATCGGATCTGCAGGCGGTGTTGTGCTGGGAACCCTTCCTCAATATGAAGGCAACAGTTTCCCTATGCATGGTCCTGTCCTTTTACCGAAGGTTGTTTCAGCATTTCATGAGAATCATGAAGTAAGATTACCAGTGTTCCAGACCACAGGGTCAAAGAAAAAGGATCAGACTGTGAGAAAGCTGGATGCGAGGAGAGTCTTCCTACGTTATCTAGAGGCAACCATCTGTTTGTGCTTACCAGTCAGGCTAGATACTAGACTGGCATCCTAGGCTACCACTTCAAGATGGATTCACATGACCATCTTGTCAGCATAAATTGTCTGTGGCAAGCAATCACAGGTCTCATTGGAAGTGCATTCAACAAGAAGCGTGTCTTTTTTGTGGGCAGAAGCTCGGGCAATTTTGCCAAAAGAGGTTTGTAAGACAGTGACCTGGCTCACACTGCATACATTTTGCAAGTTCTTTATAGTGGACTTGGCAGCATGGGATACACTGTATTTGGGACCTTAGTGTTATGAGCAGGCAAAGTGGTCCCGCCCTAGATTTCTGGGACTGCTTTTGTACGTCCCTACTATCCAGAATGACACTAGATAGTTGTGCAGGGGATAGAAATAAAACCTGTCCATGCTGGAATCCATTCCGTCCCTGCTGGAATCAAATCCATCCCTACAAGCAATCTCTTCCATCCCTGCCTGTCCCCATTTACTTCAGAAGTAGTTAATTCATTTATGCTACTGAATTAGAAGCTATGGGAGAGACCAATTAAAAATAAGCAAAGACACTTTATTAATTTGGAAATGCTAAATGGAAAGAAAACATACTTTGTTAATGGGTCTTTGCCAGAGCCTCTAATGTAAATATAAATACTCCAGCTTATGAGGACCTTCAAGCTATGTCAGCTGAAGACTTCCTCTGAAGGTGCCCAAACATCCCTTTTACCAAGCTTGTCAGGCAGCAGCAACTCCCTAAGTCACAAATGCTGGCACCTCAGTGGCTCAAGGATGCTACCAGCAACTGCTACGTTTGGTAGAAGAGAATTCCGGCCATCTTTGGGGGAGGTCCTCAGCTGGCGGTGCTTGGGGATCCCCAACAGCTATATCAGATACTTCAACACCGGAGAAATAAAAACAGAAATACATTTCTTTTTATGTTGAACACAATACAAAGATATCTGTTATATATATATTGCCGAAAGCTAATGTATTTCACTCAATAAATTCCTTTTTTTACCTTTGTTGACTGGAGATTTATTTTTCCATCAAGTTAGTTCCAGTTTCTCTTTTTTCCTGCTTTCCTGTCTTCTGCAAATTCTTCTTCAAACTGTTGCTGTCCATTGGTTCCTCCTACCATACTCCGGCATTTATCCTTCTCTTCCTTCCCGTCCTTACTCTCTTGTGCCTCTGGGTCCATCTCCCTTTTTTCCCCCTCCCCACTCCTACTTAGCATTTCTTCCCTTCTCCACCCCAATGTGCAACATGTCTCCCTCTCTCTCTGTCCACCATCTCTCTTCGTCTCATTCCCTCCCTTATAAAGGGAGTGGGAAAAGAGAAAGAGGGGAATCCAGGGTGCATCTCTGTCACCTCTATAGCCACATCCAACATTTCTCCCTCATCTCCTGGTCCTTGGGCAGTATCTTTTTGCCACTCCCCACCAGCCCCATGCACAACATTTTTTCCTCTCTTATCACCTGGTCCTTGGGCAGCATCTTTTGCCATTCCCTACCAGCCCCATGCCCAACATTTCTCCTTTTATCACCCCTCTCCAGTGCCATGCCATGTTTCTCCCTCCACCACCATGTCCAATTCCTCACTCTTGCATCCCTTTCCATCTGTCCCACCATTCTCTCTCCACCATAACATCCAATATTTCTCCTTCCCTCCGCTCCACCACTATGTCCAACAATTTTCCTGCTTTGTTCCTTTCCCCACCAGCAGCATCCCTTCCCTTCCCATCCCCTATCCCAATCAGCATATCTTCCCTCCCTCCCAGCCCCTTTAGCATCTCTTTCCCTCCCTTCTCACCCACCCCCAGTCCACGCAGCATCTTACCAGCCTTTTGCTTCAGACCTCCAACAATGTTCCTTCACTCCTCCATGCTGCTGGCAGCTGACCTGGAAGCCTTCCCTCTCACATGTTTTGCGACAGGAAGGCCTTTTTTTAATGTTATGTGTGGGCCATCCCCATTCTGACTAAGATGACTTTTTGAAATTGCCCCTCCACATTTCCCTATGGAATGTGAGTGTTTGTTTCTTTCCTGGGAACTGTGAAGATCATTGATCCCATTGCAGATATTTTGGTTCTAATTGGGCTTCTCTGGCGAGGAGGTCATTTTTTTGTTTTGTTTAGTGGTGTATTTTCGAGGTCTGAAAGATGATTTCAGCCTGGTTTACTGAAGGTATTGGCAGCTAGAAATACTGAAATACAGAGCCTCACTGGTAGATGGGGGTAATAATGTTAACCTGCTCTATAAGCTGAGGCTTGGTACATACTCAGAAAATGCAGCTACTTCAAGACCTGTCCTCCCAATCTTGCCATCCAGTTTCCCTGCATTCAGGGGAAATGACACAAGGAGAAGAAAAAAGTATGTGTTTGTAGTTTACTGAATTTGCTGGCAAGTCTGTCCAGTAGTGAATGCTGATGATAACCTGCTATTGAGTTAGATCCTTGTCAGGGGTTCTATTATGTGTGGCGCAGTGTTTAAAGCTATAGCCTCTGCACCCTGAGGTTGTGGTTTCAAACCTATGCTTCTCTTTTGTGACCCTGGGCAAGTCACTTAATCCCCCCATTGCCCCAGGTACATTAGATAGATTGTGAGCCCGCCAGGACAGAGAAAAATGCTTGAATACCTGAATAAATTAATGTAAACCATTCTGAGCTCCCGTGGGAAAACGGTATAGAAAATTGAATAAATAAATGTCTAGAAATGTGTGGCAAAAAAAAGAAAGACTGCAGAGTAGAACGTACAAGGTGCAGGAATCTTTATTAAAAGTCTGTATAAAATTCTAATCCATAAAAAAAATGGCTCTCTTATACTCCATGTATAAGAGAGCCATTTTTTATGGATTAGAATTTTATCTAGACTTTTAATAAAGATTCCTGCACCTTGTACATTCTACTCTGCAGTCTTTTCTTTGTTTTTGGTGTTTGCCTTTCACCGCAGACCTGTTGGATTTTTCTTTGTTTTGGCTTGTAGAAATGTATGACAACCTAAAAGCATGTTTATGAGATGAAGGCTCTTGATGCCATTTCCCAGTTGTTCCATTATATCCAGGATTTTCCAAAACTGCCCTCATTGATCTAGAGCAGGAGGAGGAAACTGCATGGTCATCCTCCTCCTTCAAGTTTCAGCACAGTTGTGCTCTGGCTTTTGGTTTGTTCTCCCTCATTTTCTCATGTGCATGTTCGCAGTGCTTAAATAACCTGTGCAGTATAGAACTGTGTGGGCATTGGAAAGGAAGTGGCTTATTTCACAGAGAAATATGTGTCAGCAGGCAATGTACAGTTCAGAATGTTTTTATCTGCATTTGAGAGTCATTTTATGTTGGTACACCTACAATGGAAAAAAAACAAAACTTTCCAGACTCTCTTCTACAATAGAAAATAAAAGCTTTGAATTATGAGGTTTTACTTTAAAATACAGACTAAAGTGAATAATCAGTGAGATGTAGTTTGATTATCTGTGTGTCTGTCTCTGGGTGTAAAAATATATGTAACGATGCATATCTGATTTTCTTGTATGTTCTAACCCTGTTCCTTTTAGGCTTTAATTTTACCTTTTTTTTTTCTTAATTTACTGTAGAGTAGCAATTTGCTGTTACAAAATAAAAATCAGTTTTTTTGTGTGGTTTTTTTTAAAGTCTCTTCAAGTGTGTAAAACATTCTCCACCTTCAAGTTGAGAAAATAAAAGTAAAAATAGCTTTTAGAAACTATTATTAGATGGTCTTATACTGGTAAACAACCTTTCCCAAAAGGCTAAGAGGTGGTATACAGCATAACAAAATACATCAAATTAATAAAATAATATAAAAAGGTTACCTTTTTGAAGGTTTTGAGGGCTATTCTGGGTGCCAACTCCTGCTGGACCATAAATGATAGACTGAAGAATTCAACTTCCTTATAGAGCCCAGCGGTTACTCTAGTTCAGTGTTCTTCAACCTTTTGACACCTATGGACCGGCGGAAATAAAATAATTATTTTGTGGACCGGCAGTTGAAGAGCACTGGGCTAAGTCGTGCCCATCTCCACCCAATCTCCGCCTCATAATAGTACTAATTGTAACACCATTTTTTCCATCCATTTTTCATATATACAATATAATCGTACTAACAACACATAATGGTTAACCACAAAATTAAAATACACAAAGCACACTGTATGCTTTTCAATATTCATTCCTACCAAAAAACAGATAACCCCATGCAAATGCAGGACCAAAAACTAAAAGTACTAATATTCACAAACAAACCCTAAGATGCAAGACTCTGCAAGCAGTACAACCCCCAGACAAAAACAAACAAATGCATTTCTTCCTGAACAGACAGCAAATCCATGTGCCTTGCCTTCTGGCTTTCCCCCGGTGTTAGCTTCAGGCCGGTCCACAGTGCGATTAAGCAGGGTCTTTGGGCCGGCTCCCCGTGTGCTGCATTGCACAAAGCTGTGGGAAGCGGCTCCTCGCGCCTCATCTAGAAGCCTTCCCTCTGACGTTGCAACATCAGAGAGGCTTCCGGGTCAGGCACAGGCCGCGGGTAGGAGCCGCTTCCCACGGCTTTGTGCACTGCAGCATTCAGGGAGCCGGCCCGAAAATGCCGCATTGATCGTACCGAGGACCGGCGGCTACAGAACAATCTTTTGGGCCCGATGGAGGTGCTGGCCCTGTGGACCGGCAGAAAATTTCTGCGGACCAGCGGTTGAAGAACACTGTTCTAGATTGCTGCAGACTTGTTAACAAGCTATGCTTGCTGCTTTCCTGGTTTGCGATCTCCTAGAAAGGCGTCTCATTGACAGTATATATCAAGTCTAATATTAACTTGAAACTGCAGTAAAAGCAATAACCATTGAAAGCTGTATCTGAAGGGAGTGATTTTATTTTTATTTGTGTATCAAGAAGCATATATGATGAGTTAAAAGAAGCCTTGAGCTTCAGACTCCTGGCTGTTTGTTTATTGTGAATTTGATATACCACGCTGGCCCATATCACCAAATTCTGAGACTGGGTCTCAGAGTTGTAGTGAGTGTCTTTCCCCCACCTCCCTTGCTCAGTGCTTTTCATTTATCCCTAAAGAATGGGCTTCCCTGTCACATTCTACCACTGATAGTGGTAGGAGGTTGTTAGTGGTATGGACGTAGCATTGCAGGTAGATAATACCATGATCACTGTGTCAAGTGCATGAGGCACAGTTTTTTGAAATAGTTCAGTAGTAGGAGAGAATGAAATTGGTAGTGTTATTGCAGTGTATCTCAAACTGTGTGCCTCCTGAGATTTCAAGTGTGCCGCGGCACACTGAGGAGGAAGAGAGGCGCCTGCCAGCTGACTTCCCTACGCGGTACAGCGCCAGCGCTTTCTGATTCACCGAAGGGCTGCATGTTTCCCCCTTCTCTCTAGCATCCTCCGGCTTCCCCCCTGGCCTCCCAGTCTCCCCTTAAAAGGCAAAATGATTTTATTTTCAATATATTGATTGAAATGTCTCAGTTTTGAGAATTTATATCTGCTGTGTATATTGTGTGTATATGAAAAATGAATGGAAAAAATTGCATTACAATTAGTAAAGGTGATGGGATCTGGGGCAGAGTTTGGGTGGGCCTAGGGAGGTCTGTGGTTGTGATACTCAGTTGATATTTGTTAGTCTTAGGGGATGCTTAGCTTGAAGTAGTTGAGAAACACTGCTGTAGGCAATCAGTTGGCACCATTGCCTCTCCTTCTCTCCGGCCCTCTTCCCTGTTGGCACCCCCTACTGGTGTCTCAGGGCCCATCTGGAGGGCCTCTGCACATGCGCGGATGTTAACATGATGATGTCACGCATATGCATGATATCATCAAGGTGATGTCTGCGCACTTCTGGGTGCCTCAAGGCGTAGCCACTACCTTTAGTGTGCCCTGGCTCGAGAAACTTTGAGAGACACTGTGTTATTGGGTCCTCAAGATTGCCATCTGAAGCTGCAGCTGAGGAAGAGGAGTTGAATTTGGACACAAAAAGATGGGAGGGGGGAGGAACCCATCTCCACAGAGAATGGCAGAACACCAAACAGTGTCAAACTAGCAAAAAAAAAAAAAAAAAAAAAGAAAGGGAGATGTGTCTCATCGCAAAAAGTGAAACAGAAAACAAAGAACACAAGGATGTGCAGGATGAAAATACAGTTCAACAAATTGATCATTAAATGATGACAAAATCCAACAAAGTGACAATAAGATAACATAATACAAAACGTTATTTATGGCCCTCTAAGCCTTACCGTCATAGCGGCTTACAAAAGAGTCGAGCTGTACAAAAACAGCAAAAATATAAATCTGACATTATTAAGTACAGTATTATGTCAATGTACAATCACTGATTCCCTAGAAATTTAGTAAACCCATTTTTAACATTTGCCTAAAATTTAAATAAGATGACGCATTGTTTACCAGAGGGACCAATACAGGCTCTGTTGAACTATTTGATAAGAAAGCATACATCTCAAAAATGTCTTGTGTGTATTACCTTTTACTGAGGCAAAGGCGAAAGAAGTGGTCCTTCTCAAACTCTGCGTTGCTGAATTAAAAACAAAATGTTCCACCAAATAACTAGGCAAAAGACCATTAAGAAATTTATAACAAAGACATCTTAGTTTAAAAATAATCCTAACCTGTATGGGTAACCAATGAAGCTAAGCATAATAAGATGTTAAAAGATCAAATTTTAATAAATTAAAAATCAATTTTATAGTCTTACTTTGAATCAATCTTAATCTTGTTAACAGTTTACACTGGCCATTTAGATATGATATTACAATAATCTAACAATGGGAGAATCAAAGATTGAACCAGAATTTGAAAAGATGACTCTTCAAAATATGATCTAATAGATCGTACCTTCCAAAAATCAAAAAATCTCTTTTGAATCACTAATTCTGCCTTATCTTCCATAGTTAAATTTCTGACTAGAAGCACCCTAAGAATTCTAATGGTAGGAAGTACTGTATCTGATACAATTCACCATTCAGTAATAAACGGTCTCTTATGCACTTAGTAGGTAGGGATAGCATAAATTTTTTTTGGTTTTCTTAGGATTAAGAACCAATTTAAATTTTTGTCCAGTTTCCAACTCTAGACATAACCAGGGTAATTAACATAACTTGATCAGATAGTTCTTTGTCAATAGGTACTAGAATTGTAATATCATCAGCATATATATGCAAATGCACTCCTAAATTCATTAATCTGTAACCCAAAGTTGACATATAGATGTTAAATAATGACAGAGACAATAGCAAACCTTGTAGAACATAAGAACATAAGAAGTTGCCTCCGCTGAGGCAGACCAGAGGTCCATCTCACCCAGCGGTCCGCTCCCGCGGCGGCCCATCAGGCCCATTGCCTGAGCAATGGTCCCAGACTATCCCTATAACCTACCGCTACTCTTATCTGTACCCTTCAATTCCTTTATCCTCTAGGAACCTATCCAAACCTTCTTTGAAGCCTTGTAACGTGCTCCGGCCTATCACAGCCTCCGGGAGCGCGTTCCATGTGTCCACCACCCTCTGGGTGAAAAAGAACTTTCTGGCATTTGTTTTAAACCTGTCTCCTTTTAATTTTTCCGAGTGCCCCCTTGTACTTGTGGTTCCCCGTAATCTGAAAAATCTGTCCCTGTCTACTTTTTCTATACCCTTCAGGATCTTGAAGGTTTCTATCATGTCTCCTCTAAGTCTCCGCTTTTCCAGGGAGAACAGCCCCAGCTTTTTCAGTCTGTCAGTATATGAGAGGTTTTCCATACCTCTTATCAGTTTAGTTGCTCTTCTCTGGACTCCCTCAAGTACCGCCATGTCCTTTTTGAGGTACGGCGACCAATATTGGACACAGTACTCCAGATGCGGTCGCACCATTGCACGATACAGTGGCAGGATGACCTCCTTTGTCCTGGTCGTGATACCCTTCTTAATGATACCCAACATTTTGTTTGCTTTTCTTGAGGCTGTGGCGCACTGTGCCGACGCCTTTAAAGACGTGTCCACCATCACTCCCAGGTCTCTTTCAAGGTTACTTACCCCTAGCAGTGATCCTCCCATTTTGTAGCTGAACATCGGGTTCTTTTTCCCTACATGCATGACCTTGCATTTCCCTACATTAAAGTTCATTTGCCATTTTTTGGCCCATTCTTCTAGCGTCGTTAGGTCCCTTTGCAGATCTTCACAGTCTTCCATGGTTTCAACCCTGCGGTAGAGTTTGGTGTCATCCGCAAATTTAATAACTTCGCAATTTGTTCCCGCCTCCAGGTCATTAATAAATATATTGAACAGGAGCGGTCCCAGCACCGACCCCTGCGGAACTCCGCTCGTGACCCCATGCCAGTCTGAGTAATGGCCCTTCACTCCAACCCTCTGTTTCCTGTCTGCCAGCCAGTTTTTGATCCATCGGTGGACCTCCCCTTGCACCCCGTGTCTCCACAGTTTTTTAAGCAATCTTTCGTGCGGTACCTTGTCAAAGGCTTTTTGAAAGTCAAAGTAAATGATGTCAATGGATTCTCCTTTATCCACCTGTCTATTTACTCCCTCAAAGAAGTACAATAAGTTTGTGAGGCATGACCTACCCTTGCAGAAGCCGTGCTGGCTCGTCTTTAGCTGTCCATTGTTTTCTATGTGTTCACAGATACTGTCCTTAATCAGTGCTTCCATCATTTTTCCCGGGACCGAGGTCAAGCTCACCGGCCTGTAGTTCCCTGGGTCCCCCCTTGAACCCTTCTTGAAGATGGGCGTGACATTTGCAATTTTCCAATCCTCCGGGATCTCTCCAGTCTTTAAGGATAGGTTACATATTTGGCGAAGTGGCTCTGCTATTACGTTCCTTAGTTCCTTTAGTACCCTTGGGTGAATGCCGTCCGGACCTGGCGATTTGTCGCTCTTTAGTCTGTCTATCTGCCTGAGGACATCCTCTTGGCTTACCTCTAGTTGGACCAGCTTTTCATCCCGATCCCCATTTACGATGTCCTCCGGTTCCGGAATATTGGATGTATCCTCCCTCGTGAAGACTGACGTAAAGAACTTATTTAACCTGTCTGCTATCTCTTTTTCCTCTTTTACCACTCCTTTTTTGTCTCCATCATCCAATGGCCCCACTTCTTCCCTTGCCGGTTGCTTCCCCTTCACATATCTGAAGAACGATTTGAAGTTTGTTGCTTCCCCCGCCAGTCTCTCCTCATATTCCCTTTTAGCTTTTTTAACCACACGGTGACACTTCCTTTGGTGTTCTTTGTGTTCCATTTGGTTGTCCTTTGTTTGGTCCTTTTTCCATTTTTTGAACGATGTTTTCTTGTCACTTATCGCCTTTTTCACTGCAGTTGTTATCCACGCTGGGTTTTTTGTTCGGTTTTTTTTGCACCCCTTCCTGAATCTGGGGATGTACAGGTTCTGTGCCTCTTGCACCGTGCCCTTGAGTAGGGACCAGGCTTTTTCTACAGACTCCATCTTCCTTTCGCTACCATTGAGTTTCTTTCCCACCAGTTTCCTCATGCCATCATAATTCCCTTTTTTGAAGTTGAGTGCTGTCGCTGTGGATCTTTTCACCTTTGATGGTCCAATTTCCAGCTTGCACTGGATCATGTTGTGATCGCTGTTTCCTAGGGGTTCTAGCACCGCCACCTCCTTTGCAGGTCCCCCTAGCCCATTGAGGATTAGGTCGAGAGTTGCATCCCCCCGTGTTGGTTCCGTGACCAGCTGTTCCATGAAACAGTCCCTCGTGGTTTCCAGGAATTTGGTCTCCCTTGTGCAGTTTGAGTGTCCAATACTCCAGTCTATCCCAGGGTAGTTGAAGTCTCCCATCACCATCACGCTTCCGCTTTTGCATATCTGCCTCAGCTCAGCCTCCAGGTCCTGGTCGAGTGCTTCCGTTTGTCCAGGTGGGCGATAGTACAGGCCCAATTTTATGTCTGCTCCAGCTCCTCCAGGTAGCTTAATCCATAGTGATTCCAAGTCGTCCGCCCTTACTGTTGTTTCTATCCTGGTTGAAGGTATGGAGTCCTTTATATAAAGCGCTATTCCTCCACCCTTCTTGTGTGTCCTGTCCCTCCTGTAGAGTTTGTACCCTGGTATGGCCACATCCCATTTGTTGTCGTCAGTCCACCACGTTTCTGTGACTCCTATTATGTCCAGGTCCTTTGTATTGGCTATGACTTCTAGTTCTCCCATTTTGGCTCTTAGGCTCCTAGCATTAGTGTATAGGCAATTTAAGTCCTGGTTGTTTGCCTTTTCCGCTGGTTTTCCTCGTGGTTTGGCGCCCCTGCCAACCTCCTCATGGGTTGCCAGCCCCGGAGCTTTGTTGTGTTCATCCCCATCTTGCGGTGTGTCTATGTTGTCCTCAGCCTGCTCCCCCATGTTTGGATGACCCTCTGGCTCCTGTTGCTCTCTCTTAATTCTGCTTGCTAGGTTCGTTTGTGCATTGGCTCCCTGCATTGCATCCATGTATCCTTTTCCCAAAAGTTCCCTCTCAGTCCCGAGCCCTCTTTTACAAATTTCTGGTTCAGTATCCTTGTTTGATACTTTGGTCCGATGTGTCGAGGTCAGGTCGACTGTCGGCTTTCCCCTTCTCCTCAGTTTAAAGCCAAGTCTATGCTGCTCTGGACGTTGCGTGCCAGCAACCTCGTCCCAGCCGTGCTCAGGTGCAGTCCGTCCCTCCTGTAGAGCTTGTTCTTCCCCCAGAAAGTTGTCCAGTTCTGTACAAATTGGAAACCCTCCTCTTCGCACCATCTCCTCAGCCAACCGTTTACTGCTTGCAGCTCGGTCTGTCTCTTAGCATCTGCCCTCGGTACTGGCAGGATCTCCGAGAAGGCTATCCTCCTTGTCCTCAGCTTCAGTTTCCTCCCCAGGATCCTGAACTGCTCAGTTAGTGTAGTCCTGTTGTAGCTCCTCCTGCTGATGTCGTTGGTTCCAACGTGGATTATCACCGCTGTCTCCTCTGTTTCAGCTCCGTCCAGGATTCTCTCTATTCTGTCAATGACGTCCTTCGTTCTCGCCCCCGGGAGACATGTCACTAGTCGGTCCTCTCTCCCTCCTGCTATGTGACTGTCCACTTCTCTCAGGATTGAGTCTCCCACTACAATTGCAGACTTCCCCTTCCTTGGTTGTCTCTCTGGTCTCAGGTCCGTGTCGCGATCCGTTAGAATTTCCTCTGGGTTCGGTTGGGTCACTATCTCCTCTGTCTGTCCAGCTCCTCCGCAAGGTCCTACTCTCATGGCGTCTGGTGGATTCTGTCCAATTGTTGGTTCCATTCCGATGTGCTGTTTGTCCTGAGCCGCCACCATCCTGCAGGCCTCCTCGATGAATTTCTCTAGCTCTCTTACTTGCTCCGTGACGTGACTCTCTCCGGTGGTATCCTCCGTTGTCCAGCATGGTTCCTCTAAGGTGCACAGTCCTTCCAGCTCCTGGACCCTGGCCTGCAGTCTCCCGACCTCCTTCCTCAGGCTATCCAGTTCCTGACATCGACCGCATATGTACGCCTGCCTCCCGGAGGGGAGGTAGTCATACATATGACACTCGATGCAGTACACTGGGTAGCTCCGCTGGGTTCCTGCAGCCTCCATTTCTTTTTCCCTGCTCCTTTGGTTCCTCGGTGTGTATGAGTGGTGTCCGGCGTGCAGCTAGCTGAAAGGGTAGAGAGAGAAGAGAGTAATGAGTGAGAAAAAAGATTTTTGCTGCTGCTGCTGTCTGGGCTCCTTCTCAAGGCTCCTTCGCAAAGGCGCGCTCGCCTTCGCCGTGCGCCGAACGGCTGGGCGCCGTTGGCTCCCTTCTTCTTATAGGGGGAGCCCGGGCCCGATGTAACCTCTGACGCGGGTGGGGGTGGGCGGAGCTAACTCTCGCCGCGACCCCGGTCTAACAGCCTGCTCTGGCTGTTTCCTTCTGCCTTCCCCTCTGCCTCTCTGCTCCTGCAATACAAAAAGGAACAAAACAAAAACGCTGCCGAGGTTTACCTCGTGCCCTGGCTCCCTTCTTCTTATAGGGGGAGCCCGGGCCCGATGTAACCTCTGACGCGGGTGGGGGTGGGCGGAGCTAACTCTCGCCGCGACCCCGGTCTAACAGCCTGCTCTGGCTGTTTCCTTCTGCCTTCCCCTCTGCCTCTCTGCTCCTGCAATACAAAAAGGAACAAAACAAAAACGCTGCCGAGGTTTACCTCGTGCCCTGGCTCCCTTCTTCTTATAGGGGGAGCCCGGGCCCGATGTAACCTCTGACGCGGGTGGGGGTGGGCGGAGCTAACTCTCGCCGCGACCCCGGTCTAACAGCCTGCTCTGGCTGTTTCCTTCTGCCTTCCCCTCTGCCTCTCTGCTCCTGCAATACAAAAAGGAACAAAACAAAAACGCTGCCGAGGTTTACCTCGTGCCCTGGCTCCCTTCTTCTTATAGGGGGAGCCCGGGCCCGATGTAACCTCTGACGCGGGTGGGGGTGGGCGGAGCTAACTCTCGCCGCGACCCCGGTCTAACAGCCTGCTCTGGCTGTTTCCTTCTGCCTTCCCCTCTGCCTCTCTGCTCCTGCAATACAAAAAGGAACAAAACAAAAACGCTGCCGAGGTTTACCTCGTGCCCTGGCTCCCTTCTTCTTATAGGGGGAGCCCGGGCCCGATGTAACCTCTGACGCGGGTGGGGGTGGGCGGAGCTAACTCTCGCCGCGACCCCGGTCTAACAGCCTGCTCTGGCTGTTTCCTTCTGCCTTCCCCTCTGCCTCTCTGCTCCTGCAATACAAAAAGGAACAAAACAAAAACGCTGCCGAGGTTTACCTCGTGCCCTGGCTCCCTTCTTCTTATAGGGGGAGCCCGGGCCCGATGTAACCTCTGACGCGGGTGGGGGTGGGCGGAGCTAACTCTCGCCGCGACCCCGGTCTAACAGCCTGCTCTGGCTGTTTCCTTCTGCCTTCCCCTCTGCCTCTCTGCTCCTGCAATACAAAAAGGAACAAAACAAAAACGCTGCCGAGGTTTACCTCGTGCCCTGGCGCCCTTCTTCTTATAGGGGGAGCCCGGGCCCGATGTAACCTCTGACGCGGGTGGGGGTGGGCGGAGCTAACTCTCGCCGCGACCCCGGTCTAACAGCCTGCTCTGGCTGTTTCCTTCTGCCTTCCCCTCTGCCTCTCTGCTCCTGCAAGACCACAAGGATTCCTCAGGTATAAGAAAAATTGGACTGAAACAATACTTGTTAAATTTGTTTAAATGTTATTTTAAACCTTGTACAACGCTTTGTAGTATCGATAAAGCGTTTAATCAAAAATCTGAATAAACAATAAACAATCTAGAGCAGGGGTGTCAAAGTCGGTCCTCGAGGGCCGCAATCCAGCTGGATTTTCAGGATTTCCCCAATGAATATGCATGAGATCCATTTGCATGTACTGCTTTCATTGTATGCTAATAGATCTCTTGCATATTCATTGGGGAAATCCTGAAAACCCGGTGCCAGTCCGCAGAAAATTCCTGCTGGTCTGCGCAGGACCGGCAAGATCTGATTGGAACCATTGGCAGAGACTGGGCTGCAATGGCAATGAGCAGCATAGGTGCCCCCCCTTGCAACGCAATTCAAGTTCGGCAACGGCTCCTCGGCATTCAAGATTGGCAATGGGCCTTTCCCCCCTCCCACAACGGCACTCAAGTTCGGCAACGGACCTCCTTCTCCCCCCCCCCAGCATCAACAGCACTTCAAATCAGCAGCCCAAAGCTTCCCTCTGACTCAGCTTCCTGTTTCCGCACAGGCAGTTCGAGTCAGAGGGAAGCTTTGGATTGAGCACTGCGTTGCCGATCTGAAGTGCTGTTGATGCCGGGGGGAGAAGGAGGCCCGTTGCCGATCTTGAGTGTCATTGCGGTGGGGGAGGGAGGCGTTGCCGATCTTGTTGCCAAAATCGGAAAGAAAGGTGAGAGGAAGGGAGAGAGATGGGCCTGTGGTGGATGGAGAAATTGAGAGAAGGGGACAGATGATGGAAGTGGGGAGAAGGGGGCGAGAGAGTAGAGGGCAGATGATGGAAGTGGAGAGAAAGGAGAGTAAATGCTGAATAGAAGTGGAGAAAGAGAACCCATACTGGATGGAAGGAGGGATAAAGAAAAAGGACATATGCTGGATTATGGAAGAAAATAGAGTTAGTGAGATAGTGGAGGGGTGAAGGAAAGGGGTGGCATGCTGTGGGTAGACACAGTGAAAAGAGGGAAACTGAGGACTGCATAGTAAGAAAGAATTTAATTTAGACAGGCAGAAAATAAAGAAGGAAGACCAGAGAAGGGAAGAGAGAGAGGAGAGAGAGATGCCAGAGAATAGGGAAGGAGACAGAGATATCAGATCTGAGCGGAGGAAATGAGAAGAGAGAGATGCTAAAAACCACAGGGGGGAGGGAAAGAGAGATTAAAGGAGAAAGATGCCAGACCATGAGGGAACAGAGGGAAGATGATGGATGCCAGACCAAGGGGGGCTGGTCTACAGGAGAGATGGCAGGGGGAGACAGACAGTTTCTGAAAGGGGCAGACAGTGGATGGAACTGGCAGACGCTGGAAGGAATACAGTGAAAAGAAGATAAAAGTAGAAACCAGAGACAATAAAAGGTAGAAAAAAAATCATTTTATTTTTATTTTGTCATTAGAATATATCAGATATGAAATATATCCTGCTAGAGACATAACTGGGGACTGCAAAGCCCAGGCAGTGCTTCTTTAGCTTCCAGCTGGCTTAGGACTCTCTCTAACCAGGGGGCACTCCCCTAACACTATTCCTGTCATGTGTGACTGTAGTATTCTGTTAGCATGATATTTCTGTGTAGCATTCGGTAATAATTTGGCTTGTTCAGTTTTCTTGATAGTAGAGGGGATATATGTGAAGGGGAGGGGAGACAGGGGTTTTGTTGGTCCTTGCTCTGTATATTTGTATTTATAAAATGACAATTGTACAGAATATTGTTTCTTTTTATACTTTAATAAAATACATTCAATATAAAATCATAACTGAGGCTTGTGTGGATGGGACCAGATGGTTTGCGGGGACCGAGTTCGCGGAGACGGGGCGGAATAGTGTTTTTAAAATTTCAGTCTTAGTAGTTTGCGGGTCCACAAAATAATTCTTTTATTTCTGCCGGTCCACGGGTGTAAAAAGGTTGAAAAATACTGATCTAGAGGATATAATATCGGAAAACCATTGAAATACATTACCAGTTCTCCCAAAAGCTTCTAAACAATTTAGCAAACACTTATGATCAACAAGTCAAAGGCACAACTTAAATCAAATTGTAAAATCAATGCACTTTTACCCCTACTAAAAAGCTTATATAAATGATTCAACTTTGCGATCTTCCCCATTAATTAGAGCAGATATACCCTCCAGTTCTGCCGTTTTTGTATTGTGGCGGTCAAGAGGGTCGTCAACATTTAAAGCATATAATTTGGCTTGGTCAGGGGAAAAAGAAATGCCTAAGTATGTCAGGTACCCGGGGCCCAAGTAAGGGGAAAATCGCCTCGCCAATCAGTTTTTACCTGAGGAGTTAAGGGCAGAGCCATTGATTTCTGTTTGTTTAATACTGGGCAAGAGATCTCTGTGGTTCACCAAGGGTCAGCAGTAGGTTGTCCGCAAATGCCAGTACTTGCAGCTGCGAATCACCCTCCAGCAGACCCTGCAGTTAATCATCAAGCAATATTGTGCGCAGGAAGGGGTCCAAATAAATAAGAAACAGGAGAGGTGATAATGGACTCCCTTGTCTAGTTCCTCTAGCAATCAGGAATGTAGTTGTACGTGAGCCATTTACCAGGACCATCTCAAAAAAATAGCCGGTAAAGCCCATGTAAGTGAGCACCATGAAGAGATACTTCCAGTTAACCTGGTCGAAAGCTTTGGCTGCGTCCAGGCTAACCAAAATCCCCTTAAGGTTCGCATCCTGCAATCGTTGCAGTGCAGTTAATAATCTACGTACATTCAGGATAGAGTGACGATGTTGTATGAAGCTGACCTGTTCCGATACAATCAATGTGGGCAATAATAACGCCAGCCGATTGGCCAGAATTTTTATCCAGGATCTTAATGTTAACATTGATGAAGGATATTGGGCGTTAAGATTCTATATCCGTCTCTATTTTTCCCGGTTTAGGTATTAAAGTTATAAACGCAAGGTTAGCTCCCCGAGGGAATCCACCTGCTTCAAGGGCCGCCGTATAGTATGCAACCAAAGGACCACAAAGAAAAGGGAATAAGAGCTTATAGAACTTGGGAGAAAATCCGTCTGGGCCCGGAGAGGTACAGTTTTTAAGTTGCTTAACTGCCACTTGAAGTTCTTTCCCTGTATAGGCCGGTGATGATCTAGGGAAGACAATCGGGGGGTACCCCTACATCCGCTAAGTAATCACGTACATCGGATCCCCCGGGATTCTTCACCGAGGAGTAGAAATCTGTATAGTATTTAAGAAAGCTATCTGCTATTTCGGACGTGTTTGTCACTGCTACTCCAGTTTTAAGCAGGAGGCGAGGTTATTTTTGAGACCAATTGTGGGTACCGTGGAGCAGCTGGTCGTTGATCTGCCTGGGGCTTTTCATGGCCTTTCTAAGGGGGGTCCCCTCTGGTGTCGTAAGGTGTGTCTTCTTGCTCGCAAATGCATTTTGCAATTCTAGACTGTTTCTGAGCCTCCCTCTTTTTGGACCTGGAGAGCTCTGGTGCACTCTTTAGCCACATGGGAGGCCAGTTGGGCGCCCTTGTCGCCGGCGTCGCTTTTTGCTTGTGTGGGGAGTCTATTTGAATTCCTTATCTCCTCGAGGTCGCAGTCTCCTTTTGAATGCTCTTGCTTAGCCTTGTCGAGGTCCATCACGCTCACTCCCGGGATCGGTCACCGCAGGCCTTTCTTTCTTTTATTTTCTTTCTTTCTTTTTTTTTTGTGTTGTGTTTTGTTTAGTTGTTTGTTTGTTTGGGGGTTGGCTTTCTTACTGTGGCCACCAGAGCACGGGCCTTTGGCATTATAGAGTTTGTTGGTTGTCGTCTGAATGCTTCATGGGAAAGGGGTGGGGTTGATTTGGGGGGAGGGGGGTTACTGTTTCTTGGATAGGGTTCGTGGGGGGGGAGGTCTCTTCTTGTTCTCCCAAAACAATGTGACAACTTTTGTATTGTTGGAAGTTCATCCCTTTGACTTTGTTGTCTTCTTTGTTGTTTGTTGTTTTGTATTCCTAATAAAACAGATTTGAACATAAGCAGGAGGCGAGGAATATAATGATTAGGCCATCAAGGTCTATTCAATGTCACCAATAGCCGACCAGGCTTTTTCCCATATTTATAGTAATGAAATTTAGAAGAATAAAGTTACCGCTGTGTACGCTCATGCAATAGAGTGTTCAGGGCAACCTGAGCTGCCACCAAGGCCTCCTGAGATTGGGGAATTGGGTGAGCGATATGTGTACGTTTCAGCTTTTTATATCTCTCTCCAAGCGTAATATCCCTTGGGAGAGTCGTTTTCTCTGTGCTACAACGTAAGAGATAATATTGCCCCTACCAGTCTATAGGGAAGCAGATCACGACACTGAAACCTTCAGTGCCCTACCCTCTGATATGAGTGAACAAACAGTTTTAGAGAATTACTGTAGCAGTGAACATACAAAAGCAAAATTAACCACTAATATCATCAGTGCATGTAGCAAACAAACAGTGTAAAAATGTTAAAGTAGGAAGAGATGCGGAGGGCTCCAAACGATTGATAAACTCTCCCGCTAAGTCCGCAGAGTCAAACACATGCCACTTTCTGTTTTCCTGGGTTTTTAATACAAACGCATAGAGAAACAAAGTGGCGCTTCTGTAAGAGTTCTTCACAAGTCAATTAAAGTACCTTACCATTCGAATTATAGCTGCAATTAAGCTCCAATGCATAATTGTTTTCAGGTCATGGCTTCCTACTTCATGTGCACAAATCAGTAAAGTGCCTTAACAGTTGCCTTTCTACTGTACTTAGTTCGTTAAACATGTATTTGATCTTTCATGCTATGTACATGATCATGTTTGATGAACTTGCTGCACTTCTTTGAGGGAGTAAACAGACAGATAGACAAGGGCGACCCAGTTGACATTGGATATCTGGATTTTCAGAAGGCATTTGACAAGGTACTGCTTGAATGACTACTTTGGAAAATTGTGAGTCATGGAATCGAGGGTGAAATACTCATGTGGATTTAAAACTGGCTGGAGCATAGTAAACAGAGAGTGGCGGTAAATGGACAATACTCGAACTGGAAGAGCGTCACCAGTGGGGTGCTGCAGGGCTTGGTGCTTGGACCTGTGCTCTTCAACATCTTTATAAATGATCTGGATATTGGTACGATGAGTGAGGTGATTAAATTTGCGGACGATACAAAGTTATTCAGAGTAGTGAAGACACAGGGGGATTGCGAAGATCTGCAACGGACATAATCAGGCTCGAGGAATGGGCATCAACATGGCAGATGAGGTTCAACGTGGATAAGTGTAAAGTGATGCATGTAGGTAACAAAAATCTCATGCACGAATACAGGATGTCCGGGACGGTACTTGGAGAGACCTCCCAGGAAAGAGACTTGGGAGGTCTGATCGACAAGTCGATGAAGCCGTCTGCAGAATGTGCGGCGGCAGCAAAAAGGGCAAATAGATTGTTCACCCTCTCTGAGGTGAAGAGAACAAGAGGGCACTCGCTAAAGTTAAAGGGAATAGATTCCGAACAAACGTAAGGCAGTTCTTCTTCATCCAGAGAGTGGTAGAAATCTGGAACGCTCTTCTAGAGGCTGTTATAGGGGAAAGCACCCTTCAGGGATTCAAGAAAAGTTTGGATAAGTTCCTGCTGGAACAGAACATACACAGGTAAGGCTAGACTGAAATAGGGCACTGGTCTTTGACCTAATAATAATAACAGCTTATATACCGCAATACTGTGAAGTTCTATGCGTTTACAAAGATTAAGCAAAGGTACAAATTGATTGACTTTAAGAGGAGAGGAAGAAAGAGGGTTAATAGGACAGGAAATCTATTTTTGAGGAGAGAGTGATCAATAGAACAAGTTAATCGCTATAGAGGGGAGAGAGAAGAGAGGATCAGTTGTCTAGATACTTTAGGAACAGGTGTGTTTTCAGACGTTTCCTAAATTCCTCATAAGTAGTGGGCGAAAGCAATTGTTCTAGGTCTTTACCCCATGATGCTGCTTGGTGCGAGAGAAGATGTTCATGGTGTTTTTTCAGTTTACAACCTCTCACTGGGGGGGAAACGAAGTTGGAATGTGAGCTTCTCTTGTGTCTGTTGGCTGAGAAGATGAAAAGGTCAGTTATATATTTAGGGGCAAGTCCGTGTAGTGCTTTGAAGCAGAAGCAGGCAAATTTAAACTTTACGCGCGCCTCTATAGGCAGCCAATGCAGCTGCCGGTAGTAGGGTGTCAAGTGGCCAAACTTCCTCAGCCCAAAGATCAGTTTGACCGCTGCATTTTGCATCAATTGTAAACACTGCATGTTCTTTTGGGAAATTGCTAAATAGGCGATGTTACAGTAGTCAAGTAGACTCAGTACGAGGGATTGGACTGTTCCGAATGCCGCTGTATCGAAATAAGCTTTAATGGATCTGAGTTTCCAGAGAGTGAAAAATCCCTTTCTGATCAAGGAGTCCACCTGATCTCTCATGGTTAGGCACTGATTCAAAGTTACACCTAGTATCTTTATGGTAGGTTGGATAGGGTAATTAAGATTATTGATACATAGTAGTGATTTGGTGTCAAGCGGATGTGGCGAAGCAACGAAGAAAGTTGTCTTTTCTGAATTAAGTTTGAGCCTAAAAGTTGTCATCCAGTGCTCCATCATGTTTATGGCTTCTGAAGCTTTAGGAATAGTTTCAGAGATAGAATTAACGAATGGGATGATGATCGTAAAATCATCTGCATAACTAAATAGTTTTATCCCTAACTGGGTTAGCTGCGTGCCTAGTGAGGACATGTAGACGTTGAAGAGCAATGGAGATAGCGGAGACCCTTATGGCACACCGGATGGATTGCTCCAGGTATCTGAAAGTTCATAATTAAAACGTACTTGATAAGTGCAGGACATAAGGAAGCCACGGAACCAATTCAGCACCTCGTCCCTGATACCAATGGCGTCTAGGCATTGCAACAGTTTCCCGTGGTCTACTAGATCAAAGGCAGAACTCATATCGAATTGCATAACCAGGGCATTAAGGCCCTTACTAAACAATAGGCGCAGATTGTCTAAAATAGCCGCAATTACTGTCTCAGTACTGAATAACGGTCTAAAACCGGATTGAGTTTCATGTAGGAGAGAGAACTGATCCAGATAATCCATCAGTTGGGTATGTACCAATCCTTCCATAATTTTTACACTAAACGGAATGGATGCTACTGGTCTGTAGTTGGATATTATAGCTGAAGATTCTTTTCGATTTTTTAGAATTGGGGTTATTATTATGTGACCATTATTAGAGAGGAACTTCCCAGTTTTTAGGTTATGAGCCAAATATTGCATCAACGATAGTTTAAATACTAAAGATGCTGCTTTCATGATTTCTGGGGGGCATGAGTCCAGAACGCAATAGGATTTAGAGTATTTGTTATATAGTCTGTTGTAATTGTTCCACTCTAAATCTTGAAAGGAGCTCCAGATCATGTCTGCCGGTGTATCATTTCCTTGGGTGATAGGTATCGGACGATCACTAGGGTCGTTTGTTGAACAATGAATTCTAAGGTTTTTAATTTTCGAATCGAAGTGTAGTGCTAAGTCATTTGCAGAGGGTAACTTAGAGTTCTGTGTAGGTGTGGTGTAGCGAGCGGTGTCAAATAAATTTGTGATCAGGTTGAATAGCTCTTTTGTATTGATTCCTTGTGAACCATTACAAGATGAGTTGATTTTAATTGAGTAGAATGCTTTACGTTTGTCTCTTATCATTTGTTTGTAGATTTTTATGTTAGCTCTCCATTTGTTACAGTCTGTTAGTTCTGTTTTTTTCCAAGTTCTTTTTAGTCATCTAGCTAGTTGTTTCAGTTTTAGAAGTTCGGTGTCAAACCATTTGTTATATTTATTTGCATTGCTTTCGCTATTGCGTATAGGGGCGATTTTATCTAAAATGGATGTGCTGGTTGTCATCCAGTGATCCCAGAAATCGATTCCTTCTTCTATCTCTGATTGCAATTCATATTGTGACCAGAAATCTATTGGATTAATATAGCCTCTAGTGTGATGTTCTCTTTTTATTATTGGGCATGTTTTAGATTTAGAATAAGACCAGATTAGCTTGAAATAATAAGTAAAATGATCAGACCAGATATCATGACACCAGGTGCCTTTACGTATAGAGATGGCAGGGTTTGGGATGTCCTTTGTGGACATGGCTACCATATCTAACTGATGGCCTTTTTCATGTGTTTGTGTGGGTAGAAAGTTTTTAAATTCTTTTGCGCTTGTATTGTCCTCTTCATCTAGGTGTAAGTTTATGTCTCCTGCGATGATATTGAAAGAAAAACCGAGTGAATTGTTTAGGACAAATGCACAGAAGTCTTCTTTGGCTTTTGGCCAGCTTTTTGGTGGGACATAGAATAATAAAGAAGGAGATAGCGGAACTACTGCAGCAAATTTTCAACTTATCCCTGAAAAAAGGCGAGATCCCGGAAGATTGGAAGATAGCCAACGTTACGCCCATCTTTAAAAAGGGATCAAGAGGTGACCCGGGAAACTACAGGCCGGTGAGCCTGACTTCGGTTCCAGGGAAAATGGCAGAAGCACTGATAAAAGAAAACATTGATCAATATTTTGAAAAACATGAACTTCTGATAACCAGCCAGCATGGTTTCTGCAAGGGAAGATCGTGCCTAACGAACTTATTGCACTTCTTCGAAGGGATCAACAAACGGATGGACAAAGGAGACCCCATAGACATCATATATCTAGATTTCCAAAAAGCCTTTGACAAGGTACCCCATGAATGTCTACTCCGGAAACTGAAAAACCATGGGGTGGAAGGAGACGTACATAGATGGATCAGAAACTGGTTGGAGGGTAGAAAACAAAGGGTAGGAGTGAAGGGTCACTACTCCGACTGGAGGAGGGTCACGAGTGGTGTCCCGCAGGGCTCGGTGCTCGGGCCGCTGCTATTTAATATATTCATAAATGATCTAGAAACAGGGACAAAGTGCGAGATAATAAAATTTGCGGACGACACCAAACTATTTAATGGAGCTCGGACTACAGAGGACTGCGAAGAATTGCAAAGGGACTTGAACAAACTAGAAGAATGGGCGGCGAAATGGCAGATGAAGTTCAACATTGAGAAATATAAAGTATTACATATGGGGAGCAGAAACTCGAGGTACAACTATGCAATGGGAGGGATGTTATTGAATAAGAGTACCCAGGAAAGGGACTTGGGGGTAATGGTGGACATGACAATGAATCCGTTGGCACAGTGTGCAGCCGCAGCTAAGAGAGCGAATAGAATGCTTGGTATAATCATTGGTATAATCAATACCAGAATGCTTCTGGTATTACAGCCAGAACGAAAGAAGTTATCCTGCCGTTGTATCGGGCGATGGTGCGCCCGCATTTGGAGTACTGCGTCCAATATTGGTCGCCTTACCTTAAGAAGGATATGGCGTTAGTCGAGAGGGTTCAGAGGAGAGCGACACGCCTGATAAAAGGTATGGAAAACCTGCCATATTCTGAGAGATTGGAGAAGCTGGGTCTCTTTTCCCTGGAGAAGAGGAGACTTAGAGGAGATATGATAGAGACTTATAAGATCATGAAGGGCATAGAGAGAGTAAATAGGGACAGATTCTTCAAACTTTCTAATAATAAAAGAACAAGAGGGCATTCGGAAAAGCTGATAGGAGACAGATTCAGAACAAATGCTAGGAAGTTCTTCCTGTTGGGCCACCACGTGAGCGGACTGCTGGGCATGATGGACCTCGGGTCTGACCCAGCAGAGGCATTTCTTATGTTCTTATGTTCTTATGCATGATAGGGATTCTTCTAGATGACGGTTGCTAATTTTACAGGCTAGAATTTCTAGTTGGTCGGTCATTTTGGAATCTAATAGTTCGAACTCAAATCCATCTTTAAGAATAATTGCTAGACCTCCTCCTTTTTTTCCCAAGCAGTTTAGCGTAAGGATTTTAAAATTGTCTGGTAAGAGGTCAATTATTATTGGATCATCTTCTAATAGTAACCATGTTTCAGTTAGTAAAAGGCAGGCTATTTGCTTGTTAATGATCCAATCATTAATTAGGAAGGCTTTATTCCTGACAGATCTAGTATTAAGGTATGCACAGGGGACAGATGTGGGTGTGATAGGTTTGGTAACGGCTGCCGTGTAAGTGGATTGCTGGGCACGATGGACCACTGGTCTGACCCAGCAGTGGCAAATCTTATGTTATTACGAGCTTAGCACAGAGAGGATAAAAAACCCTCTGTTGTCCGTTAAGGCAGCCGAATAGTCTTGCCCAATCCTCACTGGAGTAGTTTCATAAACCAGAGAATTTCGCTTAGAGTGGTATGCCCGGAATAATTCCACTTTATGGCGATAGTTGTGAAGTTTGCCAATCACAACCCTAGGGCGTTGTTCTGTACCAGAGCAGGATCCCACGCGATGCACCCTCTCGAAATGAGCTGGGCCCAAAGACAAAAGCATCGACAGTTCACTAGCCAACCAGGACTCCACCATGGAAAGAAGCACTGAGTCAGCAGTGGATTCAGGTAATCCAATAAATCGTAAGTTTCCCCGGCGTGATCGATTCTCTAAATCTTCTAGTTTGTTTTGGCAGGTGCGCAACTGAGTTGTGAGTGTCGCTACCTTCGACTCCATCGCGGTGGCCTCATCCGCCACCTTGGAAACCCGAGTCTCTAATTCAGTGACACGGGTCGCGTTATTCTCCAAGAGTGATTCCAGTTTAGTGAGCTGAAATGATATTTGCTTCATACAAGTTCCGTCAGCATTTCAGGAGTAAACTCCAGGCTAGTTGCACGAGGTGTGTCTGCCATTTTGTCCTCCCCGGGTTCCCCTTCTCCCTGTCTTTTTTAGTAATTTTGGAGGACATGGCTGGTTGAGGTTTCGCCAGGAATTTGTCCATGTAATAGAAAGCAAGAACGCTGAGAAAGGTGGTAAATTAGTGCAGGAATATTCTCTTAATGAAGCAAATCGAGGAGCAGGGCTCTGGAGCCGGCACGATGTGCTGCTAACCAGCTCATAGCATAACGTAATCCCCCGTAATTAGTTTTTAAAGTGAGACCAGGAGGCGAATCGGACAGCATTAGCTCACGAGTCTGGCGGGTTCAAACAGCTTCCCTCCACGCTGGCACAAACCTTGCAGAACGAGCCATCGAACACAGGCTTGCTCGACGATATTCGTGGCCTTCCCTCTTCTGGGCTCCTCTATATGAGGCAACATCCTTTCTTTGCGAAAAGGAAGTTGCATCATAAGGAGGAGCCCGGCAGAGCGAAGGCTGTGAGCACTGTCCAGCAGCCCTGTGCAGAGATTGGTTTGCTCTGCAAGGTGTGTGCCAGAGGGAGGGAGGGAAGCTGGCTGGAGCCACTGGACCCACGTGTGGGGGATGGGTGAGCTGGAGTCGCCGGACCCATGAGTGGGGGATGGGTGAGCTGGAGTCACCGGACCCACAAACAGGGGATGTGTGAGCTGGAGCCACCAGACCCATGAGGGGAGGGCCTGGAGCCGCCAAACATGCGATAGTGGGATATCGGGGAGCTGTGGTGGGTGGGGTTCCCTGCAAGAACAAAGCTTTTTACCACTCCACGGAGTGGTGAAAAGGTTTGTCCCCCATGCCGGCAGTGAGCAGAAATAAATTTTACCTGTTCATGTGGTTTTACTGTGTTCACCCGTGGTTAGCCACGGGAAGGCCACCGTGTCATTCTGTAGTTAAGAGCATAGATAGAGGAAAGCTGAACCAAAGATTGGGAACAAGATGATTAGAATAATAAAATTGCCAGACTACAATTGTAAGAAAAAATATTTTATTTTCAGTTTAGTGATTGAATTACGAGTATACTGGTACTGAGAATTTCTATCTATTGGCTTTATTTTGCACTGTATAGGAGAACATGCATTTCTTTCTGTTTTTCTGGTGTTACATGACCTGCAGAGTAGAGAATGACACGGTGACAAAATTCATCACCGTTCCCGTCCCCGCGGATAACCGCAGGAAATAATCCCATGTCATTTTCTAGTGTCTATTTCAACCTCAAGTTGTTCTACTCCAGCATTCTTCAAAGCAAAGCTTGCAGGCCAGTGGTTGTGGCCATTCATACTCTGATTCTTCCCTCTCTCCTTAAAGAATGACATGAAAATGGTTTCCCGCGGTTATCCGCGGGGACGGGAACGGTGATTAATTTTGTCACCGTGTCATTCTCTACTGCAGAGACTGGTGTGTCTGCTTTCAGTTTTTGTCTGCATGTTGTTTGCACTTCCCTGTTTTGTATCAGGTAAAAGTCATGTTCTACATCTGCAGCTGAGGTGATGGATTCTGCTGGGAATGTGGTGTCTATGTAGGAATCTGTAACAGTCCATCTTGTTCCAATCTCCCAAAAGCATGTATATTGGTGCTCTAATGCAGTGTCCCACAAACTTTTCAGCCCAGCGGCAGACTAAACCTGGTGTCCCGGCCGGAGGGTACCCAGAAGTGCGCGGACAACATCACATCGACATCCGTGCATGTATGGAGGCCCTCTGGCTGCGACCCTGAACCTGTCACTTCGCTGGTGGGGGATCCAGGAGGAGGGGAGGTGCAGGGAGAGGAGGAGAGTTATCAGCGAGGAGGAAAGTTGTTGGCGCCAGCTGACTGCCTACAGGACATGCTTCTCGCCGCAAGAGGCACGTCCTGTAAGCAGTCAGCCAGAGCCTCTCCTTCTTACCGGCGTCTTGTCGGGACACACCTGGAATCTGCTGCAGTATACAGTTTGCGATACACTGCTCTAATGTATTTCAGTAGTTTTAAATGAAAAAATATATATGAAGTTTATAGGTACGAGTGGGGATGGAGGAAATTACTTGTAGAGATGGAGTGGAATGGATCTTAATAGGGACGGATAGGAATGGGTTAGATTTCAGTGGTGTGTCTTGGCAATTTTTGCACCTTGTGAGTGTACTGTGAATTGAAAAAGGTTGAAAATCACTTTGAAGGGCCAACATTGCCCTCTTCTGGCAACCTATTAGTACTGTAATACAAAAAGACCTGAATTTCTGTTTAGCTTGTTTCTGGAAATGTGGTGCTACCAAGCTGAGGTGATAAATGTTGACTAGTTGTTTTACAGATTAATTTCAGTTAGTATACAGTCATACTAGGCAAAAAGCAAAACCTGTTTATTTGCATGAAACATTACCGTAAGACAAAAATACAGATTCGTTAAGCTCAATATGGTTTGGATGCCCCTCATAGTTCTCACTCCTTTTTCTCACACATTCATTTAGTAACTTGCTGTATCACAGTATTTAGTAAAGGGATAACCTTGTCATGTTCATAAACAATTTCAGATGCTGGTTTCCCAGACACTACACACCACAAATGTGGTGGTTGTCTTACTTTCTAATGACTTATATTCTCTTTCTGCATATTCCTCAGAGTTAAATATAGAATGTGCATTGCTTAAATTTTAACATTTTTGTTTTATATTTGTGGTATATTACATAAATTGAACTTGAGCATATACAGAACTTTTCTCTTATTTATTTCTTATGTGAAGCCCTTTTACTGATTTTTTTTTTGTTTAGCTTCTGGAGGGAGAGAAAAGTTATGAGTTCTTAATAACTTGAGTTTTGTATTCTTTGTACACTTGATTTTTAGGACACGGGGCTCTTAACAGAGTTGATTTTCTTTCTTCTCCCCCCTTTTCTCACCTGATTCACACATTTTGAGGAACAAAGCATAAGTGTATACTGGAAAAAAGTTTCTATAGTTTTTAAATGAAACATTTTCTTGTAGTGTATATCTGCGTGTGCCATTATCACAAGAAGAGGATCTCTTATTGTGTGTGGTTTAAAGTTAACCCTGTGGTATTTGGTTATATAATGAGCTCCTTTTGTATAATCATTTTGCCTGCAGTAGCCCAGATTATGACTACCCTTCATGTCTTCCTGTTGGCAGACTTGTCTAGACAAGTTTTCTAACAATTTCAAAATTACTACTTTTGAAAGGGAAAAGGTTTTAAGAATTTAGTGATATTTATGGAACATTATCATTAACTTATGTATTTGTCATAGTTCTCTGTGCAAACACTGCCACAAAATAGGTCATGAGGATTTTTACAGGGAAATTAATGACGTTTATTTATTTAACAGTTTATATGCCCTACTGTCTACTCTTCTTGGTGGTTTACAACAAAACAAGCAAAGTATAACAGGACACAAAGCGCAATAATAGATGGTACAAATTGCAAATAGTTTATAATCCGTGTCTTCAACATACATTTAATTTTCCCAATGTACATTTTTTAAAAAATTGTTAACAATTTTCCAAATGTTACACTCAAGAAACATATAAGTGAATGAATCAGAAATACAGATTACAGTACTTGAGCAAAATAATAAACACTTGAGCCCCAATTATAAGACAGAGATTAAAAAAGTATTCTCCAATAACAAGCAGATGTAATATTTTTACACATGTGGGTGAGGTCATCCATGGAACCTGGTATAGAGAGATACCAAGTGTACTATTTACATTTTACCGCACATGAGCTGTGCCTTTCCACTTGATGTTGGCTCATAGGACCTGTAGTTCTTCATTTTCCGTGGAGTTGAGAAGCTGTGTCTTCATTATTCTCAGCGTGTCAAATGTTTTTGATTTTTAATGCATTGCCATCGTATTTTTCTTTGGGGTTTTTTTTGTCATCATTCTTTATCCAGGTTTCTTCCTTCTAATCGACTTTAGTTAATTTTCCTCATTTTGGGCCAATTTGAGCCCTCTTACCCTCCCAGGAGTATTGGTCTTTTTTTTTTTTTTTTTTTTTTTTGGGGGGGGGGAATTCTGTTCTACTTGAGTTCCCCAGGCCATTGTGCCCTTTGATTTAACATTGGCCATTTTCCCCTCCGAGTCCAAATAAGTGGCTTCTGGAAATGCTCTTAATGAGTTGCTCTAGAAGTGCTCTTAACGAGTGGCTTCTAGAAATACTCTTAATGCAATAGGAGTACTCTAGTTCTGACCTACACAGCTGGTGTGTTCAATGCCTCAGTCCTGACCATCGAGCTGATGACTCTGCCCTTTGTTCTCGTATGCAAAAGGGGTCACTTAAAGCCTGCAAGCTTCAATTTCAAAATCTTTTTGATACCATGTCTGTGACAATGAACGTGGCTGGGGACTTGGAGCCCGATGCCAAACTTCCTGCCACACTGGCATTAACACCTGCACCACCTGTGTCGACATCGCATCTGGAGCGTTGTGCATCAGGATCGATTCACTTTAGATATTCTACTTCCTCCTTGTTGATTCCGCATACATTAAGGGACCTTGCATGTAAGAAAACAAAGAAGAATAAGCATTCCTCTTCCACTAGGTATACACCACTGCTTCCTCCCAGGCATCTTCCTTGATGCAAGAGAAGTGTCAACATGCAGAGGACGAATCACTTTCCATACAGCTGCTGTCTCCGCGCAGGTGTGCCTTGACATTGAGGTCTCTCATGCCTCAACAACCAGCACAGCAGACTGCTTTGATGCCACTGTCTCTATTGATACTGGCACCAATGCTACAGGAGGAAATCCGAGTGATGCTCAGGCAAGAGTTATCTGAGCTACTGTAAATGCAGTCTGTGCAGTCTCCTAAGTTCTCCCATGCTAGCCTCATCCTAGCCTGCGGATGCATTGATATGTCAATGCAGGACACACTCAAGGACATCGACTTGACACCTAGCATCGATGTTGGCCAGGACTCACTCAGTGTATACTTCTTCTTTGAGAGAGACAATTTCACCTGTTTCACCTAGACACACTCTTTGACATTCTCGACTCTCACTTTCAGACACATCTAGGAGGGAATATTTTGAGGAATCTGCATCTGTCATCTCATTACACTCTAAAGAACTTCCAGAATTTTCTGTGGAAGAATTGTTTGGTATACCCTCTGATCTTTCCCTGCCGCCTCCATGTTGGACATCCCCACCTGAAAGCCTTTCTTTTACTGTCTGTCTGTCAGATGAAGCAGGCCTTGTCTGTTAAGATGGAAATTGAAGAGGAACCTCGTTCTGAGCTTTTTGAGCTCCTAGACTATGAGACTCTTCCAAATGAATACATTAGAGTCCCTTTGCACAGAGTTATGAAAGATGTTTTATTTAAAAACTGGAAAACTTCATTGTCAGTGCAAGTAGAAAAATAGACCCTTATGTACAGGATACAAACATATCCAGGATTTGACAGACCTCAACTTAAACACTATTCTTTAGTTGTAGAGTCCACCCTGAAATATGCATTTAGGTCCTGTTCTTATGCTTCATCTTCTCCTGGAAGAGATGCCAGAATGCTGGATTTCTTTGGTAAATGCACCTTCCAATCTACAATGCTGATATAACAGAATCATGGATAACCAGTTTTATATATCCATATATCTTAAATTACTTTTAAAACAATTGTCTGAGTTCCATCAATACCTCCCATCAGCTCAAACAATTCCAACAGCTTTCCAAAAATGTGTTCAACACTAGAAGATTAATGGCCCGGGTGACTTTCGATGCTTTCGATGTCTGTTCCAGAATATCTGCTATAGCTATTGCCGTGTGTAGAATAGCTTGGTTTTGAGTCTCTGACCTAGAAACTTCAGTCTGTTAGCGACTCTACAATGTCCCTTGAAAGGAAGATGACCTGTTTGATGAGAAAATTGAAGAGGCTGCAGATAAAATTAAACAGCATAATGATATATTGATTACTCTGTCAAAAACACAAAATCTCAGTCTTCTACATCATCTTGCAGATTTGCAGATACTCTACCAGCTCCAAATGTGCCTCCTCATACTACAACCCTAGATGTTGCTACCATTAGCTTTCCTCTTCCTCTAGATCAAACAGCTAAAGTTGGACTAGACAAGAGACCACCAGTCTCAATCTAAGCACAATCGTCTTTTTGACACCTTTTTGGAGAGCACTCTCTAAAACATAAGGAAGTTCTTCTTCACCCAGAGAGTGGTAGAAAACTGGAATTCTCTTCCGGAGTCTGTTATAGGGGAGAACACCCTCCAGGGATTCAAGACAAAGTTAGACAAGTTCCTGCCGAACCGGAACGTATGCAGGTAGGGCTAGTTCGGTTAGGGCGCTGGTCTTTGACCAGAGGGCCGCCGCATGAGCGGACTGCTGGGCACGATGGACTACTGGTCTGACTCAGCAGCGGCAATTCTTATGTTCTTAGCATAGTCAGTGTCTCCCTAAATCTCCCTCCAAATCTTCCCATCAGTGGCAGACTTCTTTATTTTTAACAACGCTGAACTCTTGTAACATCAGTCCAGTGGGTGCGCCAGATGGTTGCTCAGGTTAAGCCCTGGGCTTTCTAAGAAAACCTCCAAACCACCCATCAAGAGAGTCACTTTAATTCCATCCAGAAGATCCTTGACTATATCCATGACATCCTGTTTGTTTGTCTTGCCTGTTTAGATTGTAAGCTCTTTTGAGCAGGAACTGTTTTCTTATTCTTTGTGACTCTGTGCAGCGCTGCATGTGTCTGGTAGCGCTATAGAAATAATTAATAGTAGTAAGACCCTCCTTCACCACAAACTCTCAGCCCTTTTCCAGCTAAATACAATAGAACCAGTTCCTCTGTGGGAGAGGGGTCAGGGGTTCTACTCATTATTTTCTGATACTGAAAAAGAATGGAGGTTACTGCCCAATTCTAGACCTCTGTGCTCTCAATAAATACTTCTTGAAGGAGAAGATTCACTCTCTGGGAACTCTACTTCCCCTATTAGAGAAGGATGATTGGCTTTGATCTCTAGGCCTCAAAGAAGCTTACACTTATGTATTCATACTAACTGCTCACAGGAAATACCTTCACTTTCACATTGGAACGCGTCACTTCCAGTACAAGGTCCTGCCCTTTGGCCTAGCATCAGCACTAAGAATTTTCACAAAGCACCGAGAGTTTTCATGAAATGCCTTGTAGTGGTAGCTGCAGCTCTTTGCTCATGGGGGTTTCACATCTTTCCCTATCTGCACAAATGGTTGATTAAGGCTTCAATCATCTTTTTGACACCTTTTTGGAGATCAAACTAACTCAGGTTAAAAAATGTTTTTTCACTTTATGGAAACTTTGTACCATTAAACACTATTTTGATTTCTTCTCTTTTCGGCTTCTGGTTCAATCTTTGATCGTCAGTCTCTTAGACTATTGCAATATTATATACTTGGGATCCTTTAAAAAACCATCAAACGACTGAGAATTGTACAGAATACTGCAGTCTGTCTCAAGAAATCGGATCATGTAAGCCCGTATTACAAAAAACTACACTGACTTCCCGTGGAAGCAAGGGTTATTTTTAAGTTTGCTTACCTTTGCTTCAAACCCATAACAGGTTCATCCCCAATCTATCTATCCCATCATTTCGTATTTCCAGGCTCAATTTGTACATGTAGTGCCTACTTGTTCGCCTTTCCTTCCTTGAAGGGCTGTATCTACAAGAGATTCCTTGATAGAATACTATCATTCCAAGCAGGCAAACAGAATAAAAGTTTAACCAACTTTATCTCGAACGTACTTTCTTACCAAACTTTTAGGAAGTCAATAAAAACTTATCTCTTTGATAAATTTCTCTGACTCCACTTCTGCCTTGATGTACTTCTAAAACACTTCCAGGAAAAATTTGATTACCGTATTTTCACGCATATAACCCGCATACGTGTATAACACGCATACGCGTATAGCGCGCGGGAACAAAGCATTACTGTAAAAAAAAAAAATCTATATAGCACGCACACGCGTATACCGCGCATGCTGCTATAACCTCCTCCCGCCACCCCCGCTTACTCCCTCTTCTGGCCTGCGAACCGGCATCCTCCCCCCCCGCTCACGTCACCCACCCTCCCCCACGATCCTACATCCCCCCAGCACCGCAAAGACATTGCTTACCCGATTGGGCACCGGCACCAGCACCAATGCACAGGACATGCCAGTGCCAGTGCTCGAAGATCCTCCCTCACCTGGGCTGGGCTGGGCGGTGCGAGGGAGATCCTCCCTCTTCCCTGTGCTGGGCTGGTCTGGGCTTTGAGCATTCTCATTCAGAATCTCAAAGAGAGCGAGACCAGAAGGCTTTGAGCATGCGCAAATGCTCAAAGCCCAGACCAGCCCAGCACAGGGAAGAGGGAGGATCTCCCTTGCACCGCCCAGCCCAGCCCAGGCGAGGGAGGATCTTCGGGCACTGGCACTGGCACGTCTTGTGCATTGGTGCTGGTGCCGGTGCCCAATCGGGTAAGCGATGTCTTTGCGGTGCGGGGGGGATGTAGGATCGTGGGGGAGGGGGGGTGATGCGAGCGGGGGGGAGGATGCCGGTAAGCAGGGGGGATGCCGGATCGCAATGAGAAAAAAAAAATTGTATAATGTGCTCACACATATAACGCGCATGGTTATACTCAGTTTGTAAAATCGTGTATAATGCGCGCGTTATTTGTGTGAAAATACGGTAATCTTATCATGCTAATGTAATTTTTAAAGTTTTTTGTAATATCGCTGTCTGTATAGTCTCTTCCTTTGTAAACCGCTCTGAACTGTTTGTGGTATTGTGTTATATAAAAATAAAGTTATTACTGTACTAGCTTAGCATGCCATCAAACCAACAGTTAATCTCCTAGAACTCCTAGGATTTGGAGTAAACTATCAAAAATCACATCTGCAGCCGACTCAGACTTTAGAGTTTATAGGAGCTTTCTTGGATACTGCTTAGGGTCAAGCTTTTTATTTCAGCAGAGAATCAACAATCGCCTTCAGCTGTGCCAGAAAATTTCTCTTTTGCCATGCATAATAGCCTGTCAGCTGCTATGCCTCCTCAGTCACAGTCCACATCACTCTGTTTTCATGTTTCCACCTCAGAATTTCGCAGTAGATTCTGTTGACCCAGTGGTCTCAGGCAACTACTTCTATACAAGTCATCTCAGACCTTTGTGATTCCCTCCTGTGGTGGATGCTTCCATCAGTCCTCTCCCGAGGTCTCTTCTGGCCACCACCTCATTAAAAATCTCTCAGCACAGATGTTTTGATGCTCAGTGGGGGGCTCATCTCGATGGCCTCTACACCCAGGGAGTCTGGACTCAGGAGAAAACTCTCCACATCAATCTCCTAGAACTCTGAGCAATTCACAGTGTTCTTCAAACATTTATAGACCGTCTTCTGCATCAAGTAGTCTTCATCTGCACCGATAATCAGGTTGCCTTATTCTATCTGAACAAACAAAGAGGCACGGAATCTCACCCTTTCTGCATGGAAGTGATCCAGATTTGGATTTGGGCAATTGCTCAAAGCATCTTCCTTAGAGCAGTTTATCTTGCAAGAAAGCAGAATATGTTGGCAGACAACTCAGCAGACTGCTACAGCCCCATGAGTGGTCTCTCAACATGTCTGTCCTGTGCCAGATTTTCTCTAGATGGGGAACTCCAAACATAGATCTCTTTGCTTCCCCCAACAACACAAACTTCCACTTCTGCTCCAGCCTTCTATGCCCCCAGTTGTCTAGAATTGGATGCCTTCCTCATAAACTGAGGAACAGATTCTTATATGCATTCCTTCCAATACCTCTCATTGGGAAAACTCTACTCAGACTTCACCAGGATCGGGACACCATGATCCTCATTGCACCCCGCTGGCCACATCAACCATGGTTCTACAGCTCTCAACTTGTGAACCCTTCAATTTGCAACCATTCCCAACATTGTTCACACAGAGTGAAGGCTCCCTCTTCCATCACAACTCCTGCTCATTAGCACTCACAGCATGGTATCTCTTTCTGAGCACATAAGTACCTATTTAATTTCTGTTCCAGTATCAGCTATCATTGAAGTCTCCAGGAACCCCTCCCTATAAAGGTGCTACTGTTTAAAATGGACTTGATTCACTGTTTGGTGTGGCCTCTATCCCCTGGATCCCATCACTTGTCCTCTTGCTTCCATTCTGGACTGCCTTTTCCATGTCTCCAGCCTAAAGACTAACTTAGTTCGAGTTCATCTCGTTGCCACTAGTATATTTCACTTTCCTTTGATTAAAAAGCCACTTTCTGTTCATCCATTGATTTCCAGATTAATGAAGGTATTTTACCACACTAAACTACCTATCAAGCCTCACCTGTAGCCTGGGATCTTAACGTAGTACTCTCAGCTCTCATGAAGACTCCCTTTGAACCACTCACGACTTGTTCACTTAAACACCTTACTTGGAAAGTGGTTTTCCTCACAGTCCTTACATCTCTGCACATTAGGTCAGTGAACTTCCAAGTGCTTGCATTGGATCCACCCTATACCAGATTCTACCATGACGTGAGTGGTCCTGCGGACTCATCTAAAATTCCTTTCAAAAGTTGTCTCAGAATTTCATCTTAACCAGTCCATGATTCTACCTGTCTTTTTTCCAAAACCACATTCTCATCCAGGTGAAGCAGCTTTCCAAACGTGCTCTAGCCAACTGCTTGAATTGGACTAAACCTCATAGAATTTCCTCCCAACTTTGTGGCTTTCAACCCTAAAAAACTTGGAGCACTAGTAATCAAATTAATCATCTCCACTTGTTTGGCAGACTGTATATCATATGCACATACTCAAGCTGGGCTGATGTTGATGCTACAGGGCCATGTTACAGCTCATAACATATGAGCTATGGTGACTTCAGTAGTGCATTTCCACCCTACTTCTATTTAGGACTTGTGCAAGGCAGCCACTTGGTCCTCAATTCATACCTTCAACCCGTACTACAGTTTAGAGCAAAACTCCAAATGAGACAGATGGTTTAGGCAAACAGATCTGAAAAATATGTTTACATCTCAAAAGTTCCAACTCTCCCTCCAACCCTCTTCGGTTTCACCAGGCTCATGTTTGTTCAACGTGGGAGTCCCACATGTGAGAATATTAAACCTACTTGTCCTTGGAGAAAGCAAAGTTAATTACCTCTAGCAGGTATTCTCCAAAGACAGCAGGTATATAGAAACATAGAAACATGACGGCAGATAAAGGCCAAATGGCCCATCTAGTCTGCCCATCCACAGTAACCATTATCTCTTTCTCTCTCCAAGAGATCCCACATGCCTATCCCAGGCCCTTTTGGATTCAGACACAGTCTCTGTTTCCATCACCTCTTTCTGTAAAAAAGTATTTCCTTAGATTACCCCGGAGCCTATCACCTTTTAACTTCATCCTATGCCCTCTCATTGCAGAGTTTCCTTTCAAATGAAAGAGACTCGACTCATGCACATTTATGTTATGTAGGTATTTAAATGACTCTATCATATCTCCCCTCTCCCGCCTTTCCTCCAAAGACTGTCCCCATACGCCTTATCACGAAGACCACACACCATTTTAGTAGCCCTATTCATATTTATCTTCTGCGGTCCCGCTCCTGGCGCTTCAGCCGTGAACACAGAACAGAAATATTTGTTAAGTAATTCGGCCTTTTTTTTATCAGCTTCTACATATTCCTCCCCTTGGAAACCGATCTGCGGAGTCCCTCAGGGTTCACCTCTATCCCCGATTCTTTTCAATGTTTATATGTCCTCCCTGAAACTCCTCCAACTATCCACCTCTGAAACACTTTACACCTACGCCGATGACATCCTTATACTTCTAGAGACCGACTCTAACCTCACCAACCTCTCTGATAACATCTCATCTTGTATAAAAAATCTCCAATCCTGGGCCCTCACCGTTCAAATGAAGCTAAATGAGACCAAAACAAAACTACTTTGGCTCGGCCCGAAACTGGATCAGCTACCCTCCCACATCCCACTTCCCTCTGGCACCAACTTGCAGCTTGAGCACTCTAGCAAAGTTCTGGGAATCATCATCGACTCTACACTGTCCTTTAACGACCACATCAACTCCCTAGTAAAAAAATGCTTTTTCAATCTTCATATGCTAAGAAAAGTCAGATCCTGCTTCCACCAACAACACTTCGCTGTCCTAGTCCAATCCATCATCTTATCCAGACTTGATTACTGCAACTCCATCTACCTAAGCCTAACAAAGAAAAGTCTCCTCAGACTCCAACGGATTCAAAATACCGCGGCTAAACTAATCTTCACAAAGGGCAAATTCGACCATGTCTCCCCGCTTCTGTCTAAACTTCACTGGCTCCCAGTCACCCTCAGGGTTCGCTACAAGTGCGCCTGTCTCACCTTCAAATCTCTTCACGGCATCCTTCCTCCCCTCTTTCCACTATCCTGGCTCTCGAGTACCCACTCCACCAGATCCACTCAGAAATTTAAACTATCCTTCCCATCTCTAAATGGCATTTCCCATGCAGGAAAACTTGGAACATCCCTCCTCTTCAGGATCACCGAGCTGTGGAACAGCTTCTCCGCCCATCTTCGGAGTTCGACCTCCCTCCAACACTTCAGAAAACATCTGAAAACCTGGCTCTTCTCCAAAATGTAACCACCCCCCCATCCCCCATTATTCAAAGCCCTCTTTCCCTCCTATCTAACAGCCCTTCCCATTGTAGTTCCTTTCTCTTTTTTAATTCCTGTAAACCGTGTCGAGCTCCACTCCGTGGAGATGACGCGGTATATAAACCTAAGGTTTAGTTTAGTTTAGTTTAGTTCACCTTTGAGTCTCACAATGGCACTTTTGCACTTCTTCCTATCACTAATATATCTAAAAAATGTCTTGTCTCCCCGTTTTACCATGTCAGCTATTTTTTTTCTTCCATTTGCATCTTTGCTTTCCTGACTACACGACCAGCTTCTCTTAACTTTTCCAGATATTTTTGCATCATCTTCTTTCTGCGATCTTTTGTAGTTTATGAAAGCTAACCTCTTATTCCTTACCTTCTCAGCTACTACTTTTGAGAACAAAGCGGCCTTCTTTTCCTCTTACTTTAACTTACTTTTACTTATTCTCGCAACCCGCCCACCTCCCCTAGTTTTCTTCTTAGCTTTATTACTGAATTGCAGGTCCTGTGAGCTGATATTGGGTGGAAAGGCACTGGCACATATGCAATGCAGCAGTGCCTTAAAATTTAAAGCGACAGTACACTTGGTATCTGTCTGTACTGGGTTCTGTGGATGACATCACCCACATGCGAGCTTTTATAGGTTTGTGCAACTCACAAATGGAAGATTAGATTAGAATATATAGCTGCTGTTCTCAGTGAACACCTGCTACAGGTAAGTAATTTTGCTTTTCACAAAAAAAGAAAAAAATGTATCCAAAGAATTGCTATGAAGATTAAAGATCAATCGAGCTTCCTTTTCACCTGAAAATTTCATAAGTTGCTTTGGATCATAGTGTATTTTAAAAAATTCCCTCCCCCTCCCACCCCTATATAATACAAAAATACAATGCAATGTCAACAGTATACAGATTGAGATCTTTAAGTTTGTCCCCATACACTTTATAATAAAGACTACGTACCATTTTAGTAGCCTTCCTTTGGACTGATTCCATCCTTTTTATATCTTTTTGAAGGTGCGGCCTCCAGAATTGTACACAATATTCTAAATGAGGTCTCACCAAAGTCTTATACAGAGGCATCAATACCTCCTTTTTCCTGTTGGCCATACCTCTCCCTATGCAACCTAGCATCTTTCTAGCTTTTGCCATCACCTTTTCAACCTGTTTGTCCGCCTTAAGATCATCACATACAATCATACCCGAGTCCCACTCTTCTGATGTGCACATAGGTTCTTCACCCCCTTGTTGTTTACCTCTGCTTCCAGGTGACAAAAGGGCCAACTGCCCCTCCCAGTGTTCCCTCTAAGGTAGAGCAGTCTCAACCACACACTGTTCTTATTGTGGCTATGCATCATTTCTGTATCTGCTGCAGGAGAAGTGTAGGAGTGTATGCCACTGGAAATACTGCTCAATGAAATCAAATGAAGCCACAACTGCATTCTTAAGTACGAGTCGTACTTAAGTCAGGTGTCTGTAAATCAGGAACTGCCTGTACTTCAAATTCTTCTCTTGGATTTCTGCAACCCAGCATGGTAACTTTGTATGAAATATAATTGGTAAACATGGTTGTTTATCTGGCTTTTATTAAGTCATGCCTCATTTTTCTATGCCAGCTGCCTTGTTTGTTTTGATGCGGATCTTTATATCTGCAAAAAGGCACACTTTATGATCAGTGCCTTTGCAATATCACTTGTAAAATACTGAACTGAACTTGTTTTAGGCTTGTTTTAAGGAGTGGAGGAGTAGTATAAATGGTTAATGCAGTGGCCTGAGGAACTGGGTTCAATTCTCACTGAAGCTCCTTGTGATTCTGGCAGGTCACTTAAGCATCCATTGTCCGAGAAACAAAATAAGTACCTGTATATACAGCCAGAGACCCTAGGTTAAGAACGAGTTCCATTTTTTTTAACCGTTAAGTTGAATTTTCCTGTCCAGTTGTGTAACTTGGGCTCTTTCCAATTATTTTGAAAACATCTAAAAACTTGGCTATTTTCAAAAATGTAAATTTCGCTGCTCTCTATATAATCACTAATTCTTATTATATTTTCCTTTCTTCAAATTTTTTGTAAACCGTGCCGAGTTCTATCTTTATAGAGAAGATGCAGAATATAAGCTTAAGGTTTAGTTTAGTTTACAGTACACAGACTATAAAAACATTAAAGAAATAGTCCCCCAAATAAAGTACTGTAATTTAAATTGAAAGAAAAAATAGGAGGTTTACACTTTTTTGTTTTTCTTTCTTTCCACTGTTCCCTCTTCATCACCAGATCCAGCATTTCTCCTTCTCATTTCTCTCTTCCCCATGCATCTGTACCTCATGCCTCTTACACCACCATGTCCAATATTTCTCTCTCACTCCCTATGCTGAACAATACACCTCTTTAATTTTCCCATGTGGCCATCTTTCTTTCTCACTCAGACACCCATGCCCAACAATATTTCCTTTCTATTCCCTCCCCACCTCAGCATGTCTTCCCCCACTCCCTCCATTCTTCCATCCTGTCCCAAGTTCATCCTCCCCTCCTTCCAGTCTGTCTCAAGTTCATGCTCCCTCCCTCCCTCCCTCCCTCCTTCCTTCCTTCCTTACATCCTTTGTCCGAAGTTTGTTCTCCCACCCTTCCTTCTGTATCCCAATACGACCCTGCTTCTCCCTTCCTGTCCCAATGTGCCCTTCATTGTTCTTCCCTCTATTCTGCGTTCCAAATACCTCCCTCCATCTTGTGGGTGTTTACCTCCTTTGGCTGGTTGCCTCCTCACAGCCACACTTCTCTTTGCAAAGCCACAACCACGGTTTCTACACATGACCCGCAGCTGACCTGGAAACCTTCCCTCTGATGTAAAAGGGAAGACTTCTGGGTCGGCCATGGGCTGCATTCAGAAGCCACTGTTCGTGGCTTTGTGAAGAGATAAACACCTGCGGATTGGAGAAATGCAGCTGGGAGGAGGCAGCCAGCGGAGATAAACACCCGTGGAATGGGGGAGGCAAGAATTTGGGATGCAGAACGGAGGGAAAGACAATGAGGTGTGCATTGGGACATGGAAAGGAGGAGGAGGGTCACGTTTGGACATGAAAGGAGGAAGAGGGGACACATTGGCACAGAAAGGGAGAGGCAGTACCCCAGTTCGAAGTAATAGTCTGACATAAGTTGGACGTTCTTAACTTGGGGACTGCATGTAATATGTAATCTGTTTTGATTGTAACCACAGAAAGGCAGTTTATCAAATCCCATTCCCTTTCCTGGTCCTTTACATGTTCCAACAACGCTTCTCTTTTCTTAAGGATAATCTTCATTTACAATTGCCATATGTAGGGCTACACATCTAAAGGGCAATTCTAAAGTGGATGGCACATTTAGGCAGCTAGATACAGTGCACTGAGTGTAAATTCTTAGAGAATGACATGGGGACAAATTTTTTCCATCCCTGAGGGATCTCTCTTTCTTTGTCCTGGCCCCGTGAGATCTGTTCCTGCCCCATTCCTGCAAGCTCTCTCCTCACCTGCACAAGCCTCAAACACTTTAAAATCATAAGTGTTTGAGGCTGTGCAAGTGCCCCTTGCTTTTAACACCAAGTGACTTGTGTGCATCATTTATAGAATCGCTCTGAATGCCTACTTAGCCCTCACACAAGTGCTAGTATTCTATAAATTTAAGCTTGCAAATAACACTGAAATTTAGGCATCAAGTTATACAACAAAGGCCTGTTGTCTTACTGAGACAACTTCCAATCCAGCTTGCCTTCTTGCTCCAATGTGAAACAATGTCAACAGCCCTACACAAAAAGTAATTATACTAAATCCAACACTTGTTGGTAATTGAAACCTAGAAATCAGAATGGGTTCCTTCTCTATCCCTGTGAGTCACTTATTGCTGCATCCCCCCACCACCATCATAGGATTTTTCTGTTTATTCTTTTCTCTCTTTTTTTCAGCATGGATCAGTGTGCTGACACATGGCTAGGCTTTCATTATCTATGTAACATGTAGGATTTAATATTGTTTAAGTATTGTCAGTAAAACTGATATTTTAAATTAACGAGCACAGTTAAAAAATAAAAAAGATTGGAATGCCATAGGCTGCTGGCTTGTGTTCTTGTGAGTATAGTTTTTTTAGTAGCTAGAAGTAGGGTAGCTCTGACTTCCCTGAAGCTCTCTATTACTCATTAGCAAGAAGGTTAAGTAAGGACTGTTTTGCACATTGCTCTAACCACTGAAGTGTCTGTGTTTGATTTTGGTTTTACTGAAAATGCCCACAACTAGCTTTCACCCAAACCCTACATCTCTACCGTAGGCTATGGGGAGATGAGAGCTTCTGTGCTTGAGTCAGTAAGTTTCTGATTATGTATTTTTCATGAAATGTATTTTACATAAGGTAATAAGTAAGGCCTATGGCCTCAGAAATGTGTCAGAAATTGAAGGTGTTTGAACAAGTTTAGTTTGAATATTTAGCGAGATGTGAACGTAGGCTCTTTTTTTTTTTTTTTGCTTCCTTGACTGAAAGCTTCAATGATAGGTTTCTTTGAAAAGAGAATTCAGTTTGTGTATGTCATGTACAGACAGACTGAAACCAAATTTGCAGGGAAGGTAATAGAAATTGTTGACAGAAGACAAAAAATTACTTGGAAAACCCCTGCCTCTGGTTTTAATTTAGGAAATAACCTAATCTTTCAAAAATATTATTGTTCTATAATTAACAGTTTTGATCTGGGGAATTATTTTCAGTGAGCAGCTGAATCTCCTGTGGCAAACATTGTTGGTGTTGGACCACTATGTTATAAGTATCCTTAATCATTATTTTTGATCTATTGTGTTAAATATCAAGAGTTATTTTTTAATTAATATTTTTTTTATGTGGCGTGCTGCCATGCAGCACTTACTATTAATAATTCTATCTTGACATTTATATGGTGCCTTAAAAAGGGGTACCACACAACAAATTAGATACAGGTGTAGAACTCATTCATTCCCTGTGGAGTTTATTATAAATGTGTACCTGAGTTAGCGGCTGATGGTTTGTTCAAGTTCATAGCACTTGTTAGTATTATAAGCAAAGTTCCTTACTCATTACTATAGCCCAGGGGTTCTCAACCCAGTTCTCGGGACACACCTAGTCAGGTTTTCAAGTAGAGAATGACACGGTGACAAAATTCATCACCGTTCCCGTCCCCACGGATAACCGCAGGAAACGATCTTCATGTCATTCTTTAAGGAGAGAGGGAAGAATCAGAGTATGAATGGCCACAACCACTGACCCGCAAGCTTTGCTTTGAAGAATGCTGGTGTAGAAGGATTGAGATTGAAATAGACACTAGAAAATGACATGGGATTATTTCCCGCGGTTATCTGCGGGGGACGGGGACGGTGATGAATTTTGTCACCGTGTCATTCTCTATTTTCAAGATACTCACAATGAATATGCATTCTGTGCAAATCTAGCTCATGAATATTCATTGTGGGTATCTTGAAAACCTGACTTGCTAGCTATGTCCCGATACCTGGGTTGAGACATATAGGATATTTCTAACATATAGGATATTTCCTCTCACTGTGTAGCATGGACTCAGAAAATGAATAGGAACATACACAGGTTGTTTATGCAATATGTTTATAGGGTCAGAATATTAGCTATTAGGAGTGTATTCACTGCAGAGCCCAAGATAGTGGGTATGACAGTAAGTTTATTGGTTGAGCATAGTTATCCTCTTGGGATTATTAGGGCATACCTAAAAAATACCTATCTTGTCTGTCTCGGTTCTATTTACATAAGCTGCAGAAGACATTACAATCTTGTCTGTTTGATGAGCCTTCAAAAGCTTTGAACAATTTCACATCCTTGTTGACAGGAGGAGATTAACCAGTCCTGTAGCTCAGGCCTCAACAAATGTGAACTATGAGACTCTACTTAGTTTTAGTTATAATTCATGTTTTTCCTTGCTTTCTTGAATTCTACTTCTCTTGGGAGACTATTCATTACATTCATAACCCTCTCTTAAAAAAATAAAATTATTTGCGTGCATTTCAGGAAGCTTATACATTTACTGGATCATTGCATTTGCATACGAAGAATTATCTGGAGATGATGTCTATCTGATAAGTAGAAGTTTAAAAACCAGAGCATTTAGTGGGGATTCATCAAGCAGCATTAGGGTTTAACGCACCTTAAAGCACATTAAGGGAATTTACACACGTTAAATGCCAAAAGCCCATAGGTATAAAATAGGCTTTTGAATTTAAGGCATACAAATTCCCTTAATGCTCATTAAAGGTGAATACAGCCCTAATGCTGCTTGATGAATTTCCCCCCTTAATTACACTGTTTCATTGTAGAATAAACAAGTTGAGTCCTTTTGGTTTTAGACAGGTCTTCAAAACATGGCTTTTAATCCTTTAATTGGCACATGGTGAAAATGGCTGCTTTACATAACTTGATGTTGAGCGAGAACAACAGTGCCAAGTAACAGGCATTTGGAGATGCAGATCTTCTACAAGATATAATACAATAGCCTGATATTTTTTGACGCCGTCAATATTGTATATATTACACACCCCACAGCGGCATTAAACATTCATTTAGACTTATAAATAATAAATTATTTGTTTGTCATTTGCTTATCATTTAACTATAGTCTTCAGATCATGCCAACCACCAGCCAAATTATTCGTAGGCTTATTTCATGAAATAATTTATTATTTATAAGTCTAAATGAATGTTTAATACTGCTGTGGGGTGTGTAATAAGATCTATAAGAACCATAGAAACACATGTTGCTTCTGAGCAACAATGCCAAATAAAGGGTTAACAGCAGTTTTAATCAGAGATTTATGTTGGTTTATTGGATGTTGGTATACTGGATGTAGTGAGGTAAAAAGATTAAGATGTACAATAAATTGAGGTTCTTTTGACCTTGGGGAAAGTTAGTTGTTGAGATTTTAGTGTCTTGGTTATTAATTTGTGAAGATCATAGCATGGAATTATATCTCAATATACAGTATGTTATAGCTGTAAACAGTATGTAGCAACGTGAGATATTTAATTAGAAAGATAATATAAAAGTTTTAAAGTAAAATTATTTTTTCTAGAACTTATTTTCTTTGAAAAGTGATTTTTCCTTATGTACTGCTTGTGTGTGTGTGTGTATGTATGTATATTTACTCTAATTTTCCCAAGCATTTATTCCCAGTTATACCTTATCCATTGATTTTGGTGGTTAGTGTGAGTAGCAGTGTTTCTGTGCTGTGATTGGGTCTGAAACCATATTGAGAGGATGGAGGAAGGAAAATTGTCAAGATAGGCTGTGAATTGCTTGCAGACTAGTGTAGTGATTCTAGAAGTTTGGTGTGTAGAGGTATTCTTACTGTGGGTCTGAAATTGGATGGCAAGGATAGATCAGCTCCTTGGGCTTTTGGGATGGTCGTCAGGGCAATGCGACCCATTTGGGTGGGAAATTGGCCATTTTATTTATTTATTTCAGTATTTATATACCACTTATAATCTAAGTGGTTTACATTCAGATACTCAAGCATTTGTCCCTATCTGTCCCGGTAGGCTCATACTCTGTCTAATGTACCTGGGGTGAAGGGGGATTAAATAACTTGTCCAGGGTCACAAGGAGCAGTGTGGGATTTGAACCCACAATCTCAGGGTGCTAAGGCTATAGCTCAAACCACTGCACCACTGTAAGAGGTTGTTCAACAGTGATGTCATCCAATGTGTGAGATTGTTAGTGATGTGGGAGTACAAGCATAGTGGGCATTTGCGTAGTGCATCACTTTTGGAGGATAGTTTGATTAGTTAGGGAAGCACTTCATTAGGGGTGAGCAATTCAGAGGTGCTCCAAGTGTATGGTGTTTGATGATTTGTTGATCTCTGCTTGTATATTCTTTATTTTGTCTTGGAAGTAAATGGCAAGCTTTTGGGCCATGGGTTAAGTCTTAGTAATTGCTGCACCCGGTTTAGGGAGAGCAGCAGTTGTGCGTGCCATTTGGAATAACTTCTTGACATTGAAAGTTTGGTTGTCTATTTCTGAAGCAAAGTAGGATTTTTTTGGCTTAGGCAACATGGTGTTTGTAGCATTTTATTGCCACTTCCCATCGTATTTCCAAATACTGGCAGGTTTGTTTTTAAGTATCTTTTTGTGGTCAAATTATATTGTTTCCAGATGTAGCCAGCCTACTTAATTAAGGCATAAGACTTTCTTACAGTTTAGGCCTAAGATTTTGGCTGTGGAAGGCACATTCTTATCAAAATTTCCTTGCAAGTGCCTAGTTACAAATGAAAACAATTCTTATGTGTTTTTGGATCCTACACATCTAGGAAGCTTTCTCTCAATTAAGGCAAGTGCCACTTCTTCATTTATTAAATTTGTGAGCAGGTTGTATTTGGGTCTAAAAGTTGTTGGGTTTTATTTTTCTAAGCCTACAGATATTGCTTGAGTTTTCTTTAAATAGGCAGGTATTGTGTTGTATTTCTAGGTATTGTATTGTATTGTTTGTCAGTGACTCAAAAATGTTTCCTTGATGTGATAAGGGATTGCAGTAGCCATGCAGAGGTTGGTATACATCGGAATTGCACCTCTTTAGAGCAAGATGCCTGGAGCATCAAAGTGTTCCTGAGAACGAGGGCTGCTCATCTTCCAAGATGTTGAAGGGGACACAACAGCTTCTAAGGAACTGAGGACCCCATTTTTAATATACCCCAGGTGACTCAGGAGGACATGGCTATACCTACAGCTCTTCCCCAACCTTTATTGATTGCAGCCTTTTGAAGACAGTGACACAGGGGTGTAGAACGCATCTTTCTGGAAAAAGAAAGGAACTGTTATTCATATCCCTCTTTGCCCCAGATCATGATCTGTTTTAAAATTGTTTGTGTTTGCCTAGTATTCGAGAACCCTTCATTTAACCCATACTTAATTTCCAGTCATCTAAGCATTTCTCTTCCTTTCTCTCCTAAATGAGTGGAAGTGCTGTTCACCACCAGTTGCCTAAGCCTCTATTTCTACTTCCATATTACTAAAACTCTCCATCTGTTTAATAATCTCATTTTCCTGCTCATTACCCGCCTATTGGGTCTTTCTTTTGTTTAAGCAATGTTTTCTCCTGTTTGACACTAGGGGCTCCTTTTACAAAGGCGCGCTAGCGGTTTTAGCGTGCGCTAGCTGCTACCGCCTCCTTTTAAGCAGGCGGTAATTTTTCGGCTAGCGCACGCTAAAGACGCTAGCGCACCTTAGTAAAAGGAGTCCTATGTCTCTATTTCAGGGTGAGCTCAACTGCCTTGTGTCTTATCCCCGTCCTTGCTTAGGCCGCTAATAAAGGTCTCTGGGTTGCTCAGGTGTCGCCTCGTGTGGATTGGGTTAAAAACTGTGAAATGCGCATTTGTGCACATTCTGTAGTCTCAAAGAGACTAAGATAATATTTCTTGTGTATTATGGATGACATCTTAACCATGATTGACTTGTTATAAAAAATATCTGTGCTTCTTTCTGGAGTTGATTGTGTCACAAGGTACAACATTCATTTCTTTAGCTTTGTAGTACAGCTAATTTGTAGTTTTAATGCTTTTAATTCTTAATCCTTGATTCGCCTGTTTTAGTACCCACGTTTTTAATAAATCCCATAATAAATGAAACGCCTTGCTTATTTATCCTGTTTGTCTTGGATAGATTGTAAGATTTGTCAAGCAAGGACTGTCTTACATGTTTGTTTACTAGTAACACTATAGAAATTACAGGTACAGTAGTAGACTAAAGTGAGATATATTAGTGAGTTAGTATAAATGGTTAGTATGAATGCTGTGGCATGTATACTTTGAGCAACTGTTGCTTATTCCCTCCTCCCTCACTCCCTTATAGGCGGCTCAGCCTATTTTTGCATAATCTATATTGCAGTAATATCTGCGGTACTTTTATTCCCTTACCTGGGAGATATCTTTTAACAGTTTTGACCACAAACCTTTCTGTGATTGATAATGTAGTTTTAAGGAGTATTTATATTGCTTTGGTTAGAAGGCAGGGAAGATACTTAACTATGATTATTATTTTTTCTTTGCAAGCTACTTAAAAATATTATTTCTGAATATGACCCACCCACACCCAGATTTTTGGAAATGGATTAAATTTTAAATTCAATTGAAGCTAGCAGTAAGTGATACATCAAAGATTTTATTCCCTCAGGGTTCAACCTGAGATTAAAGTCACATTGTAAAGCTAATATGACAGTGAATTTGGGGTAGCTTTTTTTATTCATTTATTTTTTTCATTTCTTTTCTGAAGTGTTTGGCAAAGTAGTGAAAACACAGGACTGTGTCATCCTGCATTGTCATTTGGTTTGTGATCGTGATTGGGACACAAAACTTCACTCGGTTTAAATTTCAATGATAATATCCAGGCAGAAGCTTGCTAGTCATGACAGCTAACTTTCACTGCTCTTCGTGTCAAACAAGGATGTACGAGTTAGCTCAGTGGTCTCAAACTCAAACCCTTTGCAGGCCACATTTTGGATTTGTAGGTACTTGGAGGGCCTCGGAAAAGAATAGTTAATGTCTTAATAAAGAAATGACAATTCTGCATGAGGTAAAACTCTTTATAGTTTATAAATCTTTCCTTCTTCGTCGGACCTGGCACTGGGTTTGCAGGTTTCATTCTCTCAGTCCTCTGGTCTCTCCATTTCTATCTTTGCGTTATAATGCTCGTTTTCCTCCAGGGGTGGACAATGCTAGCTTTGTACATTGGGAAGCAAAGGGGATTCGTTTTTTGTTTCATTTGGTTCATGATGACGGGCTGATCAAATCATTTGCCTTGCTCTGTGAAGAATTTACTATACCTCGAACAGATGTCTATGCTTATCTCCAGATTCGCCACTACATATCCTCTTTGCCTCGTACTCATCTTTTGGCCTCTTGTCGAGAATTGTTGCTGGAGGCTTTTACATTTGGCTCTCAACAACCTGTCCCCTTGAAATTTCACCATAGACATCTGAAGGATGAGTCCCCTATGCTTGCTTGTATTAGATTGCGGGATGCTTGGGTGGGAGATTTGAATGTGGAATTCTCTGATGAAGTAATTTTGAATGCTATCAAAAAGTTACCTCTGTATAGTAAATATGCTGTTTTTTGGGAACATTACAAATTGACTCTTCGCCTGTACATCTCTCCTCGGAGAGCATTTCTGGCGGGGCTCTGCCAGACAGCGGACTACCGACGCTGTGGTGCTCCGGATGCCGATCTTGGTCATATGTTTTGGTCTTGTCCATCCATTCAGACCTTCTGGGATGCTGTTTTTCTTTTTGTTGAAGACATTTGGACCATTACAGTTCAGCGATCTGCCTTGGTGTTATTTGGAGCCTCCCTCCACTTCCATCCCCGTAGGCCTGGGGCCTCCGCCTTCCTGCGTTGGACGGCAGTGATTGCTATCAAATGCATTTTGCTCAAGTGGATGGAAGCGGAGGCGCCTGACTATTCCCTTTGGCGTAGTCACATGATTATGTTGCTTTCCTAGGAACGGAGAGGAGTCCACCACATTTCTTCCTTGCCCGGACAAGCCTTTCAATGCATTTGGGAGCCTTTTTGGACCACATTGTCTCCAGTGGCTCGTAGCCGCCTTTTGAACTGCTAGCCCCTTGGTATTTGTATTGCTTATCTAGTTTCTCAATAATTTTTTTTTTTTTTTAGCATCAGTGAGAGTGGGTGGGGGGAGGAATGGGTTATGGGTTGGGTTGGTGGGGTGGGTTTGTCGGTTTCTGGTGTGAAATTTTGAGCTGCCTTGTTGCTCTTTGACCTTGTTTTGGATTGTTTTTCTTGGTGCTCAATAAAATATATTTGACGATAAATCTTTCCTTTTGGCTAAGTCTTAATAATAATATTGTAATTTATAACTAAAGAGACATATGATCAAGAAACTGTTTTATTTTACTTTTGTGATTTTGATAAACATACCGAGGGCCTCAAAATAGTACCTGGTGGGCCACATGTGGCCCCCGTGCTGCGAGTTTGAGACCACTGAGTTAGCCTAAAATATATAGCATCTATTGATCGATTGATCTTCTCATCAATTCCCTGCTGATCCAAGAAGGAGCATCCACTGAAAGCTGACTTAAGAAGAATGTCAAAAGCAACAGATGTGGTCCCAAGACTTGGTGTTTTACTGTTCATATAGGTTTCAAGGTTTCAAGGTTTATTCAATATTTGATTAATCGCCTATCGTAACTACTAAGCGATTTACATTTACAGAAAATACATAATAAAAATTAACAATAATATAATAAAATATTAAAATCAATTTAAAACAAACCAGACAAATCTGGACAGGAAACATTGGGAAAGAGGGGGAAGAAATACAATTTATAATAGGAAAGAAGGGGTAAATAAGGGTAAATACACAGAATGGATGGGAAAACAAAATAAATATGTAGCTGACTGAAGTAAAAGGGAGTTGTACAGATGCAAAAGACCAACAGAGAGAAAAAGGGAGGAAAGGATGAAACATTTGTACAGTCTTTTCATTTCTTAAGCCATAAAGCTTACTTATTTAAAAGGAGGTAGGCAATAATATTATGAAAGAGTTGGAATTGCCCTTTATACTGAATTCTGAAAGTCCAGCAAAGGGTCTCATGCATGCTGCACACTTTTTATCTGTTTTCTTGGCAACTGTACTGCATGTCAAGAAGGATTGTTCTCATCACAAACACATCTTTGTATTCCATAGCTGCACAGTTTGTGATCATTTCACTCATCCTGCCATATACCATGTGCTCTTATGCACTCTACATCAATCTGGATAGGACACTATAGTCATCCTCTGGCCAAAATCCCCTGCAGCAATTAAGCTGTCTTAGCAGAGTAGCACTTCTTTCTGAGTCTGAATTTTGCACAGTGTTGTAAGCTGTTACTGTAAATGACTCATGAGTAATAATTTAGCATTGCTCTTTGTCAATGGTGTCTGTCTTCTATTAGTAATAATAATAATTTATTTATATACCGCCCTACCGTAAAGTTCTAGGCGGTTCACATACATTAATAACTTTATACAAACAATGAATAAAAATACAGTACTCTAAATAGTACTAAAATTATACAATAAAGATACTAAAATTATATAGTAAAAAATCTAAAATTATGCAGTAAAAGAAGAATAAGATACAATTTGCTAAAATACAATGAAAGTCCTCAAGAACCTTCTGGCTATAAGATCAATATATTATTATTCTGGAACATCAGTTTACAAATTTATCGAATAGATCCGTTTTTAGTAATTTCCTAAAGGACATATAAGAGTAGGCCTGGGAGGAGTGTGTGGCGCAGTGGTTGGATCTACAGCCTCGGCACCCTGGGGTTGTGGGTTCAAACCCTGCGCTGCTCCTTGTGACCCTGGGCAAGTCACTCAGTCCTCTATAGCCCCAGGTACGTTAGATAGATTGTGAGCCCACCGGGACAGATAGGGAAAATGCTTGAGTACCTGATTGTAAAAACCGCTTAGATAACCTTGATAAGCGGTACCTGCCTGAAAACCGAGCATTTTATCAAAAAATCTCTTGTATCGACTACTGGAGATATTTATGGCCATGAATGTGTATATTTAAGATGAGACAGAAATATAGAAACAAGATGGCAGATAAAGGCCAAATGGCCCGTCCAATCTGCTCATCTGCAGCAGCCACTATTCCTCCTTTCTTTAAGAGATCCCACGTGCCTGTCCCATTCTTTCTTGAATTCAGATATAGTCTTTGTGTCTGCCAACTCTACTGGGAGACTGTTCCACGCATCTACCACCCTTTCTGTAAAAAAGTATTTCCTTAATTACTCCTGAGCCTATTGCCTCTTAACTTCATCCTATGCTCTCTCATTCCCAAGCTTCCTTTCAAATGAAAGAAACTTGCCTCATGTACAGTTATGACACGTAGGTACTTAAACGTCTCTATCTTATCTCCCCTCTCCTGCAATATATGTATGAAAAAGGTTTTGTGTACATGTTAGTGCTTCCCCTCCCTAGAACTCACAATGCCAGTTTTCACATCAGGGATGTCCATTCATTTGAAACATTTCTCATATTTGGAATTTTTTTAACCTAAAATGACAGGAATAAACCCACAATTTTGGTGTTTTTGTATCAATAGGATGCAGTAGTGAATTCATTGCCTTGAAATGAGAAAATGAGAAAAACTAAAAGAAACATTTTGCCCTGCCCACCCCTAATTGGCATGTAAAATCACCATTAGAAAACAGGGTGAGCACCCAGGGACCCTTCTCCCCATTATTTGCCCCCCTTCTTTCTGCACCTTGCCACATTTTCTATGAAAAGGCAACATTGCAGAACATCAACACACCATATTAGTAAAAAAGAACAAGCTGGACTACTAGAAATACCTCACCTTGGTCGTATACTTAGATCCAAGGTAGAACATCACCAAAAACAATAAATGACAGCAAATTAGAAGAGAAATGCACTAACAAAATCTAAACTGGAAATCCCAAGAAGCCGTACTCATGGATGCAATATTAAGAAACAGAAGCAGTAATACATGTTCTTGTATAGCACTGCACAAATGCAGATGTCAGGATTGATACACATTTAAATTCTCAGAGCTATCATATTCAAATCACTTCCCAAAATTAAAATGTGGGGTTGTTGTTTTTTTTATACCTTTACCTAAATAGTTGTGAAAGGAAGTGTTATGACCCAAACAATGGGAGCTCCTGCATCCTCACAGTATAAAACTATTTTCTTTGTTTCTGGTTTTGTTTAGTACTACCTATGGAAATCTACCCATTACGTGAATATTTCTGTCATACCTCTCCATCTAGAGGGCATATTATCCCTGGACAAGCAGGCAGCATATTCTTGACTGATGGGTGACGGCACTGACGGAGCCCCGGTACGGACAATTTTAGAGTGATTGCACTCTAAGAACTTGTAAAGTTCTAGCAGGACGGACCGCGCACGCGCGAGTGCCTTCCCGCCCGACGGAGGCGCGCGGTCCCCAGTTTCTTAGTTTCCGCGGAGCTAAGAAGACGCATTTTCAACGGCTGTTGAAACCTTTTTTCTCTTTTCGCCTTCTTGCTCGCGTAAACCGTTTTGGAAATATATATTTTTCCCCTTTTTTCTTTTTCTTATTTTCTCTAAAAAAAACCCAAACTTTTCTTTTTTTCTTCTTTTTTCGGGTTCGCCCCGGGGGGCCTGCTGCCACCATCGAGGCCTCGGCCTTCGATTTGGCAGAAGCCATCTTTACGTTCATGCCCCCCCAACCCGGATTTAAGAAGTGCCAGCGGTGCGCGAGGCCCATTTCTCTCACTGACCCGCACAACTGGTGTTTACAGTGCCTGGGTCCTGACCATCGAGCGTCCACCTGCACCCGCTGTGCCACTCTCAAAAAGAGAACCTTAAAAAACCGCCAGATCCAGCAGCGGTTATTGTTTGGTACCGATATGTCGGATTCGGCGGCACCGGCTCCAACTTCGGCACCGACCCAGTCGGCACCTACCTCATCGACACCGCACGATACCGCGCCGGCGTCGCATCCCTCAGGTAAGCCGGCTAAGAAGCCTTCCCTGCTGGAGCGTCCTCCGGTCTCAGTAGCAGCGAGCCCAGTCCTGCCGACCTCGAGGCGCCCGCGGAAGCGCTCCGCTCCGATTGAGGTCAGCCCCTCGACCTCGGGTTCCTCTTCGGAGTGTAGAGCGGCACCGAAGGTACCGCAGAAGAAAAAGGCGGTACCGGTGCCTTCCCTGGATGAGCGAATTGCTGCCATCCTGCAGGCTCAGCTCAAGGAGCAGTTACAGCAGCTCCTTCCTGCTCTTTTGCAACCGAGCCTTCCAGTCCCGGTCCGGTCTGAGCCACCGGTACCGACAGTGGAACAGCCTCTTTTATCGGCATCCACTCTGTCGGTACCGGTGCATTCGGCTTCATCAGTATCCATGCCGACATTAGCGCCGGAACCTAGGTCTTTACACCAGGCTGTGCAAACTTCAGCACCGATACAGCCTATCACATCTCCCGGTACCGTTTCCCAGAGGTTGGGTAAGTCGATTCGCAAAACTCGACACCTAGAACCCTCCACACCGGAATCCCGGGACCGCAGCTTTCAAGTAAGGGACCCTGATCTGTGGGGTGACTCAGAGGAGCCTCTTCTTTCTAAGGGGGAGTGTTCATCGGGGGATGAGGATCCTTCTCTTTTAGATCCATCCTTTAAGCCTGATGCAACCTCTTTCACCTCTTTTCTTAAAGAGATGTGTGACTCCCTCTCTATTCCCTTGGAGGCTGAATCCAAAAAATCCAAAGCATTCCTTGATGCGTTGGATTTTGACCAGCCTCCAAGGGAATTTCTGAAATTGCCTCTCCATGATATACTACGAGAGACTTTCTACAAAAATCTGGAGACACCTTTGACTGTCCCAGGAGCTCCCCGCAAATTGGACTCCTTATATAAGGTCATACCTATTCCGGGCTTTGACAAGCCACAGCTCCCTCATGAATCTCTTTTGGTGGAGTCCACTTTAAAGAAATCCACAGGAGCTAGTGTATACGCCTCTGTCCCTCCTGGCAGAGAAGGTAAGGCCATGGATAAGTTTGGCAAAAGATTATATCAGAATGCGATGCTGGCTAATAGATCAGGGAATTATGCTTTCCCCTTTTCATTCTACCTTAAGCATCTCATTCAGAATTTGTCCACCTTTGAAAAATACCTCCCTGACCGAAAAAGACCTGTTTTTCGCCAAACTTCTTCATCGCTCTTACAACTTCGTAAGTTCATGGTCAGGTCGATCTATGACACCTTTGAGCTGACCTCTAGAGCCACGGCTATGTCAGTGGCCATGCGTCGACTGGCTTGGCTCAAAGTTTCAGAACTTGATGTCAATCATCAAGATCGACTGGCTAATGCACCTTGCCTGGGGGATGAGCTGTTTGGGGAATCCATGGACTCCACTACCCAAAAGCTCTCGGCTCATGAAACTAGGTGGGATACTCTCCTCAAAACAAAAAAGAAGACCCCACCAACCAGGCCCTTCCGCCAACAATCGGCCTATCAACGTCGATTTGTGGCTCGTCCTCTGCTACCGGCTCCTCAACAACCCAGGCGTCAGAGGCAACAACAGAGGCAAAATGCTAGACCAGCTCAGCAGCAACAGCAAGTGAAGCCTCCTCCTCCACAAAAATCCTCACAACCCTTTTGACTTGATTCTCCAGGACATAGCCAGTATCCCACCATCTACTCATCTTCTGCTGCCCATAGGAGGACGTCTTACTCATTTCATAAGCCGTTGGGAAACCATCACCTTGGATCAGTGGGTCCTAAACATCATCCACCAGGGCTACTCTCTCAACTTTCAGACTCTTCCTGCCCAAGGTCTACCAAAAGAGTCTGCTTTGAACACTCCTCAGTCTTCCCTCCTTCTTCAAGAGGTTCAATCCCTCCTCCTTCTGAACGCCATAGAGGAGGTTCCTCTAGATCAGCAGGGACAGGGATTCTACTCTCGTTATTTTCTAGTCCCCAAAAAAACAGGAGATCTCAGACCCATCCTAGATCTTCGCGATCTCAACAAATGCTTGGTCAAAGAGAAATTCAGAATGCTTTCTCTGGCCACTCTTTACCCTCTTCTCACTCAGGGCGACTGGCTATGCTCCCTCGATCTCAAAGAGGCATATACTCACATACCGGTCAATCTGGCCTCCAGACAGTACCTCCGCTTCATGATCCATCATTGTCATTACCAATACAAGGTGCTGCCCTTCGGTCTTGCCTCCTCTCCAAGAGTATTCACCAAATGTCTGATTGTGGTGGCTGCCTTTCTACGTTCTCACCACCTTCAAGTCTTTCCTTACCTGGACGATTGGTTACTCAAGGCCAATTCATCTCAGACAGTACTTCTGGCCACCAACCAAACCATTCTGTTTCTACAACTTCTGGGGTTCGAGATCAATCTACCAAAATCTCATCTCATCCCCACTCAGAGACTTCAATTCATTGGAGCGGTGTTGGACACAGTCCTCATGAGAGGGTTCCTGCCGTCCAACCGTCTTCACACTCTTCAGTCTCTATGTCAGCAGGTGCTTCCACAATGTTCTATCTCTGCCAAGCAAATGATGATACTCTTGGGTCACATGGCCTCCACAGTTCATGTCACACCCTTCGCACGTCTTCACCTGCGCACTCCTCAATGGACCCTAGCTACCCAGTGGTCCCAAGCGACGGATCCCTGCTCACGACACATATCTGTGACATCGTCTCTTCGTCAGTCTCTACAATGGTGGTTGATATCCTCAAATCTCTCCAGAGGTCTTCTGTTCCATCTACCTCCTCATCAACATCATCAACACCGACGCTTCCCGTTACGCCTGTGGAGCTCATTTGAACGAATTCCAAACTCAAGGTCTTTGGACAGCCCAAGAAATGAAGCATCACATCAATTTCCTGGAACTCAAAGCGATGTTTTATGCCCTCAAGGCCTTCCAACATCTTTTCTTTCCTCAAGTCCTCCTGCTGTGCACAGACAATCAAGTTGCAATGTACTACATCAACAAGCAGGGTGGGACAGGCTCTCGCCTCTTGTGCCAGGAAGCCCAGAAGATTTGGGCTTGGGCCACAGATCACCAACTCTTCCTGAAGGCGAGCTACATTCAGGGAGAGCAGAATTCCTTGGCGGACAAACTCAGCAGAATTCTCCAGCCTCACGAGTGGACTCTCGATCCTTTAACTCTACAGTCTATCTTCGCTCAGTGGGGCACTCCTCAGATAGACCTCTTTGCAGCTCCTCACAATCACCAGCTGCCCCTCTTCTGCTCCAGACTCTACTCTCCTCACCGTCTGACAGCGGATGCATTTCTCCTGGATTGGTCCAATCTGTTCCTGTATGCTTTCCCTCCGCTACCTCTCATGTTACGAACCTTGTTCAACCTCAAGAGGGAACAGGCCAACATGATTCTCATCGCTCCACAATGGCCCAGACAACATTGGTTCTCCCTTCTACTTCAACTCAGTTCCAGGGAGCCTATTCTTCCATTGTTTCCTTCTCTGCTTACACAGCATCAGCAGACACTTCTGCATCCCAACCTACAGTCTCTGCACCTGACAGCTTGGTATCTCTCGGGCTGACTCCGCATGATACTTTGTTGTCTCAGCCTGTTCGTTCTATTTTGGATGCCTCCAGGAAACCTGCAACTCTGCAATGTTATCATCAGAAGTGGACAAGATTTTCTTCCTGGTGTCTTCTTCATCATCATAATCCTACGTCCCTTGCAGTGGAGACTTTGTTGGATTACCTTCTTTCTTTATCTGACTCTGGTCTCAAATCTACTTCCATCAGAGTCCACCTCAGTGCTATTGCTGCTTTTCATGAGCCAGTTCATGGGAAACTTCTCTCAGCTCATCCTTTGTTTCTAGATTTATGCGGGGTCTTTTCAATGTGAAACCACCTCTTAAGGCCCCTCCTGTAGTCTGGGATCTCAATGTGGTTCTCTCCGCCTTAATGAAGCCTCCGTTTGAACCTCTGGCTACAACTCCTTTCAAGTTCCTCACTTGGAAAGTGCTCTTCCTTATTGCCCTTACCTCTGCCAGGAGGGTCAGTGAGCTACATGCACTAGTTGCGGATCCACCTTTTACAGTCTTTCATCATGACAAGGTGGTTCTGCGTACACATCCAAAGTTTCTCCCTAAGGTTGTCTCGGAATTCCATCTCAACCAATCCATTGTTCTGCCTGTCTTCTTTCCGAAACCTCACTCTCATTCTGGAGAACAGGCTCTGCATACTTTGGACTGTAAGCAGGCTCTAGCTTACTATTTAAAGCGTACTAAGCCCCACAGATCATCTCCCCAACTCTTTCTATCCTTTGATCCGAATAAATTGGGGCGTCCTGTTTCTAAACGTACGTTGTCTAATTGGCTGGCAGCGTGCATTTTATTCTGTTATGCTCAGACCGGACTATCACTGGAAGGTTCTGTCACGGCCCATAAAGTTCGAGCTATGGCAGCATCTGTAACTTTCCTCCGTTTCACTCCTATTGAGGAAATCTGCAAGGCTGCTACTTGGTCCTCAGTTCATACTTTTACATCTCATTATTGTCTGGATACTTCGGCCAATCTGTTTTGCAAAATTTGTTTTCTTAATGGCCAACCTTCCCTCCATCCCTCTTTTTGTTAGCTTGGAGGTCACCCATCAGTCAAGAATATGCTGTCTGCTTGTCCTGGGATAAAGCACAGTTACTTACCGTAACTGGTGTTATCCAGGGACAGCAGGCAGATATTCTTGCGTCCCACCCACCTCCCCGGGTTGGCTTCTTAGCTGGCTTATCCTAACTGGGGACCGCGCGCCTCCGTCGGGCGGGAAGGCACTCGCGCGTGCGCGGTGCGGCCTGTTAGAACTTTCCAAGTTCTTAGAGTGCAATCACTCTAAAATTGTCCGTACCGGGGCTCCGTCGGTGCCGTCACCCATCAGTCAAGAATATCTGCCTGCTGTCCCTGGATAACACCTGTTACGGTAAGTAACTGTGCTTTTTGGTCACTTAATATTTTTCTATGTAGCGATTATAGTATAAGCCAGGTGCCATTGTAGTGGTCTTCTTTGAACTGCCCCCAAGTTACCTGTTTTGTAGATCTTGGGGACAAGGTACTCAGGCTATGTATATAGTGTAAACCTTCCAGATTGTATAAGCCCATCTGCTAAATCAGAGTTTCTCAACTTCTACAAGCCAAGTACCCCCTGAATTAACAAATATCAACCGAGTACCCCTGTCCAAGCTCTGCCCCTGACTCCCCCCAAGCTCAATCCCTGACCCCCACACCCATAATAATAATACTATAATGCAATTTCTTCTGTTCATTTTTCTTATATATATATACACAATATAACCTTATTAATACATAATGGTAACCACAAAATAAAATTAAAAGAAACACAAAGCACACTATGCAGAGAAAATGTTAATCATCATTTATATTGGGTTTTTTTTAAAAAAAGAGGTCAAGGCAGATGATTTTAAAATATGCAATGTCACCTCAGTAACAACTATAGAAAAATAGACCAATATATTGCAAAATATAGACAGCAGATAAATATTCTCAAAACTGACACATTTAGATCACTAAATTGAAAATAAAATCATTTTTCCTACCTTTGTTGTCTGGTGATTTCATGAGTCTCTGGTTGCACTTCCTTCTGACTGTTCATCCAATATTTCTTTCTTTCTGCCTCCTGCACGCTTCCTCTCCTCCAGACCTCATTCCATTCCCCAACCAACATCTCTCTCCCTCCATGGGTCCAACTTTTCTTCCTCTCTCATTCACCCCTATTGGCAACATATCTTCCTCTCTCTCTCACTGTCCATCGATCTTTCTCTTTCCCCAGTCCCTTTGCAGCAAGGGAGGGAATGAGAGAGAGAGATCAGGGTGCATCTCTCCTACCCCCTCTACTGCTACATCCAACATTTCGCCCTCTCTCATCCCCTGGATCATGTGCAATGTTTTTCACCACTGCTCACCAGCCCCATGCCCATTTCTCCTTCAATCACCCCTCTCCAGCACCATGCCACATCTCTCCCTCCATCACTATGTCCAACATTCCTCCCCCTTGCATCCCCTTCAATTTGTCCCTCTGGTCCCTCTCCACCACCATATCCAGCATTTCTCCCTCTCATCCTTCTCTTCCCCATGCATATCTACCTCAATCCTCTCTCTTTCTCAGTGTCCAACAATTTTCCTCTTTCTTCCTTTCCCCATGTGCACCATCTCTTTCCCTCTCTCACACACTCATGCCTAATAATTCTCCCTATTCCCTCCTTTCTATGTCCCAAGTTAGTGCCCCTTCCTCCCTACCTTCTGTGTCCCATGTTCATGCCACTTTCCTTCTGAGTCGAGTTTATGCCCCCTCCCCCTGCATTCTAGCCATTGTCCCAGAATCGTGCCCCTCCAATGCTCCAACGTGCTCCTTCCCCCCTCCTTTTGCCCTTTGTCCCAGAAAGATCGTGTCCCCTTACTTGTTCGAGCTGCACTCGCCCCATCTGCCTTCAGCGGCTTGTTGGGGGGATGCGTAGGCAGCGATTCACATGCTGCACGTGGCTGACCCACAAGCCTTTCCTCCAGTGTCAAAGAGAATGTTTCCAGGACAGCTATGTTCATGTGAACCACTGCCAGCTGCGCGTCCCCTCAACAAGTCGCTGAAGAAGCGAGTGCGGCAAGTAGGTAACTGGGAACCTCCCCCCCACACATACACTGACCCAGAAGACTTTCCTCTGACGTCAGCTCTGGCATCAAAGGGAAGCCTTGTCAGTCGGCTTCAGGAGGAGAGGAGGGGGCGGGCAGGCGTCCCCGGCAGCAGCTTCAGCGGTTGGGGTGGGCAACAAGGAGGGATACCCGGTGGTGGCTTTGGACGGGCGCGCAGGGAATATTCTCTGCAGTGGCCATGCTATATACCCCCAAGTGGTCCGCGTACCCCAGTTCAGAAACACTGATGTAGTATATCTAGATTTTCAGAAAGCTTTTGATAAAGTTCCTCATGAGAGGCTCCTGAGAAAATTAAAGAGTCATGGGATATGTGGCAAAGTTCAGTTGTGAATTAGGATTTGGTTATCAGATAGAAAACAAAAGGTATGGTTAAATGGGTAATTTTTCTCAATGGAGGAGAGTAAACAGTGGAGTAACATAGTAGATGACGGCAGATAAAGACCCGAATGGTCCATCCAGTCTGCCCAACCTGATTCAATTTTAATTTTTTAATTTTTTCTTCTTAGCTATTTCTGGGCAAGAATCCAAAGCTTTACCCGGTACTGTGCTTGGGTTCCAACTGCCGAAATCTCTGTTAAGACTTACTCCAGCCCATCTACACCCTCCCAGCCATTGAAGCCCTATCCAGCCCATCCTCCCCCAAACTGCCATATACAGACCGTGCAAGTCTGCCTAGTACTGGCCTTAGTTCAATATTTAATATTATTTTCTGATTCTAAATCCTCTGTGTTCATCCCACGCTTCTTTGAACTCAGTCACAGTTTTACTCTCCACCACTTCTCTCGGGAGCGCATTCCAGGCATCCACTACCCTCTTCATAAAGTAGAATTTCCTAACATTGCCCCTGAATCTACCACCCCTCAATCTCAAATTACGTCCTCTGGTTTTACCATTTTCCTTTCTCTGGAAAACATTTTGTTCTACGTTAATACCCTTCAAGTATTTGAACGTCTGAATCATATCTCCCCTGTCTCTCCTTTCCTCTAGGGTATACTATTCAGGGCTTCCAGTCTCTCCTCATACGTCTTCTGGCGCAAGCCTCCTATCATTTTCGTCGCCCTCCTCTGGACCGCCTCAAGTCTTCTTACGTCCTTCGCCAGATACAGTCTCCAAAACTAAACGCAATACTCCAAGTGGGGCCTTACCAATGACCTGTACAGGGGCATCAACACCTTCTTCCTTCTACTGACTATGCCTCTCTTTATACAGCCCAGCATCCTTCTGGCAGCAGCCACCGTCTTGTCACACTGTTTTTTCGCCTTTAGATCTTCGGACACCATCACCCCAAGGTCCCTCTCCCCGTCCGTGCATATCAGCTTCTCTCCTCCCAGCATATATGGTTCCTTCCTATTATTAATCTCCAAATGATTTCTTTGCATTGAATTTTAGTTGCCAGGCTGCAGGGATATGTAATGGGACTGGTGCTATTTAACTTATTTCTAAATGATCTGAAAATTGGGACAATGAGTGAGGTGATTAAATGTGCAGATGACACTAAACTGTTCAAATTTGTCAAAATGCATGCAGATTGTGAAAAATTGCAGGCAGGCCTTAGGAAATTGGAATACTGAGTGTCTGAGTGGCAGATCTGGGTCAGTGGGAGATCCCAATTACCTCCTTCAGAGGTAGAGTCTGGGGTGGAGCCTGGGTGGGTTTGGGGTAGAGCTTGGGCAGGGGTATTCGGTTGATATTTGTAAGACTTAGGGGATACTTGGCTTGAAGAAGTTGAGAAACACTACACTACATCAACCGGCTCATCTTTATCCACATGTTTATTCACACCTTTAAAAAAAGTCAAGCAAATTGGTATGGCAAGATCTCCCTCGGCTAAACCCATATGCTGACTCTGTCTCATTAAATCATGTTTGTCTATGTGTTCCACAATTATTATTTTTTTATAATTGGCCTTTTTGTTAGCTGGAAGTAGAGGAAAGCAGCAAGAATCTTAAAATCTACCAGTTCTTAGTTAATACAAATCCAACTAAAGAACAGCTTTAAAAATGTAATGCATTCTTAATCTGGGAACTGCCTGTTTATTGATGTCAACAGTTTACATTACATTACATTAGTGTTCTCTATCCCACCAATACCTTTCAGTTCAAGGCGGTACCAATACCTTTCGATTCCTGTACCATTTTTGCATTAGGGGATGTGGGGTATTTTTTTTTTTTAAGTTATGGATGACTGACTTGAGGGGTGGGGGAGGGTAACTTTGGAAAGGGGAAATTTGTTGTATTGTAGCATGATGGGCTATAAGAGTCTCCCTTTAGCTTCTCATTTGTTTAGTTTTAGGATATTCTGATTTGTTTTTGTTGAAAACTTTGAAAAACGTGTTTCTGAATTTTTGTTTATTTCTTATGATTGTTCAATAAAAATTTAAAATAGCCGCACACTAGTGCTGACATTAGCATATAGCCAAATTTATGATCATGCTATAAATAGATTTAAACATGCAGGAAAGCTCATATAAGGACACACTAAGCCCATTTCTTAGTGCAGCTTAGTAAAAGGGTCCCTACGCTAACAAAAGTTGCAGATTATTTTAAAAATCATATTCCAAAATCACAAATTATCTGAAAGTCTCACACTCCAAAATGTTATAGACCATGTTAAAATGGTAGCAAAGACATCAGTTTTATCCTTGCTGGTGACCCAAAGGAATTAATCAAGGCTCATCTTAAAATATAACTGCTTGGAAGCTAGCAGTGATATTTTTAAATACTGTACTTTGTATGTTCAAAGTGCAATCTTTTAAGCTTTAACCTGAATGCCCTTTTAACATAAAAGCACATCAGGTATAAAATATTTTCAGGAAACTTCTTTTAACTTGCAACTATTGTGATGCATGGGGGACTTAGCAGAATCAAGACTTCCTTGTATCCAAAAATCTGAATGCATTATGTCAATGTTGTGTGACTTAGGGCTCCTTTTACTAAGCTGTTAGGGCATTAACGTGCAGAATAGCATACGCTACAATGTCGCGCACACTAGACCTTAATGCCAGCATTGAGCTGGCGTTAGTTCTAGAAGCGTAGCACGCGGTAATTTCCTGCGTGCGCTAAAAACGCTAGCACACCTTAGTAAAAGGAGCCTTTAGTAACATTGTTCATAGTATTTTTAAGTCAAAGACTTTATCAATTTGTTGATTCTTGACTGGTAGTAATATTTAGCTATAAGTAGAAATGGAAAGCATTTTTATTTTATTTATTTTATTTTATTTTAGGCAAAGCAAGAGATGTTCAGTGCGCACAACCTGATTCTGATACTGTGCAAAAGGTAGCAAAAATGACAGTGTCTGGAAGGAAACAAACAATGGGTTTTGATGTTCCATGGTAAGCTTCTGTAGCTTAAAGCACCTGCTGTCATTTGTCCATATGATCTAGGAAACTATCTCTCTCATGGTAACTTAGAGAATGTTTTCTTGCAATTCATTCATTATGAACCTTTTGTTATGAATAGCATTAGTCGTCTTTCAGTTTTATGCATTCTAATGTATGGAATGTCAGCATAGAAAAGGCAAGAATTTGCATTTGTTTACTAAATGCTTTGGAAAGTTTTACTAGAATTTTGTGTTTGTCTTGTGTTAGTTTATAACAAGTAATAGTAAAAGTAGCATAATTAGCACAGTACCGTATTTTCTCGCATATAACACGCGCGTTATACGTGTTTTTTACATACCGCGCATACCCTTATGCGTTTTACACGTGAGCGCGTTGTACAAAATTTTTTTAACATAGTTCCTCCCCCCCGATGTCCGATTCACCCCCCCCCCCCCGCAGGACCGCTCGCACCCCCACCCCGAAGGACCGCTCGCACGCACTCCCACCCGCACCCCCAGCCTGAAGGACCGCTCACACCTCCACAGCCTCCGGACCCCCCCCAATCATGTAGAAGCTCCTACCGGTGTCCTGCTGCTTCCTCTTGGCGGTCCCGGCCCTTCTGTGAGCCCTGCGCCTGCGCTACTTCTTCCGGCGGTCCCGCCCTTTCTCTGACATCAAGCCCTCTTGCCCCGCCGACTCCCCGACTCTCCGACACGATCGGGGCAAGAGGGAGCTCAAGCCCTCTTCCCCAGCCAACCACGGCACCCCTGACACGATCGGGGCAAGAGGGAGCTCAAGCCCTCTTGCCCCCCCGACTCCCCGACACGATTGGGGCAAAAGGGAGCCCAAGCCCTCTTGCCCCGCCGATTCCCCAACTCCTCGACAATATCGGGCCAGGAGGGAGCCCAAGCCCTCCTGGCTCTGGCGACCCCCCCCCCCCCGCTAGTTGTTCGGGCCAGGAGGGAGCCCAAACCCTCCTGGCCACGGCGACCCCCTACCCCCACCCCGCACTACATTACGGGCAGGAGGGATCCCAGGCCCTCCTGCCCTCGACGCAAACCCCCCTCCCCCCAATGACCGCCCCCCCCAAGAACCTCCGACAGCCGACCCGCGACCCCCCTGGCCGATCCCCACGACACCCCCACCCCCCTTCCCCGTACCGTTGTGTAGTTGGCCGGACAGACAGGAGCCAAATCCGCCTGTTCAGCAGGCAGCCAACGACGGAATGAGGCTGGATTGGCCCATCCGTCCCAAAGCTCCGCCTACTTGTGGGGCCTAAGGCGCCTGGGCCATTCAGAATAGGCCCGGGAGCCTTAGGTCCCTCCTGGGGGCGGGGCCTTGGGCACATGGTCGAGAGACTCGATGGCAGGGCGGCAGGTAGGGGCCTCTGGCTCATCTTGGGCGGCAGAACCTGCGATGCAACGCTGTTTGTGCCGGCTTGGAGGGGGCACAAATGTGCAGGGCTCGCGGGAGCAAGATCATGGGGAGCCTTTGACAGTGGCTGTCTCCCCTCCCAGCAGCTCTCACACTTGCCAGGGTAGTGATTCACTTCGGCAACTTCCTCTTTCCTCAGAGGCAGCAACAGACCCAAGGCTGCCTAAGTAAATCACTGCTTCAGGCAAGTACTGAGAGCTGCTGGAAGTGGAGGAAGCCACTGTTGGAGGCTGGGAAGCTGCTGGATAAAGGGAGAGCTGCTACTGGACCTGGAGGGAGGTATAAGGAGAAATGCTGCTGGGAAAGGAGGAAGGAAAGGGAGAAGGAAAAAAGGAAGGAAACAGCTGGCAGGGAGATTATAGGAGGAGAACGGGGTCAAGGGTCAGGGTGGAATGGAGAGATGAGGGCAAGGGGAGAGAGGAATGAGAAAGTAGAGAGAGATTGATGCTGGAAAGGGAGTCAGCAGAGAAATGAGAGGGATAAAGATGCTAGATCTGGTGTAGGAGAGATAAAAATGAAGAAAACAGTGAAGCTGGAATGAATGATGTAAAAAAGAGAGAGGAGGCACAGGTTGGATGGAAAGTAGAGAGGGGCATAGAAAGAAGTCAGATACATATGGAAGGGGGAGAGGGCAGACAGTGGATGGAACAGGCAGATGCTGGATTGAAGAGACAGGGCAGATGCTGGAAGGAAAAGAGTGAAAAGAAGATGAAAGCAACAAAAGGTAGAAAATAATAATTTTATTTCTATTTTGTCATTAGAATATATCAGATTTGAAATATATATCCTGCTAGAGACATAACTGGGGACTGCAAAGCCCAGGCAGTGTTCTTTAGCTTCCAGCTGGCTTAAGGCTCTCTTGGACCAGGGGGCACTCCCCTAACACTATTCCTGTCATGTGTGACTGCAGTATTCTGTTAGCATGATATTTCTGTGTAGCATTCTGTGATAACTTGGCTTGTTCAGTTTTCTTGATAGTAGAGGGGATATATGTGAAGGGGAAGGGGAGACAGGGGTTTTGTTGGTCCTTGCTCTGTATATTTGTATTTATAAAATGACAATTGTACAGAATATTGTTTCTTTTTATACTTTAATAAAATACGTTCAATATAAAATCATAACTGAGGCTTGTGCGGATGGGATCAGATGGTTTACCGGGACCGAGCTCGTGGAGATGGGGCGGAAATGGTTTTATAAAATTTCAGTCTTAGTAATTTGCCAGTCCACAAAATAATTCTTCTATTTCTGCCGGTCCACAGGTGTAAAAAAGTTGAAGAACACTGGTTTATAAAACAAAATTTGCAACATTTTTGCTATTAAGATCTTAACATTTAGGAATAAGGTAACAAATATTCCTACTCTATGTGCTTTGGGAAAACAAAATATTATATAAAACAGTTATAACTTTAAAAAACATATTTAATGAAATGTATGGAACCAATCCATATGATGAGTTACAAGCACATTAATAAAAGTAATACTGACAGGGATATAACAAAAAAGAACTCCCAGTTCTGACGGGATCATACTACATACTGAAAATGTTAGGCATCCATATACACAAAGGCCAATCTAAAATTAACAGGCCTTATCTTTCATCTGAAAAACTAAGCAAAAATCCAGTTCTTTGCATATTTGTAACGAGATGGTATTTCAAAATATTGGCTTCATATATGAGAAAACTGTTTAACATAAATGCTTCTTTAGCTTCCAGCTGGCTTAGGACTCTCTATGACCAGGGAGTAGTTGGCCTAGTTGCATTTCCCTAACACTATTCCTGCCATGTGTGACTGAAGTATTCTGTTAGCTTGATTTTTCTAAGTAGCATTCTGTAGTAATTTGACTTCAGTTTTCTCGATACTGGAGAGGATATTTACCGTATTTTCACGCAAATAACACGCACCCGTATAAAACGCGCACACGTGTATAGCGCGCAGAAATCACGATGATAAGCACAAAAACTTTGGTATAACGCGCTCACGATTATACCGCGCATGCTGCCCGACTCTCCGTTCACCCCCCCTGACTTCCGTGCACTGCCCCGCCTCTCCGTGCGCTGTCCCGACTCTCCGTTCACCCCCCCTGACTTCCGTGCACTGCCCTGACTTTCCGTGCGCTGTCCCGACTCTCCGTTCACCCCCCCCTGACTTCCGTGCACTGCCCTGACTTTCCGTGCGCTGTCCCGACTCTCCGTTCACCCCCCCTGACTTCCGTGCACTGTCCCCCCTTGAAGGTCTGTCCCCATCCTGAAAGCCTGATGCCCCCCCCCCGACGTCCGATACATCCCTCCCCCCGAAGGACCGCCGACTCCCCAACAATATCGGGCCAGGAGGGAGCCCAAATCCTCCTGGCCACGGCGACCCCCTAACCCCACCCCGCACTACATTACGGGCAGGAGGGATCCCAGGCCCTCCTGCCCTCGACGCAAACCCCCCTCCCCCCAACGACCGCCCCCCCCCAAAAACCTCCGACCGCCCCCCAGCCGACCCGCGATCCCCCTGACGACCCCCACGACCCCCCCACCCCCCTTCCCCGTACCTTTGGTAGTTGGGCCAGAAGGGAGCCCAAACCCTCCTGGCCACGGCGACCCCCTAACCCCACCCCGCACTACATTACGGGCAGGAGGGATCCCAGGCCCTCCTGCCCTCGACGCAAACCCCCTCCCCCCCAACGACCGCCCCCCCCCAAGAACCTCCGACCGCCTCCCAGCCGACCCGCGATCCCCCTGGCGACCCCCACGACCCCCCCACCCCCCTCCCCCGTACCTTTGGTAGTTGGCCGGACAGACGGGAGCCAAACCCGCCTGTCCGGCAGGCAGCCAACGAAGGAATGAGGCCGGATTGGCCCATCCATCCTAAAGCTCCGCCTACTGGTGGGACCTAAGGCGCGTGGGCCAATCAGAATAGGCCCTGGAGCCTTAGGTCCCACCTGGGGGCGCGGCCTGAGGCACATGGGCCCAACCCGACCATGTGCCTCAGGCCGCGCCCCCAGGTGGGACCTAAGGCTCCAGGGCCTATTCTGATTGGCCCACGCGCCTTAGGTCCCACCAGTAGGCGGAGCTTTAGGATGGATGGGCCAATCCGGCCTCATTCCTTCGTTGGCTGCCTGCCGGACAGGCGGGTTTGGCTCCCGTCTGTCCGGCCAACTACCAAAGGTACGGGGAAGGGGGGTGGGGGGGTCGTGGGGGTCGCCAGGGGGATCGCGGGTCGGCTGGGAGGCGGTCGGAGGTTCTTGGGGGGGGGCGGTCGTTGGGAGGGAGGGGGGTTTGCGTCGAGGGCAGGAGGGCCTGGGATCCCTCCTGCCCGTAATGTAGTGCGGGGTGGGGTTAGGGGGTCGCCGTGGCCAGGAGGGTTTGGGCTCCCTTCTGGCCCAACTACCAAAGGTACGGGGAAGGGGGGTGGGGGGTCGTGGGGGTCGCCAGGGGGGTCGCGGGTCGGCTGGGGGGGGCGGTCGGAGGTTCTTGGGGGGGGGGCGATCGTTGGAGGGAGGGGGGTTTGCGTCGAGGGCAGGAGGGCCTGGGATCCCTCCTGCCCGTAATGTAGTGCGGGGTGGGGTTAGGGGGTCGCCGTGGCCAGGAGGGTTTGGGCTCCCTTCTGGCCCGATATTGTCGGGAAGTCGGCGGTCCTTCGGGGTGGGGGTGCGAGTGGTCCTGCCGGGGGGGGGGGATGTATCGGACGTCGGGGAGTCGGCCGGGCAAGAGGGCTTGGGCTCCCTCTTGCTCCGATCGTGGGTGCGGGTGGGAGCGCGTGCGAGCGGTCGTTCGGGATGGGGGTGCGAGCGGTCCTGCTGGGGGGGTGAATCGGGCGTCGGGCGGGGGTGGGAACTATGTTTTAAAACTTTTGTATACCGCGCTCACGCATATAACGCGCGAGGGGTATGCGCGGTAGGTAAAAACGCGTATAACGCGCGCGTTATATGCGTGAAAATACGGTACTCCCCCTCACAAATATCCTCTCCGAGAGGAGACAGAGCTTTTGTTGATCCTTGCTCTTTATTATTTATGATTTATAAAATGACAATTGTACAGGATATTGTTTCTTTTTATACTTTAATAAGTTCAGTATAAAACTATTTGAGGTTTGCGCGGATGGCATCAGATGGTTTGCAGAGATGGGGCAGGGATGGTAATTGAGCTCATGGGGATGGGGCAGGGACCGAGCGTGCAGGGACTGAGCTGGCGGGGCAGGAGCCAAGCTCGTGGGGACAGGGACAATTTCCCTGTGTCATTCTCTAAAAGAAATATGCAAAGCAGATCAGAAAGACACCTTCTGGACTTGTGTGCATAAGGAAAAACTGAAAGGGGCAACAGAGCCTCTGGAGGAGGAGAAAGAGTTGAAAATCTGGAATGGAATCCTTCTGCACAGCTTGCAAGCATGGGGAGAATACTGTCCAGAATGATACACCTATTGCACTAGATTATAATTTAGAACACAGTCAAGCCTTTATTATATTTTTCACCATATGGTAATGAAAAAAACCACAGTATAAACTCCTGCACAGTGGCTCAACTGTAGAAGTAACAGCTGGGAGATTTCCTGTAGCGCACAGCAGAGTTTCCCAACCAGTGTGTGCCATCAGACCTAATCAGGAGTGCAATCAGGAAAAAAAATTCACACCCACATAACAAATTCTTAGTCTCGTGAGATCGCTGACATCATGGCGGTTGTATACAATGTTATGGTGCTTGTTGTAAAACTCAGGGAAATTTTTGTTTAACATCCTGTCTCCCTGGGTGTCTGAGTACCCACATGGACTTTGAGTTGTTTTTTATTAAATTGTGAAGCATTGTTTGTTTAAAAAAAATACTATGTTTAGAGTAGATCAATGAGGTGTCTATTTCCCCATTATGTTTAATCGCATTTCCGTGTTTATTTTATCGCACACACGATACTTTTGTTTAGATGCGATTGCTACACATAAGATGGAGCCTTGTGTTTAGATGCAATGAATGAGTGGTATGCTTGTCCGTTTGTTTATCTGCTTCTCCTTGTATTATATTATACAAGTGGACTGGAGACACATTCTGGATTTCACACATGTCAACGAGGCCTTGAAGATTCCAATCTTTCACATGAAAACCATGTAGTCAGTCATAGCAGTGGTGGCTGTGTGTTAATTTCTAGCTTCCCTAGACTTGACAGAAGCCTACTTGCACATTTCCATATTTCCGGAACACAGGAGATTCCCAAGACTCCATGTGCTGTAGAGACATTACATTATACCATACTAAAGTTCAGTTGTGGATTAGGAATTGGTTATTGAATAGCAAACAGTGGGTAGGGTTAAATGGTTATTTTTCTCAATAGAGGAAAGTAAATAGTAGAGTGCTATTTAACTTATTTATAAATAATCTGGAAAATGGAATGACGAGTGAGGTGATTTAAATTTGCAGATGACACTAAACTGTTCAAAGTTGTTAAAACGCATGCAGATTGTGAAAAACTGCGGGCAGACCTTAGGAAATTAGAAGGCTGGGCATCCAAGTGACAGATGAAATTTAATGCAAAATGATGCACATTGGAAAGAATAACCCAAATCACAGTTACCAGGTGATGCTAGGTTCAACCTTGGGGGTTAGCGACCAAGAAAAAGATCTGGGTGCCATTATAGACAGTACAATGAAACCTTCCACCCAATGTGCAGTGGTGGCCAAAAAAAGGAAACAAGATGCTAGGAATTGTTAAAAAAAAGGGGATGTTAACAAGACTAAGAATGTTATAATGCCTCTGTATTGCTCCATGGTTCAACCTCACCTGGAGTATTGTGTTCATTTCTGGTCTCCTTATCTCAAGAAAGATATAGCGGCACTAGAAAAGGTTCAAAGAAGAGCGACCAAGATGATAAAGGGGATGGAACTCTTCTAGTATGAGGAAAGACTAAAAGGGTTAGGGCTCTTCAGCTTGGAAAAGAGACGGCTGAGGGGAGATATGATTGAAGTCTACAAAATCCTGAGTGGAGTAGAATGGGTACAAGTGGATCGATTTTTCACTCTGTCAAAAATTACAAAGACTAGGTGACACTGGAAATTACAGGGAAATACTTTTAAAACCAATAGGAGGAAATATTTTTTCACTCAAAGAATAGTTAAGCCTTGCTAGAGGTTGTGGTAAGAGTGGATAGCTTAGCTGGTTTTAAGAAAGGTTTGGACAATTTCCTGGAGGAAAAATCCATAATCTGTTTTTGAGAAAGACATGGGGGAAGCCACAGGCTTGCCCTGGATTGGTAGCATGGAATGTTGCTACACTTTGTTTTTTTGCTAGGTACTGGTGACCTAGATTGAACATCGTGATGAGGATGGGCTACTGGGCTTGATGGACCATTGGTCTGACCCAGTAAGACTATTCTTATGTTCATATTGTTTCTTATACCCCACAATCATCTGCTAGGAATCATTGCGGCTTACATAAGGTTAATAAGGTTTCATAACAGTAACATCAAGGATCAGACAATATAGAGCTCAAGTCCTGGACTGCAGTGAGGATGCATATTTAGTGATTTCCTGAGTTGAAGGTAGGAAGGGATCTGTCACAAGCAGGCCAGAAGGCAATTCCAAATCTTGGGGTCTTGGAACTTGAAGGTAGACTCAAAGACCTCCAGACTTGGCGTGGAGAGAGAAGCAGAAGTTTGCAGCGCTGGTTTGTTCTTGAGCTTTAGAAGGAATGTGTGACCTGAATGGCAGAATTTAGTCTGGTCAAGTTTTTTGGCGCTTCCCTATGGGTTGGCAGAGCACCCCGCATGTTCACCAAGGTGATGGTGGTAGTAGCAGCACATCTCCACAGGGCAGGATTGCAAGTCCATCCATATCTGGACGACTGGCTGATCAGAGCTCCGTCATTGTTGAAAGTGAAACAGGTAGTCAAACTAACATCCCCAGTAGGTCTGTTTTTATTTATTTAGTGTGTCTATATGTACTTTATGCAACACTCTTATTTTTGTACACCGCCTAGAAGCCTGATTAGGCGGTATATAAATTTTTTAATAAACTTGAAGAGTGGTCCTTGTAGCTCTGGATTGACACAGACCTAGTGCATCTTCAGAGGGACCAGTGCTTAGACTGCAGGTACAGCCCAATCTTCCACCTAAGGGCCCAATGGTCATAGAAGATCCGGATCGCTTTGGTCATACAGCATGGCACTTGGGTGTGTGGTGTTAGAGCGCAAAGGAAACTCAGAAGTAGTCATTGCTACTCTCCGCAGAGCCAAGAAGCCTGCTACAGTCTCCACTTATGCTAAGACATGGGATACATTTCAACACTGGTGCATGAAAGAGAAGGTGGAGCCATTTAATGCTCCAAGCAGGTCTCGACAAAGGCCTCACAACGGTGTCACTCAGGGTCTAAGTGGCGGGCCTCTTGTGCTTCAGAGCTCATGGACACAAAGCTCTCCTAGCTTCTCATCCAGACATAGCAGGATTGCGGGGGGTGCCCGATGGCAGCCGGGGGGGGGGGGGGGGGGTTGCCGGATCGCGGGGCCTTTGGGGGGAGCAGCGCTGCTGGCCTTGGTGGGGGGATGGGAACGTATCAAAGCGACTTTCCATTATTTCCTATGGGGAAACTCACTTTGATAAACGAGCATTTTGGATTACGAGCATGCTCCTGGAACAGATTATGCTCGTAATCCAAGGTACCACTGTATTTCTTTGGGATGGGCGCGCATAGCTATCACGTCTGCTGCTATCCTATGCTTCTGGATATTGGGTGGCAGGCGATTTTGGCCTGCTGGCCTGGCCTGAGCTCAGGGCCTGACTGGCGGCATTGCTGGCCTGCTATTGTGTAGACAACTATTAACTGAAGGAGAGTAGAGGGCTCTGTTCTGGGCCTGGCTATTACCTGTCTGCCTCAGTGTAGTGATGGTGGCTTGGCATGTCCTCGGCCCCAGCGCATCACATCACTGCATACTCCCGGCCGATACTAATGACGCTAGATGCAGTGCCGCCCACAGTTGCAGTGGGGGCCCGGGGCCAGGTAAATGTCCTTGGAGGGCCGTATCTGACCCGCAGGCCATAGTATGAGGAACCCTGACCTAGAGCTATACATTGGTAATAATGGCAGTATCAAAAGTTTTAATAAACTTCTTGAATACTTCAATAGAAACACACTTGTATAAATAAGGGCTTTGCTTTAATGAACATCGGGATCCCATATGGACACAGTGCAGATGCACTTAAAGTAAGAATACAGAACACACAGTTGCAAAGAGGATTCAGAAGAAGAATTTCTTGTGTGTTCCATACCTTTTTAATACAAAAGCAAGAACCTGAAATAGAAGGCAGTAGATTTAAAGAACAGTGATAAGAGTGATGTTTGAAGCTAGAGAAATATTGTTACTTAAAAAGCAAATAATTGGTTATGGGTTAGTAATTTCTTAACAGCTGCTTAAGAGCAGGCTGTGTGTCTTTGGTACATGTTTGAGCAGCCACATTGTGATAAGTCCTGCCTGAAAGCCTTCAGAAATCTTGCTGAACTTTAATTTTTTTCAACCTGTGTGAATTACTGGGGATTTTCTGCCTGTTTTCTCCCCTTTTTTCACTTTTGTTTTTGCTAAGTTGGTATGAGAACTTTGCAGATAGTGAAAAGTAGAAAAAAGTGGGTTACTGTCTACAGAATGTTATGTTGACCTTCTTTGTCTTTTCCTTTGTTTAAGATCTGATATTAACTATCACAATGTGGAGGATAGACAGTTCTGGAATATTGTTTAAATGTTGCAGCCCAAAGAAAACAAGGGCAAGATGGGATGAGTATATATGTGAGAACAAGAAGAAGAGACAAAGCCTCGAAGTATAATGAAAAGAACAAAAAAAGAGGCACTGGAGAGATCACAGCCAACTGATGGTCACAAATCTTTTATTGGAAATAAGTCTCAGAATTGACTTTGGGGGGGAAGGCTTGTGGGCCGGCGGTGTGCAATCGCTGCACGTGCCTGGCCTTTCCATGCCCGGAGTTGCAGCAGCAGCGGGGGATAATTAAATGGAGCTGGTGGAGGGTGGTAGGGAGGAATCGACAGTCAGCCCGTGTACCCTCAACAGGCGGTCCGCATTCCCCCTAGGGTATGTGTACTACAGGTTGAGAAACACTGCTGTATAACACCTATGTTGTTCTGTTTACACTAGCTTTCCATTTAGTGGTGAGTCAAATTTAAAATTTTGACTCAGATCCATAAAGCATTTTGCCCAGAAGCTTCATTGTTTTAAGTGTGTTAAAAATATATTGACTCATGTCTATTATATATTTATCAGGGTAGAAATTGCTGGACATCCACTGAGTGTAACTATTGCACTCTGCTGAGATGAGCACATGATTTTTTTTTTTCAGTAGTGGATGTACTCTGGAACTACTTCTGGAGAAACTAAGAATAGTAACTCATATTATCCGAGGACAAGCAGGCAGCATATTTTCATATGTGGGTGACATCATCGGCAGAGTCCAGCACGGACAGTGCAAAAGTGTACTGTCACTTTAAAAGACTAGTGACTGCCTGTACTGTGCCTGCCCATACTTGTGCCTTCCTGGGACTTTCAGTTCTCAGTTTTCCGTGGAGCTGTGAAGCTGTTTCTTAAAGTTTCTCTAAGCACATCAAACTTATACATTTTTGTGACTTCCCATTCCTTTTTTTTACCCTTCTTTTTGTCATATTTTTCAATTTTATTGCTTTATCTATCATTCGGTATAAACATTTTGATTTTTTTCTACCAAATTTTGATTTTGGGCCTTTGGATTCTTTGTAGCCTGTTTTCAGGCCAGGAATGTTGAGTTTTTTTCATCTTGCCATCTACTCAACCTCCCTAGACCAGTGTTCTTCAACCTTTTTACACCCGTGGACCGGCAGAAATAAAAGAATTATTTTGTGGACCGGCAAACTACTAAGATTGAAATTTTAAAAAAAACATTTCCGCCCCTTCTCTGCGAGCTCGGTACCCACAAACCATCTGATCCCATCTGCACAAGTCTCAATTATGATTTTATATTGAATGTATTTTATTAAAGTATAAAAAGAAACAATATTCTGTACAATTGTCATTTTATAAATACAAATATACAGAGCAAGGACCAACAAAACCCCTGTCTCCCCTCCCCTTCATATATATCCCCCCTACTATCAAGAAAACTGAACAAGCCAAATTATTACAGAATGCTACACAGAAATATCATGCTAACAGAATACTGCAGTCACACATGACAGGAATAGTGTTAGGAGAGTGCCCCCTGGTCAGAGAGAACCCTAAGCCAGCTGGAAGCTAAAGAAACACTGCCTGGGCTTTGCAGTCCGCAGTTATGTCTCTAGCAGGATATATATTTCAAAACTGATATATTCTAATGACAAAATAGAAATAAAATGATTTTTTTCTACCTTTTGTTGTCTCTGGTTTCTGCTTTCATCTTCTTTTCAATCTTTTCCTTCCAGCATGTGCCCTGTCTCTTCAATCCAGCATTTATCCGTTCCATCCACTGTCTGCCCTTTCTAGAAACTGTCTGTCTCCCCCTGCCATCTCTCTTCTAGACCCCCCCCCTTTGGTCTGGCATCCATCATCTTCCCTCTGTTCCCTCATGGTCTGGCATCTTTCTCCTTTCATCTTTCTTTCCCTCCCGCCCTGTGGTTTTTAGCATCTCTCTCTTCTCATTTCCTCCGCTCAGATCTGATATCTCTGTCTCCTTCCCCGTTCTCTGGCATCTCTCTCTCTCTTCCCTTTCCTTCTCTTCTCTGGTCTTCTTTCTTTATTTTCTGCCTCCGTCTAAATTAAATTCTTTCTTACTATGCAGTCCTCAGTTTCTCTCTTTTCACTGTGTCTACCCAAAGCATGCCACCCCTTTCCTTCACCCCTCCACTATCTCACTAACTCTATTTTCTTTCCCCATCCAGCATATGTCCTTTTTCTTTATCCCTCCTTCCATCCAGTGTTTGTTCTCTTTCTCCACTTCCATTCAGCATTTGCTCTCCCTTCTCCCCACTTCCATCATCTACCCTCTTCTCTCTCCCCCTTCTCCCCACTTCCATCATCTGCCCTCTTCTCTCTCCCCCTTCTCCCCACTTCCATCATCTTCCCCTTCTCCTACCCTATTCTCTCTCTCCATCTTCTCCCCACTTCCCAACATCTGCCCTCTTCTCTCTCCCCCTTCCCATCATCTGCCCCTTCTCTCTCTTTTACCCCACATCCATCATCTACCCACTTCTCTCAATCTCTCCATCCACCACAGGCCCATCTCTCTCCCTTCCTCTCACCCTTCTTTCCGATTTTGGCAACAAGATCGGCAATGCCCCACCCTGCGATGACACTCAAGTTTGGCAATGGGCCTCCTTCTCCCCCCAGCATCAACAGCACTTCAGATCAGCAACGCAGTGCTCAGTCCAAAGCTTCCCTCTGACTCGAACTGCCTGGGCGGAAACAGGAAGCTGCATCAGAGGGGAAGCTTTGGGCTGAGCACTGCATTGCCGATCTGATGCCGGGGGAGAAAGAGTCCCGTTGCTTAACTTGAGTGCCGTCGCGGGAGGGGGGAGGCCCGTTGCTGATCTTGAGTGCCGGGGGGCCTGTTGCCGATCTTGAATTGTATCGCAGGGGGGAGGGGCCCGATGCCGATGCCACCCATCGCCGTTGCAGCCCAGACGCTGATGGCTCAAATCCGATCTCGTCGGCCCTGCGCGGACCGGCAGGAATTTTCTGTAGACCGGCGGTTGAAGAACACTGCCCTAGACCATTGAGTCCTTTGACCTAGTGTTGGCAGTTTTTCCTTCAATGTCAAAGGCTCCTAGCGGCTTCAAGCGGTGCATTCTATACCAAAGGACTATCTCAGATCAGACACGCATAATTGATGTGTCCAGTGCCTAGGTCCTGGGACATTTCCTGTCTGCTCTGCTCTAAATTGAAGAAGAAGTCACTTAGTCAAGAGGTTGCAGTACAATAAACTTTTTAGGTCAACTTCATCTGCATTAAGGATGGATGGAGACTCAGACGCTGACGTTCAACATCCAGCAACTCCAGCATCGACGTTGGCACCGACGCCATAGACAACCCGTTCCATGTCGTCTTCATTGGTGTTCCTTACCTCGGGGGAAGCTCATAAGAAAGATAAAAAGCAAAAAAGCCTTTCCCCTTCTAATCATGTTTGAGGGCATTGTTGCCATTGACGCATTCCAAATGGCGCACCAATCCTAGATCTCCTTCTCTACTGTTGGTGTCTCTTTTGAGGCATGCCTCAACATCTAGGTCCCCAACACCTCATTGCAACTACTGCCTGATGCATCCTTGCCAACATCGGTACCAGTGTTGTCTCTGCATGAACAGCTTTGCAGAAAGAACTAGCTAGGCTACTTCATACACACTCTATGCCAGTTTCTGTTCCCATACTCTCAGCCTCAACTCAGTCTGAGCAATGCCCTAGAGCTCCATTGAGGCATTGAGCTCGGACACCATGATGAGGGCCCGCATCGAAGCCTGCATCATCAAAGGACCGCAGTTAATCATCCCATTCTCACGCCTGGGAGATGAATTGTTTGAAGAAAAGATTGAGGAGGCCACCCAAAAAATAAAGAGGCACGAAGACTCTATGATCACATTGTCATCCTTAAAGTTTTCAAAACTTCAATCTTACAAGCACTTTTATCATCCTAAGTGCTGCTCTTATTATACCAAATATAGGTATGTTCCACCATCTACGTCATCCAGAGATCCTCCACAGAGATCTCAGAAATTTCAGTCCCAAACTCATCAAAAGTCTCAGCAGTTCTTTTGACTTTTCCAAGAGAGCTTAGCCAGCATAATATCTCCATTTCCTCACTCTCCTTATAGACGTTCGTCTCACTCACTTTTACCATCGATGGGCCCTTCAAAGCCTGCTGGGTCCTCCAGGTAACGAGACAGGGTTATGCCCTTCATCTACGCAAAAAAACTCCCATCCACCCTCCAAGAGAGTCTTCTTTCAACTCTCATCAGACCACCTTCATTTGCCAGGAGCTTTTGGCCCTCCTCCAGCTAAATGCCATTGAACAAGTACCTCTGCAGGAGAGGGACTGAGAGTTCTACACTCATACTGAAAAAGACTGGAGGTCTCCATCCAATCCTGGACCTCTGTGCTCTGAACAAATACTTGGTGCAAGAAAAATTTTGAATGGTCTCTCTGTGAGCATTGTTATCACTATTAGAAAAGAACAACTGACTCTGCTCTCTAGACCTCAAAGAAGCCTGTGCACACATTCCCATCCTCCCAACCCGTAGGAAATATCTTTGCTTTTGAGTAGGAACATGCCACTTCCAATATAAGGTACCTGTACTTCCATTTGGACTAGCATCAGCATCCAGACTATTCATGAAATGTTTAGTGGTGGTAGCTGCAGCCCTCTGCTTATTCAACTTTCATGTGTTCCCTTACCTAGACTCTTGGTTGATCAAAGCCTCGTCTCAACAAGCTTATCAGATCATAAATTCAACAGTACGTCTCTTGGAACTTCTTGGATTTTCAATCAGTTATGGCAAATCCCACTTACTACCTACCTAGATTCTAGAGTTCATAGGAGCACTTCTAGTCGTAACATAAGCTTGTGCCTTTCTACCTCAACAGAGGCTCAACACTAGTTACAGATCTGCCAGAAAGTATGCAACCACCAATATACATCACTGCATGCCAAATGATGCATCTTCTAATCTAGTCCAAATGGCATCGACTGTTCACATTACTCCATTTGCTATCATGAGTTTGATTCTGGTAGCTAGGGAGTCCCACATGAGAGAATATACTGTCTGCTTGTCCTAGGATAAGGCACAATTACTTACCTGTAACAGCTGTTATCTGAGGACAGCAGGTAGATATTTTAACAACTCTCCCCTATTTGGGCTCCGGTCTGGAACAGTTTGTCCCATGGCGCTCAAAGTGCTCTCTTGAATTTTTGACACTGGAATGCTGGGGGGGGGGGGGGAAGGGGTGGTGGTCTTGGTTTGACTTTGTTGGATATTGTTGTCTCTGTGAAGAAACCACGCGGTAGACTTTCACATCACGTTGGTTTGCTGAATGTCAGTTCTCACCTTGTTATATTTTTGTATTGTAGTTTTATAAAATAAATAAAACTTTAAAAAAAACACAAAAAACCCCAACCCTCCCACTTACCCTAGTTGGCTTCTTAACTTTTTTATTGAACTGATGGTCCCATGAGTCAGCTTCGGCCGGGAAGGCACCGATGCATACACTGTATGGGCAGTTTCGAGACTTGCAAAAAGTTTAAAGTGACAGTATACTTTTGCACTGTCCATCCCGAGTTCTGTGGATGATGTCACCCACATGTGAGAATATCTGCCTGCTGTCCTTAGAAAACACCTGTTGGAGGTAAGTAACAGCACAGTTACATACCTGTAACAGACGTTATCTAAGGACAGCAGTTTATTAATATAGTACATCTGGGTCTTGGGAATTAATCTAGGCCAGTGTCATTTTAGAAGACACTTAAAATGTGCATGGCCTTTTGTGTTGTATAACTTATGTGCACAGTCCTTGAAAAAAAGTGAGACATACATCTTGATCTAGTACTATAATATTAATCCTATTTACCCCCCTCCCCTTTAATTTGAGGGTCTGTAGATGTCCACACTAATTTGTTAAGAGCTGCTGTATTGCATAGCCAGTTTTATTCTTTATGAATCTGAGCCTGAGTTGCAAGTTGCCCATCTTTTGTATTGAAACCTGGTAAATAATGTGTTTATATACAGTACAGTATATTGAACTTTAAAGCTGCCCTATGGCTACAGTTCATTCTCAATTTGTGATAGTACAGTTCCTGAAAATGTTTGTGAACTACAAAATCGTAAATAATGAAACATTGAGTCTATGGGAAAATAGAGGTTAGGTTCAAGCAGTACATGTTGTACTGCAAAACCACGGAAAGTGAACAATGAATCCTATTGGAAAAATAGGGTTAGGTTCCTGCTTGGGACAGCACTTGAAGTACCTGTACTTCATTCTCCAGACACTTGAGTTTCATAACTGGAAGCAAAGCCTGACCGCGAAGTGAAAGTAAAAAAAGCCGTTTTTTAAGCACCAGTCTGCGAATATACAAACATAGTGGTGTGAATGAGGAATTTTGGTTGCAATTGATGCAGCCACAAATAGGCAAAATTGTGCATCGTGAATGTGCAAATAATGAAAATGGACTGTAATTGGTCTAGATTTTGTCAGGTCATAAGCAGGCAGGCATCATGGAAGTTCTAAAAATATGCAGTTAATTTTTTTATTTTTAAGTATCCTCTGAATTATTTTCTGTCTTTTTTTTTTTTTTTTTTACTTTTTCAGGAGAAACAGAAGCCCAAATTAGAGAGACTCTTTAAATCCTTGCTTTCCTATACCATTCATAGTCCAATGAAGCAGTATTCTGTCAGGAAAAATAGTGCCTTGTTAGACTAGTGTAACCTTGTTTTTAAACAGAATCTGCAGTGTGGAGAACAGCGGTTTCTAAGAGATCGCCACAGTCCAATCTTACTAAATTATCTTGTTTTTGTTTTCCTCCAGTGCAGTTCCTGAAGAGAATGATCACACTACTGGTATGGCTCGAAAGGCTCCACCTGCCGAAGAAATGTCTGGGATGGTGGAAATGGCCTTTAAAGTAGCTGCTGCTTCTCAAGCTGTTCAACCATCAGAAGAGGTGAGTGCTGCAGCTGTCCCACTGAAGAGCTCCAGCAAAGCAAAGCAGCAAATAGATGTGAAAGCCGAACTGGAGAAAAGACAAGGAGGAAAACAACTGCTCAATCTGGTAGTAATTGGTAAGGTTATTTATGCTTCTTTACTGCAATAACGCTCTCCTGTTGGCTGGACTTTTGTTCTAAGTTAGTTTTAATACAGTTTTAACCCTTTCAGGACCAAGGGACATATTTGTCCCATAACTTTAAAATCCTATAAATTTTGATTGGGATAGTCTACAGTTCTAAATTTGATATGTACGGATTCCATATGATACTGCCTTTATGTAAACAAACTGGTTCCGACATTCATTCATTAGCGTCGTTGCCAGATTGACGAGAAGATTCACTTGCCACACTGTCCATAAGCCAGAAGTGTGATTTTTTAAATAAAAATAATGATATTTCACAAAAAAAATCAATTTTTTGGCATCTGCAAGCCCTTTTTACCATAAAAATGTCGTCAAAACCACAAAAATTGGCCTACAATCCTTATGGTCCTGAAAGGGTTAAGTGATACAGAAAGTACCAACTTTTTCTAAATTTTCAGTCCACGTTAAGTGAAATTGCGGAGTGGCTGTGCTTTGTCACGTCTCTGTCTCCTACATAACCAAGACCTTAATACATTAATTCACTCCTTGGTAATTTCCTGCCTAGATTATTGTAATGCCCTCTACAAGGGCATCAGAAAAAAAAAGAAATAAGACGGCTTCAGATCGTGCAAAACACGGCTATTAAGATCATTTGCGGTGCAAACAAATATGATCCCGTTTCTCCCCTTTTGTTTAACACACATTGGTTACCAGTAGAACACAGAATTAGCTACAAAATTTTACTTCTAACACTCACAACGAAACTAAATAATCAACCGGATTTTATCAACAGACTCCTAATTCCGTACAACACATCAAAAACTCTTTGTTCAACTTCTCAGAATCTCCTAGTTGTACCCTCTTTAAAATCGATTAATACATTACACTCTAATAACTTTGCCGTTACTGCCCCCACTCTATGGAACTCTCTGCCGAATTATCTGCGCTATGAATCCGATATAAAACAATTTAAAGCTAAACTAAAGACATTTTTGTTTCAAGACGCCTTTGGTTAACAATTGTCCTTCTAAGGGCTAAATCTAATTCTTAAAATTTAAACTACTGCCGCTTTAATCCTAACCTATTGTTTTACCCTTTTATGTTTTATCTTTTCTATAATTATTGTAGTTCTTCCCCACTATCCTTGTTTAAGTTACCATGTTCAGACCAAAACTGTTTGTTATGTTTGGTTGTTATTTAGTATCCCCCATTTTACGTGTTTTTATGTAATTTTATAATTTGTTTTTAAGTAATTTTATATTGTAAACCGCTTAGAAATTTGAATAGGCGGTCTAAAAAATCTTTTAATAAACTTGAAACTTGACTTTCATTGCCACTATAAAGAAATTCAAACTGTTTTGTTACCTCTTTGTCTCCAACTACCACTAAAATGCTTTCTTTTTTCCCTTACATATACTGATTTTTTTGCCATTTGCTTATTTCTGACCTGAAATTTAGTCCAATAAAAAAGCTATTATTTCCTTTATGTTTTTGTTTTATTTCTACATATTACCAGTTTACCTTAAAAAGCTATTACTTATGAATGAAGATTTTAGATTTAATAATATAAAAAGTAGGGCTTGTGGCATGCTGGGCCACTTGAATATACAGAAATAAAGATAAATAGATTGGTCAGTTCAATGAAAAGGAATCACACAAAAGTAACTTAGTATTAAAACATCTTATAGCTTATCTTATTCTGCACTAATTGAAGAAAGGAAATAGCTCTTATAAATTATTAGATGTATCATTGGTCCATATGTAAAGACCATCCACCTGCAACTTAGTTGTTTTTTTTTTTATTTATTTCTGTGATATAAAATGAAAGTTTCACTTTTTGTTTCTGATATTTGTTTGCAAGGTTTTGCTTCAGCTCTATTCATCAACATAAATATTTGGGCATTTTCATTGGGTGTTGAAGCATTTTATTAAAAAAAAAAAATCCTTTCTTCAACAAGCCAGACTCCTGATGCAGGCCTAGAGGCAGAAACACGAATTGGGTTGAGTCATTTAAATATTCAGTTTAGTGAATGCCATAGATTGTTTTTGCCTCTTTGCCTCTTCCGCTGTTTTTGCTTTACCTTTGTAAAATGAAAATTAATATAGCAATGTAAAGATGGTATATTTATAAAACTAATGTTTTTCCCTAGATACTGAGATTAGGCAATTGGGTATCGAAATGACAAATGAAATTTAGTGTCGACACGGGCAAAGTGATGCACAGAGTGAAAAGTAATCCCAACTAGGTTCAAAATGCTGAGAGTGGACAATATATTGTTCATTCGGTTTGCTGCTTAAAAACAAATAGAAAGTCATGGAATTTGAAATGGATGGAAAACAAAACTGAGAATATCTTTTTCTGTGTTGTGTGCAGTTCTGGTTACCCCATCTTGAAAAGGGATAGTGGAACTAGAAAACATTCAAAGAAGGAAGACAAAAATGATACAGGAGATAGAACACCTCCCTTATGAGGAGATGCTAAACAGGTTAGAGCTTTCCTGCTTAGAGAAAAGATTAGGAAAGGGATATGCTAGAAATTTACAAAATCATGAGTGGGGTAGAGCAGTTAAATAGGATTGGCCTCTGTGAAGATGGGATACTGGGCTAGATGGACCATTGGTCTGACCCAATAAGGCTGTTCTTATGTTTTTAAATAGTTACTTACAGTGCCATTTTAGGAAAAGTCATGGATGTCAGCATATAGACATTTTAGGAAAAACCTTTAGGGTCTATGACATATTTTACAAATGCAGGACAAAACGTAGAATCCTGATGTAAAATCTACATATCTCTGTCCCCTGACCCAAGGCGTCCTAAAGGCATTCAAAAATGTATAGCATGTCGGTGTCTCAAAATGTGGTAATGTAAAATGTTAGAACGAAAAAAAAGTGTACCCATGAAGTTGAAAACAACCCACAAAAGATCACCTTTCCAAACAAATTGTCTCAGAGAGTTGTAAGTTTGCAACTGTGAAACTGTTATTAAAAAGACAAAATTTAGACCTGGGAATTTAGGTAATCATAGGCCAATTTCAGTAATGCCAGCTGTTACTGAAAATTGAGTTGGTGGTGCTAGGTACCTTGGAAGAGATTGTGGAAAAGAAGAATTGGTTAGACGAACATCAGTATGGGTTTAGAAAAGGACATGAGGTTGAGACATTGATGGTATCCACTTTAGACGTGCTTTGGCGGGGGTTAGATATAGGGAATGCATTTTATATGGTGTCGTTAGATGTATCAACAACCTTATTTTATTTTTTTTAATTTTATTTATTCAATTTTCTATCCCGTTCTCCCAGGAGAGCTCAGAATGGTTTACATGGGTTTATTCAGGTACTCATGCATTTTTCCCTGTCTGTCCCGGTGGGCTCACAATCTATCTAGTGTACCTGGGGCAATGGGGGGATTAAGTGACTTGCCCAGGGTCACAAGGAGCAGCGTGGGTTTGAACCCACAACCCCAGGGTGCTGAGGCTGTAGTTTTAACCACTGCGCCATACTCTCCCCTGGAATCAGGTTATTGTTAGTGATGTCAGTGAGAAAAGGAGTGCCATAGGGATCCGCTTTGTTGGACCTACTATTCAATATCTGTGTAGCATCACTAGGGTAGGTATTGGAGGATTTATTGGTATATTATCCTATTTGTACAGATATCAATTCCTTTCCCAGTGCAGACAGGGATTGATTATGTGGTTGAAAAAAATGACTAAAAATCAGATTTATGTGAATAAATTGGTCTTAAATCTGCTAACAACAGAAGTTATGTTCATTGGAAAGTTATGTTCATTGTTGTTACAGGTGCAGTTGAGAGATGTGAAATTTTCAGTATTGCCACATATGAGACTGTTTGGGGTTCATAGATACTTGACTTACCATGTGGAGCATTATACTACAGGTCATCAAGGGAGCTTTTTTTTCAAGTGCAGATTCTTTCTAGAGCAAAACCAATACTGTTAGTATCTAATTTTTGGACAGTGATGTAGTGCTTCGTAATTTCTAAATTAGATTTTTGCAATGTATTGTTAGGTATTGCAAAATCTAAAGTGCAAGCTTTGCAAATAATTCAAAATATGGCAGCTAACATGATCACCGGGGTATCACACTGTGAACAAATTTCTCCTGTGTTAAAACAGTTGCATTGGTTGCCAGTTATTTATTGAATTGAATATAAAATTTTGCTAATTATCCATCAAGCAGTTTATGGTGAAGCACCCTGGTATCTGGCGCAAATTTTATAGCAATATTTGAATATTTGCCAAGTTAATGTCTGCGATCACAGTCAGCAATGAAATTATCCATTGAATCAGCAAATGAGACACATTATGGGCTCCTTTTACTAAGCTGCGATAATGGTTTTAGCGCGCGCTAAATTGCCACGCGCGCTAGACGCTAACGTCAGCATTGAGCTGGCGTTAGTTCTAGCCACGTAGCACGGATTTAGCGTGCGCGGCAATTCTATATGTGCTAAAAATGCTATCGCAGCTTAGTAAAAGGAGCCCTATATGAAAACATGGTCCACAGTTATGGAATGCTTTACCAGACTCTTTAAGATGTAATAATGTAAAATCATTCGATACACTGTTGAAGACCCATTGGTTGGCAAAGCATCTCACTAGAATGAATAGCTTTTGTAGAAGGTCCTCTGAATTGTATATTTGTCCTTTATTGTTTAAAGGATGTTCTGGCAACTAACAGTTTTGTAATGTCTGAAATGTATTGGTGATATTTTGATATGTTAAGATACGTAGGTTGTACTGTAATCTGTTTAGGTCTAAGCGGAATAAAAATTTTAAAACAAAATTAATATGGTTGCAGAGCTCAGCAGGGGAGCAAGTTCGTGGTTTCCATCCATTCCCTTGGTTTGGTCAGGAGAGATTTTTAGCCATGTTATTAGTTCAGCACCAGCCAGGCAGCCTTCTTTAGCCAGCAGTTATTGTTTGAGATTATGGGTTGCCTGCACAAAACCCTGGCCTCCTGGTATGACATATGATTTCCTTTCGGTCCCAGACTACTGATTACTATCAAAAATAACATTATCGAGGCCTTTCTGACCAAAGAAAGAATAAGCAAACTAGTTTCTCAGCTCTGGAATTTTCATGCCTAAATATCCCTAGGGGTCTGGGACTCTCTTCAGCCCATAAATTCCATGGTGGCAACTCAACAGCTCATATAAGATCCTTGCAGCAGGCTTTCCTAATCGGGTGATCCCCTCGGTTTCAGGAACACAGTATTTGCCTTCCCCTATAGGTGTCAGTTAGAAGTTCCCTCATGTGGTTGCACAGCCCATATGACTTGCTGAAGGGCATGGACATGAAATCTTCCGGCATCCCCTCCACTCAAAAAAAAAAAAAATTATGACCAATGCCAGACTTATAGATTGAGGGTTCACTATTAGGGTCAAGTGATGCAGGGACTTTGATCATACCAAAACATGTCTTGGTTGATCAGTAGGCTAGAGGCCAGGGCTGTGTACCTGGCATTGGAGAAATTCCTCCTTTGTTAGTAGGATCAGCAGGGGGTCCTCTCAGACAGTGTGATGGTGGCAACAGACAAGAAGACAGTAGCAACGGAGATTATTTTTATCTAGTGAAACATCTGATGACCATATTGGCGATGCATATTGAAACGACCAGGTCCCAATTTGTATAAGCCTCGTTCTGCTGTCCTGACTACAGATGCATCCGGGAACACCTCTGTAGAAAGAAAATCACACACACACACACAAACGCACATGCAAATAGGCACATATATTCCTTCACATATTGCTAGAAAGGAAAACATTCAGACAGGTTCCTCATCCAGAATAAGTTGGATCCAGGGAAGTGAGAACTAAGATCCAAATGCATATGGATTGCAAAGAGTTGCCATTCTATTACTTGATATCATCTCACAGGAGTGCCAAGGTTGTACATTTTTTTTATCTCAAATGGGATCCAGAACTTAAGGCCATGGCTTCAGGATAGTCTGTTCTTCATAGTTCCTCCTTGACTGCTCATCATATCCTGGTTGTCCTAGTTTGGCCTTGATATCCAAGGTATACCAATCTGATCAGGCTTCTAGTGGAGCTTTAGTTTCCTCAGAGGCTGGGATTGCAGTTTGTGGGTGTTTTGCAAGACGAGCAAAACATTCTCGCAAATTGTGCCTCGCAAACCGAGCGTTGACTCGATGTTCGAGCCTCCCCCTCCTGCAAACTGGCATCGCTCCCCCCGCTCACGTTGCCCCCCCCCTTCCCCTGCGATCCGGTATCCCCCACCCACAAACACAATCCCTTACCTGGATCTAGCACCAGCACCAACACACAGGACGTGCTGATGCCCGAAGATCCTGCCTCTTGCCTGGACTGGGCCTTGAGTATCTGCGCATGCTCAAGGCCTTCTTGCTCCCACTCTCACCGAGATTCTCGGAGATCTCTGAGAATCTCGGAGAGAGTGAGAACCAGAAGGCCTTGAGCATGTGCAGATGCAGGATAAGAGGCAGGATATTTGGGCACCAGCACATCCTGTGCGTTGATGCTGGTGCCAGTGCCAGATTGGGGTAAGGGATTGTATTTGGGTGGGTGGGGGATGCCGGTCTCGGGGGGGGCGTTCGTGGGCAGGGGGCGATGCCGGTTCTTGGGGAGGGGTGTGTGGAGCAGCACTGGTAGCCTTGGGGGTGGGGGTTAAGGTGGAGCAGCACCGGTGGCCTCGGGGGGGGGGGAACACACACGAATCAAACGAGTTTCCCTTACTTCCTATGGGGAAACTCGTTTTAATATGCGAGCAATTTGGTATACGAGCATGCTTCTGGAACGAATTGTGCTCGTAAACCAAGGTTCCACTGTATTATCATTTAAGTTTTTATTTTGAAGCTGAACTACATTTTTACTGACTTCATCCAAAATTGCTTCTGACTGACTCCAGAGCCCTGGTTTTTATATCACTTCATAATGCGTAATTAATATGCTAAACTTTTTATCAATTTTCCAGGTCATGTTGATGCTGGCAAAAGTACTCTTATGGGTCACTTACTTTATCTGCTTGGAAATGTTAACAAAAGAACCATGCATAAATATGAACAGGAATCTAAAAAGGCTGGAAAAGCTTCATTTGCATATGCTTGGGTTTTGGATGAAACTGGCGAAGAAAGGGAAAGGTAATTTATTGTTCCACGTAATATGTGTGGTACAGTATTTTGAACATGAAATAAAGTTGCAGTGTGTTCATTGTCTGATGATGATACCATAGCTATTTTTGTAACCATCCACAAATGCAATCTGCCTACCTGTTTGCTTCTTTTAGGATGGTGTCTTTACAATCCTTATCATCTTATTGGGCAGACCAGATGGAACTATTTATTTTAAAAATTTCTATGCCGTTTAAAACCTAAACGGTTTACATAGTGTTACATAAAACAAAATAAAAACAGGTAAACATAAACAAACAATCCTCAGGAAAATTAGCAATAGGAAGCCAAAAGAGGCTTATACAAACAATTATGAAAAAGTTCTCAAATGTCAGCAGTCATGAAGAGTCAATATCTAGAAAAAGGCATCTACAAACAATTGCGTTTTAAGTAGATTCCTAAATTTGCCTTTTTCATCACATTTCTGTAATTGACTCACAAGTGAGTGCCACAATGTTACTCCTGCACAACAGAAAATTATTGCGCTGGTTTTCAACATATTTTGGATTTACATTTGCCTTTAATAGGGCTAAACTTTCAGAGCGCAGTGATCTATTCGGTAGATAATTTGTCATCTACAATGTTACAGTGTTAGCTTTGGAAAAAAGTCATTTAGTAGGCCACTTCCTGCTGTCATAGTTGCAAAGTAGAGTTCGTCAGACTTGAAGAGGCACAGCTAACCTGCTTGACTTCAGGATATCTGTAAGAAAAATGCATGAAATAGTTTTGCATACACTAGATCTTCAGTATATATAAATGTCTTATGCATATTCACTTTGGCTATCCTGAAAACCAGGCAAATTAGGTGTGCTGCTGAGAACCACTGCTAGAAGAGTAATTCCAGTGGTTTTACAACCACTTTCAACTGAGCTGAAGTGTCATTTTAGAAATATAGAAACATGATGGCAGATAAAGACCAAATGGCCCATCCAGTCTTTCCATTTGCAGCATCCACTTTCTCTTCCTTTCCCTAATAGATCTCATATGCCTGCCCCACACTTTCTTGAATTCAGACACAGGCCTTGATGCACAAAGCTGCAGCATCATTGTTTTGCTAAGGCTTGCACAACCTCACTTTCATCTTTATATTACATTGGGAACAATTTTTCCCCAATGGCTGATATTCAACACGAATAGCATGCAAATTATGTGCACGCTATTCGTGTGCAGCAGTGCTGGTTAAACGGGGAGAAACTGTGCCGGATGCCTGCTCAGAAAAGCAATTGCTAGGCACAGCTGCTCCCTATCCCTCCTGTTAAATTTTTTTTGTTGCTGTCCCTGCCTGAAGATCAGTACTGGCAGGACTCCCCAGAGCCACCTTGGCTTTGGGGCTTCCCCTGTCAGCTCAGTGCTAAGCTGAGGGTCAGGGGAAGCCCTGAAGCCACTGATTGGCGACTTTGGGGAATCCTGACCATTCAGCTGATTGACCGGTAGGGAGAGCAGCAAAAAAAAAAAAAAAAAAAAGTGCTGCCTTTATGTTTTATTAAAAATTTTTATACCACTTGTTCATACGACAGGTCCAAGCAATTTACAAATATATAACCAGTGAAAAAGAACTCCATCTTAAAATAAGACAGACCTAAACAACTCAAAACCAAACATACATAGCAACATTCACTCATATAAATAATATGCGACAGACTATTAGCCACCAGAGCAGCGAAACTAGACTGCCACCTCTCCAATCTGCTGACTATGACGCCCAACTACAAAATATTCAGGAAAGAACTTAAAACTTTTCTATTCAAGAAATTTATCAAATGATCTAACTAAACATGATCGACCCTCCACAGATCTATGTATTCTCCTTGGAATTGCCCAGGCCAACTCTTGTTGTAAACCGCCTAGAACTGAAAGGTATTGGCGGGATAGAAGTCACCAAAAAAAAAAAAAAATACACAAATACATCTTGTACAGATGTCAAATCACAGGAAACTAACTGAAAACCCAAAAGTCCATTAGAAAATATAGATTAGTTCAGATTCAATTGCATCTTTCCCAAAAGTTTCACGGAAGAAGGTCTTTAATATAATTTTAAAAGCCTTAATTTTTTCTTCCAGCCTCAAATCACGTGACAGAAAATTCCATAAATTTGGTGCAATGAAATAAAATGCTTTATTTCTTGTTAATTCTCGCCTTGCCCTGTTTGCTGATGGGAGTACTAATGTTTTATCCTGAATAGATCTTAGGGTTCTTTTTGGTGCATAAGGAATTGTCAGAGAGTACAAATAGTTGGGTTGCTGAGAATAAAAGGCTCTATGTGTAAGAATTAGAGCTTTGAAGTGAGTTCTATAAAAAACAAATAAACAATGAAATTGCAAATAGAGAGGTGTTACGCTATCAAATTTTTTTTTATAGCCTAGTACTTTTCTAACAATATTTTGTATAGTTTGTAGTGATGCATTGCGTTCAAAGTGCAGAAGAAGCAAGATGTGGGGCACAAGCCTTTTTTCCTCATGAATAGGCCATTACTGCTGTTAACTGAGCAAACATCCAAACTGCAATATGTATGTTTCTGAATTTTTCTTATTTGCATGTTTTGCTGAAGGGGAGTAACCATGGATGTGGGAATGACTAAATTTGAGACAAAAACAAAAGTTATTACTTTGATGGATGCTCCTGGACACAAAGATTTCATTCCTAATATGATCACAGGGGCTGCTCAGGTAAGGATGGTCACTAGTGTATTCCCATTCTTGTCATATAATAATTGAGCACTTGTTTTAAATCTGTAAAAATGATGAAATGTTTGCATCTATTTTTTCTGAATATAATGTTGTATTATGTGCAATGTCATATCCCGCCAAATCCTCGTAAGGTAAGGCAGTAAGTAACCACAATAAGTAACCACTAACATTGTTATTCTATCACGTAAACATTTATTATAAAGTCTGAGTCTCCTTAAGTTTCTAACAGGGACTTCTTGAAAAACCATGTTTTTAGACTTTTATGAAACAGTGCATTTACAGTGGTTGCATGAATTTCGATGGGAAGTGAGTTCCATACTTTTGCAATTTGGCAGTTAAATGATTTGATATGAGGCATCTTGTATTTTTTGTCTTTCAGAGTTGGGAATGTTGGCATCAAGCTGTCAGGGTTATGATGGTTAGCAGCTCTTTCAGTAAATCTGAGGAAGCTATTAGAAGCATCACCATATAGTATTTTGAATGCTAAGCAGCATAGTTTCAATTCTATTCACTTTTCAAGTTCAAGTTCACGTTTATTTGATTAATCGCCTATATAAGAAATTCTAAGCGATGTACAGTTAAAACGAATTAAGGGAAGACTAACTGTCTAATTATTAAGAAGTTAAAAAGCGTAGAACAAAAATTGTTAACAGCTTATATAAAAAGAAACAAGTTTAAATAAAAAACATATATCTCATTAAAAGCAAATAAAACAATAGTAACCTGCAATTTAGGGATAACACTGTACATTTAGTTTTATGACAGACATGACTGAGAGGAAAGGAGGGAAAAGTTACAAATTTTACTCAAATAGAAGTGAAAAACATGTAATGGAAAAAACAAAAGGATGGGGAAAAGAAGAAAGAAAAATCAAGAGACTAATTAGTCGGAAAATGCGTCGTTGAATAAAAAAGTCTTTAGTTGTTTTTTAAAAGAGATAAGATCTTTGTCCTTTCTAATAAATAGAGGCAGAGTGTTCCAGAGTTGGGGGGCTAAAACAGAGAACATATCGTTTCTCCTTGTTCCCACTATTTTTAGAGAGGGGATCGATAATAAATCTTGTTGTGAAGTGTAGCTCTATAAACAGAGGTGTGACGTGGTCAAATCTTGATTTGTATTATGAGTTTTGCTTCTGTGATTTGTATCAACTGGATTTTTGTCATTTGTTTCATGGTGATTCCTGAAAGTAGTGCATTTCAGTAGTCCAGTATAGACAGTATAGTCAACTGTACTAGTATCCTATAGTGCTGTTGGAAGAAGTAGGATCTGACCCTCTTTAACTTCTGTAGAGTAAGAAATGATCTGCAAACTAAATTGTTAATATGTTCTTCAAAACTCAACGAACTGTCAAAAGTGACTCCCAGCACTTTTGAATGTTGAAGTTAGTGCCAATTGTCAGATCAGTGGTAGATGGAATTAGGTGTGTGTGTTGCCCAAACCATAATAGCTTGGGGTTTGTTTTTTTTCAGTGTTTAGTTTGAGATGGTATCTTACCAATCATCCTTGCACATCAAGAATCCATTCTGGTGCCATGGCATCAAATGGAAATGCATAGATGCTTTTCTGTCAATGTCTTCAAAATCCAACCCCTTTGTTTTAAAACAGTGGAAAGAAACTCATTGGGCTGTCAGGAAAAATAGTGAGCCTTAAAAAAGCAGTAGGTCCTTTTAAACCAGCTCTTGTTTTCATTCATCAGTTCCACAAATTCAATAGGGACTCGATGCCAAGTTTTGAGAGAAATGGTGTGGCAGCTGTGTTAGTCATAAGAACATAAGAATTGCTGCTGCCGAGTCAGACCAGTGGTCCATCGTGCCCAGCAGTCCGCTCATGCGGCAGCTCTTAGTCCAATTAAAAAGGTATCACTTGGATTATTTTTGTTTTATTTCTACATAATGTCAAGTTTTAAAATCTGGGAGGGTTTAACAAGCTCAAAACTTTTGACCTGTGCCTGTGTTCCATATCCATTCACTGTTTTAAAGATGGAAGATAAGAGCTGATTTTAAAGGCTCTACAGCTTTTTACTGGGCTCACTCTTTTTGCTGATATTTCTCACAATTCTGAGGAGTTTTTTTCCCATTTAGAAGTCCTGAGCACATTGATATTCATATTCCCTGTGACTTGGGGGTTTTGATATAATGTAGTCATTTAATTAATCTCTATGCACAAAAGGACCGGAAAAGTATCTCCATGATGAATCAAAGCAATCAACCAAAAGAAGTTGGGATAAAGAAACCAAGTTGATGTCATTACAATGGAAGCATTCAACATCCCTGAGGCCAAAAAAAGCAAGGCAGGTCCACAGCAAAGTCAAAGTCATGCTGACCGTCTTCTTTGACTCCAGTGGCGTGGTTCATTATGAGTACGCATCATATAGCACAACCATCACCAAGGGATACTACCGAGAGGTTCTGCGTCGCCTTCGTAATGCTGTGAGATGCAAACGGCCGGACCTGTGGGCAACAGACAATTGGCAGCTCCATCACAATAACGCACCTGCCCATTCTTCACATTTGATATGGAGTTTTGTGGCCAAACACAACACACTTGTGATTCCTCAGGCTCCCTACTCTCCCGACATGGCTCCTTGTGACTTCTGGCTTTTCCCCAAGCTGAAAATGCCCCTAAAAAGGATGTGACGGACCAGTTATGAGCAGTCTCAAAAGAGGCATTCCAGCATTGCTTCCGTCAGTTGCAGAACCGTTTGAAGAAGTGTGTGGCAGCCCAAGAGGACTACTTTGAAGGAGATTAGTATGTTGTATCTGAATACGAGTATTTTTTATGAATAAAGGTCTGATACTTTTTGAACAGCCCTCATATAAATGATTGAATATACGTATTCTTATCCTTGCTTTTCTCTTCTTTCTTTCTTTTCTATTTTTATAATGAAGTTCTTTTCATTATTTATGATTATATTGTAAACCGCTTTGATCTCATTTGTAGCCTTAGCGGTATATTAAGAGTTTTAATAAACAAACATTAAGAAATGCTCCCACTTAGGATGTCAATAAAATGACAAGATATCCAGGTCTGTGTATAAATTACTTGTCTTGCATTTGCACTTTTATTTAAGGTTCTTCACCATTCAGGTCGCCTCTCCTGACATGATCATGATAAGCGATCAATCAAATTTTAATAAATACTTGAAACTAGTCCTGCATCAGGGTCGAGGAGCCTTTCCCATTCAATCATGTTTCCCCCACAGGATCAGGTCTGTGTATAAACACAAGACTTTATGAAGCATGTGATAAAACAATGAAATTGATATGTCAAGCAACTCATATAAAACGGTGATTAGAGTGTGAGCCCACCAGGACAGATCTGGAAAATGCTTAGCATTTTTTTGCTACTTCAGCTTGTCTGCGGTGTTCTTTGCTCACATGTTTAAAGACAATAGACTGTTTTCAGTCCAATTCTTTATATGTGAGGTTGCAAACCATTGGACCCCTGAGGAAGGTGTGTTCACCGAAACACGGACCGTATAGGGTCCGGTTGGATTTTTATCACAGTATTTTTTATCATTGTACTTTTTAATTGAATTTTCATGGTTTTATATGTCAGTGTGTAATAAATTATCTCCAGAACATCTGTATCCACAGTTTTTGTTTTTGTTTTCATCAGTCGATTGTTTTCACTGTGGATCTTTGGGTCTCCCCATTTTTCTTTGTTGTACCTGGATGTAAACCACTTAGGCTTTAAATACCAAAAAAAAAAAAATTATAATTCTGTTTATATAAATTTGTAAAGAAAATGTGAAGAAGACTGCAAATTACTCTGAATTCAACAGCAAGGATGGTCATGGGTAGTAGGGAAAGGGTATACCACTGTTAGTTTTATTATGCTGGATGCCTTTGGACTTTTTTTTCTGCATCCATTTTAACCTTTTGTCATTTACATTTAAAACTGTGAAGGATTTGAGGCCCAGCTATTTGTCTGACAAGGTTTGTTGGTAACAGCTTTCACAGTGCTTTCACAGAAGAGAATAAAGCAGTATACTTTTACCTGCATACTGCGTAGCCTCATGTTCTTGGACCTTCTTGCACTGTAACCTCAAGGAAATTAGTGGGTACATTAGCTGTTTATACTGATTGGTTAGCATTAGTTCTGAGAGAAATGTGAGTGGGGAAACTACACCACTAAGTATGCATGTATATACTTCTCTTGGAAACATAAATGAAAAAATAATCAAAGTCTTAGAAGGAGAAAAGAAAAGTGAAGTAGGCCTGCTTGCTAACCAATGGATAGGGGCTGAGGATGATCCATAGAGCGATTGCACACAGTCATTTTTGGTTTTTTGTGACTATAAAATAAAATCCTCCTCTACAGTGCTGTTTCCAAGAATAGTTATAAAAGGTCTCTGACATCTATATCTCTGGAAAGGTGCACACAGTCCATAGTGGAAAAATAACGGAAGGAGGCTGATAAGGATTAGAATAAAATACACATTTATTGGGCCCCTCCCTAGATAAAAATGTAGAAAAGTAGAACAATGAAAATATTGATGAGGCATGCAGTCCATAAAAAATGAAGCAAAATGATGGCAAACAGGCTCAAAATGACTCACTGTGGTGATGTTCCTTTATCTTCTTTGTGGGGGTGCTGCCACTTCTGCACTTTATCTTCTTTGCCGTCTAGATCTGCCAGCTGAGGCTGTACAGCAAGTTTTAATAAACTATAAACTTTAGTGGGCAGCTATGGAACCCTCTCTGGTCCTGTGTTAGTGCCTTTCAACTCTAGTGAGCCCCAGTCTCCTCTTTTCCTCTCACACAAAGTCAAATTGTAGAGTTGAATTAGGCAAGTAGGATATACCCAGATGTTAATTTTGGCACCTTGGGGGGTCATTCCATGTCAAGTGGTCTAGGCCTCCCCATCTGACCATCTCAGAAGTTGATGAAATTTTTAGTGGAAGAACAATAGGACATTCAATGAATATGTGCAAATTTTTAGAGCTATTCTCAACCTCTTCTAAAGTTAGGGGCCTCATTATTGGGACCACTTTTTTCATTCCATGAAAGAAGTGCCAAAACGTCAACTTTGGGTTCAGATTGTGGAAAGGATAGTTGTTCGACCAAGCTAAGAGTCATAAGAACATAAGAATTACCATACCGAGACAGACCGAAGATCCATCAAGCCCAGTATCCTGTTTCCAACAGTGGCCAACTCAGGTCCCAAGCACCTAGCTAGATTCCAAGTAACAAAACAGATTCAATGCTGCTTATCCTAGGAATAAGCAGTGGATTTTCCCAACCCATCTCAATAATGGCGTATGGACTTCTCTTTTAGGAAATCATCCAAACCTTTTTTTAAACCCCACTAAGATAACTGATTTTCACCACATTCTCTGGCAACAAATTCCAGAGTTTAATTACACGTTGTTGAAGAAATATTTTCTCCGGTTTGTTTTAAATCTACTACTTTGTAGCTTCATCGCATGACCCTAGTCCTAGTATTTTTGGACAGTGAACAAACGATTCATATATACCCACTCTACTCATTATTTTATAGACCTCTATCATATCGCCCTGAGCCGTCTCTTCTCCAAGCTGAAGAGCCCTAGCCGCTTTAGCCTTTACTCATAGGGAAGTCATCCCATCTCTTATCATTTTTATTATCCTTCTCTGTACCTTTTCTAATTCCACTATATATTTTTGAGTCATATTTCTAGTACAGCTGTTTGTGCTGAATCCAAATATACCACTCAGATCATTGGTGCATGCTTTGGTGTATCACTGGGGGATCACAAAGTTGATGCAAATTTTTAGCTATATTTAATGACATATATAACAACTGATTAACAGATATAGCATGAAAACACTAATGTTGCAATACCAGTACCTGTCTCTGCTGCAGGAACCATTTATATACTAAAATATTACTCAAAGCAGCCTCATAGACTCAACAAGCATAGAGGGCAGCCTTAGCTTTCTAAACAAACACAGAATCATATTACATTACATTACATTACATTTGTGATTTTTATTCCGCTTGTACCTTGCGGTTCAAAGCGGATTACATAAGAAGAGAACTGGACATTTCCAGGAGGGTACATGACAATAGAGAATACAGATTGAGGATATAGACTTAATGACAGAATGATGGTAAAGACTTAATAACATTGGAAGATGTTTTGAACAGCAGTGTTTTGATTTCTTGGGGGATGGGGTGAGGGAGATTAGGTAGATTGTATATACTTTTTGAACAGCAGTGTTTTGATTTCTTTACGGAATGTCTTGAGGTCGGGTGTTGTGGTTAACAATCTGGTGATGGAAGGTTCGAGTTTTGCTGCATGTGTTGCCAGGAGGCTATCATAAAGCTTTTTGCGATGAGTACCCTTGAGTGGTGGGTATGAGAATGATGTCAGTGTTCTTCTTGTTCTGGGTGGAAGGTTACGGTTTAGGCGGTCATTTAGATAGGTAGGTGCAGTACCGTTAATTACTTTGAAGAGTAGACAGTATAGTTTGAATTGAATTCTGGCTCGAATCGGTAGCCAATGTGAGTCTAGGTAGGCATTGGTGATGTGGTCAAATTTTCCGAGTGAGTAAATCAGTCTGAGGGCTGTGTTCTGAACGGTTTGAAGTTTTTTGATCATGTTTGTAGGGCATGGTAGATATAGGATTTTGCAGTAGTCCACGAGTCCTAGTACCAGGGATTGTACAATGATCCTGTAGTGTTTTTTGTCAAAGAATTTCCTTATTTTTCTTAAGTTGCGCATTGTGAAGAATGCTTTTTGGGTAGTTTTGTTGATTTGGGTCTGCATAGTGCAGCATCTGTCTATTAGCACTCCCAAGATTCTGAGTGAGGTCTGGATTGGGTATTTGGTTGCTTTAATTTCTAGGTCTGTTATGGATGGGTTTTTGTCCGTTTCAAGCATTAGGAATTTGGTTTTGTCCGAGTTTAGTTTCAGTTTGTGGTTTGTCATCCATTTTTCTACTTCATCCAGAATTATTTCCAGGTGTCCTGTTGAGGTGTGGTCTTGGATTTCGAAGGGGAGGAGAATAGTTATGTCATCTGCGTAGCTGAATGATGTTACATTTAGGTTGTCTAAAGTGGTACCGAGGGAGGAGATGAAGAGATTGAATAGAATGGGTGATAGTGGTGACCCCTGCGGGACTCCGCATGGAATTGACCATGGGTTAGATTTCGTGTTGTTTGTCATAACTCTGTACGTTCTTGTTTTAAGGAATCCTTGGAACCAGTTGTAAACCACCCCTGAGATCCCGATTGCATCAAGTATCTGGAGTAATATGGTGTGATCAACTAGATCGAAGGCGGCGGAAAGATCTACTTGGATAATTAGGATCCTGTGTCCTTTACTGAGGTATTGTCGGGCTATGTCTAGTAGTGTTGCTAGCAGTGTTTCCGTGCTGTGGTGAGATCTAAATCCTGATTGAGAGGAATGAAGTATATTATGGTCAACTAGGTAGTTGGTGAGGTATTGAGCCACAAGTCCTTCAATCAGCTTGACATATAATGGGATCGAAGCGATAGGTCTATAGTTGGTAGGAGCGTCTATAGGGCCTTTTTGATCTTTCAGTAGGGGTGTGATTATGATCTCTCCAAGATCTTGTGGGAATTGACCTTCTATGAGAGTGCTTTGAATCCATTGCATGAGGCTGGTTTTGAATTTAAGGGAGGCATTTGTAAGCAGATATGATGGGCAGTAGTTCAAGTCGCATGAGGTGTGGCTGTATTTTTTGTATAGTCGGTTCAAATCAGGCCATTGTAGGGTTGGGAATGTGTTCCATGTTCTGTCTGCAGATATGGCTTCTTCCGTTGTGGGGGTTATTATATCATAGAGTTTGGTAGTTGAGTTGTTGAAGGTAGTTCTGATTGTAATGATCTTATATTTGAAATGGTCTGCTAGTTGAGAAGCTATCATTGGCTGTATATGCCAGAAAAAAAGAGCACGTTGAAAAATATGTCACCAAGTGCTCTAAAAAAACTGGCACAGAGAAAAGGGTTTTCCAACAGCAGAGCAGGGCTGGTAGAGGAAGGAGGTCTCTTTACTTACCTTTATACCTCTTCCCCATTCCTAAAATGGGGACGGTACAGAGCATTGCTTTCCCATGTCGCTCTTTAGGTAACCATCTTGGATCTCATTCCTGCATCCAAGTTTTATACTTCCCTCCACTTTCTAAGGAATTCTTGTTAATGGGCATCTGTCCCAGAATAAACCACACCTTCATTACTTTGGTACTAATCTAGACCCAGGGACCCAGAATATTCTTCCTGTTGCTGCTTAGGAAGTACATTGTGACTTCCTGCCACATATTATCTATAAATGGCCAGAAGACCTGTTTATCAATCACATTTTTCTGGTGGGAGATTTTCTAACATTCTCAGATATAAGAGAAAAAGAAATAACTTTGCTGGGTCAGATTCGGTCTGTTTGAAACTAGCATCCTGTCTTCAACAGCAGCCAGTCTGAATCAATTTGGAAATATTTGGCAGATCAATAAAGGTAAAATTAATTTCCTATTACTTTCTCTCAGAATTAAGAGTTGGTGTTCCTTAAGGTGTATGTGACTAATAATAGCAAACCTACTTTTCAGAAACTTAACCAAATCTATTTGAAATTCTGTTTAAGGGGATAATTAGATGTGAGAAGCCGGGAAGGGGGGGGGGTATCAATAAATCAACCAGTTTCTTTCACAGTATGCATCAATTTTCATACTTACCTGAACAAGTGGAAGCAATATTTTAAAATATGAATTGTGACAAATTGAGGGGTTTTCCCTCTCTAGGACTGCTATTATTCCACTGGGCAGCAGAGGGCTGGTTTGACCTAGAGCTACTACAGGCAAAAAAGGACCTCAGAAAATCGGAGAGACAATGGACCAAATCTGGAACCCAAGAGCACAGAATAGAATGGAGACTTAAACTAAAAAACTACAAAACCCTAACCAAGGATAAACGAAAAAACTTCTATGCCCAAAAAATTGGAAATGTCACAATCAACAGTAGTAACCTCTTCAAACTGGTCAACGATCTTTACAATCTCGAGACAGTTACCGACAACCGGGACGAGGAACCCACACTAACCGCCAACTCCCTAGCCGACTTCTTCAACTCCAAAATACTGAAACTAAGATCTTCGATAACTGCCCCTGCCAATCCCCACGGGGACTTTCCAACCCTCCAAGACAACAACAGTTCCAAACCAGACCCGGGGTTCAGAGCAGACCTAAACTGGGATCAATTCACTACTATCGATTGGCAATCCTTCAACAAATTCTATAACAAATATACCAACTCCTTCTGTAGACTAGACACCTGCCCCCCTAAAGTTATGAAAACGGCTCCAATCCACTTCAAAGCAAATATGCTGGCATGGGTCAACCTCCTACTGTCTACCGGAAGCTTCCCAGCAGAACAAGGCCACATCTCGATCACCCCAATCATAAAAAACACAAAAGAACCACCCAATATCCCGTCCAACTACAGACCGATCGCAAGCATCCCACTATTCACCAAAATAGCAGAAGGGCTGGTTAATGCCGAACTTACCACATACCTTGATAAATTCAATATCCTAAATGACAATCAATCAGGCTTTCGCTCCAACCACAGCACCAAAACCATTATAGCCTCTCTCCTAGACCACCTTCACAAACTCTTCAGCCAAGGCTCCAGCGCCTTGATTGTACAACTCGACCTGAGCAGCGCATTCGATCTGGTCGACCACAACATTCTCCTTGACTGCCTCTCCTACATAGGCATCTCGGGCCAGGTCCTTAACTGGTTCCACGGGTTCTTACGGAACAGATCATACAGGGTATTCAAAAATGACGCCTTCTCATATAGCTGGGAGAACTCCTGTGGCGTGCCACAGGGCTCCCCCCTATCTCCCACCCTGTTCAACGTCTACCTCGCCTCCCTAGGAAACCTTCTGCAAAACCTCAAGCTCAAATTTTTTATCTACGCAGATGACATCACTATAATCATCCCGCTAACCAGTTTTACATCAGAGCTCCTTACCTTCCTTTCAAGCATACTCAATCAGATAGAACACTGGATGTTATCATACAGACTAAAACTAAACCCGGATAAAACAAAATTCTTCCTAGCAACCCCCAAAGATAAAATCAAAGACACCACAATTCAAGTAAAAGGATCCGTTTTCCCCCTTGAACACAACCTAAAAATACTCGGCGTCACACTAGACAAACATCTATCCCTCGACAAACACACGGACAATACCGTCAGAAAAAGTATCTCGGTGCTTTGGAAACTCCGCACCATAAAAAAATACTTTGACGAAACTTCATTCCGCCTGCTAGTACAATCCTCCATCCTCAGCATATTGGACTACTGCAATATCATTTACTTAAGCTCCACAAAAAAAACCATCAGGAGACTCAAAATGATCCAGAACACTGCTGTCCGCCTCATATTCGGCCTGAAAAAATGGGAACACATCACCCCTTTCTACCACAAACTCCATTGGCTGCCATTAGAATCCAGAGTCCTATTCAAATTCGCCTGCTTCTGCTATAAAACAGTATTTGGTTTATCCCCAAGCTACATCATCCCTCACTTCGCCCTAAATCACAGCATCAAGGACTCCCGCAGAATCCAACTATTCGCCTACCCCTCCCTTAAACTCTGCCACTCTAAAAGATTCCTCGACAAAACCCTCGCCTTCCAAGCCACTAAGCTAAACCCATGGTTATCCCAAATGGCCCTCAAGGCCCCCAACTACCTCGGCTTTAGAAAACTACTCAAAACCCGCCTCTTCCAAGACCAGGATCCCAACGCCCCTTCTATCTAACATCCACTCTCCCCTCTACATCCTCCCCTCACCCCCCCCTGGCAACTTTGATCAATTTGTTATTGAACCGCTCATAACCCCGCTCAACTGCTGTAAACCACTTGTAACCTTGTTTAATTGATGTGAACCGCCTAGAACTCTTCCGGGTATGGCGGGATACAAAAATAAAGTTATTATTATTATTATTATTATTTGGGAACGACTACAGGTCCCAGAGGGCCCTGTGTTCCACGGCTTAGTTCTGAATCAAAGGGGCAGGACTCAGGGAGGAATATTTCTTTTTTTTTTCCCATTATTTTTTATTTTCAAATTTTACATAAAGTGTACAAAATATTAAAGTACAATTGATAAATACATATTATCACTTTTATATCTAATACATTATATATCTAAGTTTGATTTTCCCCCTCACCCTCCCCCCACCCTTTTTTTACTTTAATATAATATTTTTAATTTTCAAATTTTACAGAAAGTGTACAACATGTTAGAATACAATTGATGAATATTCAATAACGTTTTTATATCTAATACATTATGTTCTAAATAATTTTTATCCCCTCTCCCTCCCCCCACCCTTCTATTACTTTTCATTCATACATTACATATTGTATAATATATTATAACATATTATGTAGAAATTATTTTCCTTATCCCCCCTCTATGTATGTCATAAAAAAGATCCTTAAATGAAGAAGAGAAGAAGAAAAATCGTATTATTTATTCATTACAATATTTTGTCAATGGCCCCCATATTTTTATAAATTTATTATATGTCCCTCTTTGTATTGCTATTGTTCTTTCCATTTTAAATATATGACATATTGTATTCCACCAAAATGTATAATTTAGGTTGTTATAATTCTTCCAGTTGTTAGTTATATGCTGAATGGCAACCCCTGTCATAATCAATAAAAGCTTGTTATTTTCTGGTGAAATTTGACTTTTTTTCCTCATCATCATTCCAAATAATATTGTATCATATGATATTGCAATATGATTTTCCATCAATTTATTAATTTGTGGCCAAATTGAATTCCAAAAAGTTTTAATATAGGGACAATGATACAGTAAATGATCTAATGTCCCTGGTTCTAGATTACAGTGCCAGCATTTATTAGACTTAGAACTGTCTAATTTTTGCAAACGTGTAGGGGTCCAAAAAGCTCTATGTAATAAAAAGAACCAAGTTTGTCTCATAGATGCTGACACTGTACATCCCATTCTCCAAGACCAAATTAGTGGCCATTGAGATGCATTAATCTGATGTCCAATCTCAATGCTCCAAATATCTCTTAGACCATTTTTTGGTTTTTTATTCAAATATCCAGATATTAATTTATACCACAATGCGGCTTGATGTCCTAGGAAGTCTGCTTGAAAACATAAGAACTTTAAACTATATTGATTATTTAATGTTTTCCATTCAGGGAACCCAACCTGAATGGCCTGCTTCAATTGCAACCATTTAAAACTTTGTGTTTTATTAAGACCAAATCTATGTTGCAATTGTGAAAAATCCAGCAGTTTTCCTTCTAAAATAACATCGTCTAGAGATCTAATGCCTGCAATAATCCAGTTCTTCCAAAGGATTTGAGCTCCGCCAATTTTGATCTTGGAGTTTATCCATATAGATTGATTAGTTGATTTGTTTATTGGGGTAGGTGTTAGTTTATCAATAAATCTCAATGTTTTCCAAGTATCAATTAATATTTTATTTTCTCTGTATCTTCTAGGTATGTTAATACTTGGTAAATAAACTAAATTTAGGGGAAACATAAGGCGCCATTCTAAATATAACCAATCCGGTGCATTATCCATAAGTTCTGGGAGGATCCAATACATACCCTGACGTAGAATATAGGCTTGATGGTACCTATAGAAATTTGGAAAATTTACCCCTCCCTCCTTAATTGATTTTTGCAAGGTTACTAAAGCTATTCTAGGTGTTTTACCAAGCCAAAGAAATTTTGTTAAAATGCTATTGAGCTTTTTATAAAAGGACCCTTGAAAATAAATAGGTATCATACTCATTTGGTAGCAAACTACAGGTAATATCATCATTTTAATAGTTTGAACTCTTCCCCACCATGAAATATGTAATGGGTTCCATTGCTCACATAACTCCGTAACTTTTTTTAATACATATTTTTCATTCTCTTTTACAGTATCTTCAATTGTATTTTTAACTTGAATGCCAAGATATTTAAATCCTTCTTCTTTCCATATGAATGGAAAAGTATCAAATAATCCTTTTACACAATGAACATTCAAGGATATAATTTCAGATTTATTCCAATTAATTTTATAACCTGAAAATTTACCAAACTTATCAATTAATTCCAATAAAGAAGATAAGGTTGACTCTGGATTTCTCAAATAAAGTAAAATATCATCAGCATAAGCCGAAATTTTATATTCCATATCTGAATATGGAATACCTTGTATCTCCCTCGTTTGCTGTATTGCTAATAATAAGGGTTCTAATACAACATCAAATAACAAAGGAGATAAAGGACAACCTTGTCTAACTCCCCTCTACAATTGAAAACCATCAGATATCTTATTATTAATATTTAGTCTTGCAATCGGGAAGCTATACAATGTTTTTACCATTTGTATAAATCCAGATCCTATACCAAACCATTCTAAAGCCTGATACATAAAATGCCATTCTACCCTATCAAATGCTTTTTCAGCATCTAATGAAACTGTAAAAGCCGGTTCATCTATTTTTTTTGATAAATTTAACATATGAAACAATAGTCTAGAGTTATTAGAGGAATGTCTTTTAGTAACGAAACCCGTTTGATGCATATCTATAATATGTGGGAGAGCTTTGGCTAATCTCAAAGCCAAAATTTTCGCCAAAAGTTTATTATCAACATTTATCAAAGATATAGGCCTGTAGTTTGAAACCAAAGTAGGATCTTTATTTGGCTTAGGCAAAACAATTATTATTGATTCAGCCATAGTACCTGTAATATTACCTTTTATAAGTTGTGTCTGATATAAATTTAGTAAATGTGGGGAAAGGATATTTTGAAATGTTTTATAAAATTCTACTGTATAACCATCACCACCTGGAGCGGATCCAACTCTAAGAGATCTCAATGCTGTTTCTAATTCTTTTAATGATATAGGTTCATCTAAACTCCGTTTTATATGATCAGGAACCTTAGGTCCATTAATTAAATCTAAAAAAATTTTTCCATCTTTTTGTCTCTCCAAATAAGGCTCGGAAGAATACAGGTCCTTATAAAATTTTAAAAATTGTTTTAATATTATATTTGTTTGATTTGTTATTATACCATTATCATCTTTTATTCCATTAATATTAGTTCTTCTTTTTTTTTGCTTTAAGATAATTTGCCAATAATCTCCCCGCCTTATTAGAATTTCCATAATACATTGTTTGCTTGGAAAACAAATCTCTTCTTATCATTTTTGAAGTTAATTCATTATATTTACCTTTTGCTTTCAAAAGAGCTTGCAAAACTTCATTTTCCCATTTACTTACCAATTTGGCTTCTAATATTTTTATTTCTTTTTCTAATTCTATATATTGTATTTTAATCTGTTTTCTAATAAAAGCTGAATATGATATAATATTTCCCCTCATAGTTGCTTTAAATGCATCCCATACATTCTCTATAGATGTATCCTCCACTAAATTTAGTTGAAAAAAATCGAATAAAGAACAAATATAAATGTCTGTTTTCAAACCTGTAAGACATCTCTTTTTTTTTTTTTTTTCTGAAAATGGCCTAGCTAGATGTTTTGTCTAGCTAGATGTCTTAACTTTTTTACCATTATGGACCCCCCCCCCCATTAAAATAAAAAGTATCCAAAACAATTCATTTGCATGTAGGAGGGGCCAGCATTTTTAATGAACTGGCCACATAGACATTCTAACAGAGCAATGGGTGACCCTAAGGGGCACTGCTGTGAACTTCACATTAAGGGTGCCAGGTACACATCTCACCATAACCCCCAGACATTATATGATGAGCCCTGCAAAGCTCCCCCAAAACCTACTGTACCTACCTGTCTACCACCCCAATAGCCCTTATGCCTATAGGGCAATAAAGTGAGTTTTTGATGGGCTCACACTTTCTACCACAAGTATACTAGTTAGGGTGGCATTTGGGCCTGGGTCCGCTTCTTTGCAGTCCACTCTAGAGACCTGCTTGCATAATATCTGCAGCTGTCATAGAGACAGATATGTACTATTTCATGCAGATATTTGAGAGGTGGGAGGGTTTCGTTGACCATCCCTTAGTGGTAACCTGGTCAGTTTATGTACCTTTTTGGCCCTTAATTATTTTAAAAACAGGTCTAGACCAAAACATTCTAAGCCCACCCAAAGCAGCCCCCTTAAAAGATTTAGATGCACTGAAGACAAAATGACCAGAAAGACATCTAAAAAATCAGTTTCAAAAATGCCCACTTGGACATTTCAACTAGTAAGAAGTACAAGTGCCGGTTTAGATGTCTGTCTTTTTTGAAAATGAGTCCTATTATGTAGACATGTGGAAATAACATTAAGATTAGGAAAAGACTTTTAATACTCAAGAAGACAGACTTCTGAAACATAAAAATTGAGAAAAGGAGGTAGAGAATAACATCAAAATGTATTAAGGGCCAAACACAATATATATTAGACAACCTTTAGGGCATTAACAGCACTAGGCTCTGCAAATTTACAAGTTTCAAAACATTGTTCCTCACTGACATTTAGCATAAAAACATGCATGGAATATTGGTAACCTTTACAATCATAACCTGTATAAGAAATGTGAAGTGAAAATATATCTGTGAAAATAAGAGATTTTCCATATAAATAAAGAATTGCCTAGCTGATTGAGCATATATTGTATACCAAAACCTATGGCAAATAGCATATTCATACCATTAATCTTTATGCGTTAAAAATTGTACTTAATCAGAGCGCAAGCAAATGAAGTCAGAATTAAGATCAAGTACTAGAACAAAAACACTACAACAGAAATGTGTATAACCACTAACATTAAATGAGCTAGTGTACTACCATCGTTGCCAAATGAATATGTTTATGCATGAATAATTTAATCCAGGGCTGCCCAAGTCCGGTCCTCAAGATTTACTGGCAGGCCGGGTTTTCAGGATATCCACAATGAACATGCATGATAGAAATTTGCCTGCACTGCCTTCTTGGTATGTAAATCTCTCTCATGCATGTTCATTGTGGATATCCTGAAAACCTAGCCTGACAGTAGATCTCAAGAATCGGATTTGGGCAGCCCTGATTTAAGCACTACATCCTTTAGGCCTCTATGAAAAAATATTAGTTGCCCAATTGTTTCTCTGGAGAAATTTTTATATTTATATTGTGTCTGTAAGTACATTTTGGTGATCGTTTCATTTTGCCTCTTTTTATTAAACCATGATGATTAGTTTCATAGTATTATTGTATTTCTCACTGGCTCAGTGCCCCCCTTAATTTGTTCCTTCGGATATTAATGTATTCTGAATTCATCTTTTAGAGCAGTGATCTCAAACTCAAACCCTTTGCAGGGCCTTTTGGATTTGTAGGTACTTGGAGGGCCTCAGAAAAAAAATAGTTAATGTCTTATTAAAGAAATGACAATTTTGCATGAGGTAAAACTCTTTATATTTATAAATGTTTCCTTTTGGTTAAGTCTTAATAATAATATTGTAATTTATAGCTAAAGAGACATATGATCAAGAAACTGTTTTATTTTACTTTTGTGATTATGATAAACATACCGACGGCCTCAAAATAGTACATGGACTGCGAGTTTAAGACCACTGTTTTAGAGCCTTTATGCAGTTATTTAGCTCTGCCTATTGGCAATTTTGCTGGATGTTTCATGACAGATGCCAAATTATATAGGACTCTTTGTTGACTTTTGTAAGTTGCCTGAATTTATTATCTGCTACACTTCTAGCGACAGCTTTTCATTTTCGGGTTACATTTTGGAAAAGTTGCAATCCTATTATTGCATGTTTTAATGGTATATATTCATTTGGCAACGATGATAAAAATATCTCCATAAAAACCTATATAAACAATTAGGCAATCAATATTTTTTCATAAAAGCCTGAAGGATGTATTGCTTAAATGATAGCATAGTAAATGATAGCATAGTAAATGATAGCATAGTAAATGATAGCATCAACCCAAAGTCAAGCAACATGTGTCTTCTATGGCTGTTAATGGGAGATCTGCATCTCAAATGCCTGTTAATTGGCACAGTTGTTCTTGTTCAACATCAAGTTACGTACTGACAGGGGAAAAATAAAATTAAAGGTTTATTGGCTATACGAGGTGTGACAATTAAGTTGATGAACTTGCTGCCATGAGTTTACGTTTGCAGCACTGTACAAACAACTCGGTAAGGTTTCATAACCTTGGTATATCAGCATCTCACAGCTGTGTTCATGTTGACGCGTAGCAGTGTCTTGCTGAGCAGTGTTCATTATTGTTGCATGTTTTTGTGTGCCTACAGGAGAATGTCGGAGCTTGAATTAGAGCAACGAAAAAATAGTAAATTTCTTGTTAAACTTGGCAAGAGTGGAAGTGGAATCAGGGACATGGTAGTTCAAGTTTATTGCCATGAAAACAGCAGTGTAGAAAAGGATTAAATGTTTTTCTGAGGGGAGAGAAAGTGTCACTAATGAAGAGAGGTCAGGGTGGCTAATAACGAGTAGAACTGATGAAAACATTGCAAAAATTTGTCAAATTGTGCATCAAAATCATCAGCTGACCAAATAAACATCAATAGAGAAACAGGAAAATCTTAACTGGCATGAGAAAGGTATGTTCAAAAATGGTCGCAAAGGATCTCACCGAGTTTGCCAAGACCTTTTGGAGAGGCAAGACTATGGGCTTCTTTTACTAAGCTGCAATAGCGTTTTTAGCGCGCATAGAATTTTAGCGCGCACTAAACCCACACTACGCTGCTAGAACTAATGCCAGCTCAATGCTGACGTTAGCGTCTAGCGCACGCTAAAACCGCTAGCGCAGCTTTGTAAAAGAAGCCCTATGTTTTGGGCCATGTTATCACTGGTGATGAAACATGGCTGTACCAATACAATCCTGAAACAAAGCGTCAAAGTGTACAATGGAAGTCGATAATTCTCCATGACCAAAAAAGTTCCATCAGTCCTAATCAAGAGTCAAAACGATGTTGCTAACCTTTTTTGATATCAGAGGGATTATTCATTATAATTTGTACAAACTGGACAAACAGTTAACCAAGTTTACAATTTGTAAGTGCTGAAAAGGCTGTGTGAAAAAGTTAGTTGAAAATGACCTGAACTTTTCGCAAACAACTCATGGCTCTTGCATCATGACTATGCACCAGCTCACATGGCACAGTCTGTAAGGGAGTTTTTAGCCAGTAAACAAATAACTGTATTGGAACACCCTCCCTACTCACCTGATCTGCTCCCCCCCCCCAATGACTTTTTCTGTACCCAAAGATAAAGGAAATATTGATAGGAAGTCATGTTGATGACATTCAGGACATCAAGGGTAAAACGACGATAGCTCTGATGACCATTCCAGAAAAAGTTTCAGAATTGGTTTGAAGGGTGGACTAGGTGCTGGCATCGGTGCATAGCTTCCCAAGGGGAGTACTTCAAAGGTGACCATAGTGATATTGAGCAATGAAGTATGTAGCACTTTTTCTAGGATGAGTTCATGAACTTAATTGTCAGACCTCGTACACTGGAAAAATACCACTTTCCTAGCTTATCTTGTTTCCTCCTTTCTTTATACCTTGTCTGCACTGATCCTGCATAAGTGACACAAAATGCACAAATTTGTATAAACCAGAAAATAATATTTGTGGCCTGAAAATACGAATAACATGTTTGTACCCTCAAAGAACCTGTAATTAGCTGGAAAATATCTGGTTATATCATGGTCTTACATGAAGCGATGGCTGAACATTAGGTGGTGCAGGGAAAGCTACTTTCACACTTTGACAGCACAAACTAGCATGCAGTAGCAGTCAAATTGACCATCACTATTAACTTTTGGAATTAACTGATAAGTAAATTTCTCTTATTATAGATAATAAAAAACAAACAAACCATACATTGTATACTCCTATTTGCATTTTTATTATTTTTTTTTCCATAGGCTGATGTGGCCATTTTGGTTGTGGATGCCAGTAGAGGAGAATTTGAAGCTGGGTTTGAGGCTGGTGGGCAGACACGAGAGCATGGACTTCTGGTTCGTTCTCTAGGAGTAACGCAGTTGGCAGTTGCAGTCAATAAAATGGATCAGGTATAAGATATTTGTTAATTAAATAAAAACTAAGTCCTTCATTTCCTCTGTTTTCATCCTAATTGTCATGTGATTAGTTAGATGCGCCCTATCTCTATGAGGTTGAAATACTTTTGTGAGAAGCAAAGAATAACCAGAAAGGTTGGTTTTAATTCCCATGTCCACTCCTAATCCTCTTTGTTCACTGGTGTCTAGAAGGAAAGTAAGTTAAGAGATCAGGGTTCTCTCTTTACCCCACCCATCACCCCCCACTAGAGCTGTCCAATTCAGGAAAAAATCAATTTGATTCAATTTTATCAATTGAATTGATTTTTTTGATTCAATATGATTTGATTCGCTTTCTATGATTTAGCTTTAAAATTAGCTGGTGGGTTTATTTTGCAACCAAAACAAAGACAAAAAACCCCCACTAGAAAATAAAAAAATGACAAACTACAAAAATGTGAAGTGTTTTGAAGCTAAGTTCCACATTTACAACATTTATACCATATTTATGATATTTATTGTTTTAATAAGACAAAAGGTTCACATTAGATTGGAGGTGGTGATCGTTCAGTGATTACAAAGAAACCCACTGAATGGACCAGCTCTGGCTGCTCTAAAATGAGTTGGGTTAAAAGTTTCTGAAGTCTCACCATTGTTGAACTGAAGAATATACATTCCCTTACATCCAACCCATGTGGCCAGCACTCTGTCTCTCTTCCCTAACTTCCTTTCCTCCAGCCCACCTTATCCCATGATCTGGCATCTCTCTCCTTCCCTTCCCTCCCCTCCCCTCCCCCATGCCCTGGCATCTTTCTCCTCTCCTTCCCCTCCATGCTCTGGCATCTCCTCTCCTTCCTTTCTCTCCCTTCCCCATGGTCTGGCAAAACTCTCCTCTCCCTTCCCTTTCTTCTCCCCTCCCCTCCAATAGGACAGCTTTCTTCCTTACCCCTCTCTACCTTCAATCGGGTGCAGCTTTTCTCTACCAGCACCAGCCCCCCCCCCCCACGATGGTTACTTCTCTCGCTCATCATAGACAAACTTCACAACTTGCTGCTTTTCCGGCATTGGGCTTTCCTCTCTGCTGCTCCCACCTACTTCCTGTTTCTGCAAAGGCAGGACCCAGCAGAAAAGGCCTGCCGCTGGGTGAAGGTTGCTACTGCCGCTGCTGTCAGAAGGGGAAGAAGTTTGGATGCTGACGCCAACCCCAGGAACACCCCCTTATGGTCTGCCACCCCTAGTGCCAGATTTTTTTTCTTAACAAATCGATTTGAATCGATTCAGCCAAATTGAATTAGTTAATCGATTCGAGTCATAAACAATTGAGACAACGAACTAACCATACCAATCAGAAACATTTATGGAGCTCAAATATTCTCAAATGTGTTATAGCAATAGATTATTCTTCTTGCCCTCAAGGTCTTAATGACATCAAAACCTCAGTTTTGACTCGAACTTCCTGATTGAAACAGTAGGCAGGCAGAGTAAATAATTGAAAGGGCAGGGATCTACTAGAAAAGATATTAGCTAGGTAAGAACCTAATCTTTTTTTTTTAATGCAATAGGTGTGTCATTCTGGAAATTGGGGACATACAAACGCAGTCCCAGAAATCTAGAGCTGAACCTCTGTGCCTGCTTGTAACACTGGGGATCCAAAGGTGGTGTCCTCACGTGCTGCCACATCCACTCTGTAGAACTTGGAGAATGTATGCAGAGTGGATCAGGTCACTGCCCTACAAATCTCCCTAGGCAAAATTGCCTGAGTTTCCACCCACGAAGAAGCCATGTTTCTTGTGGAATGTGCTTTCAAGAAGAATGGCGATTGCTTGGCAAAAGCAATATATGCTGACAAGATGGCCATCCATATCCATCTTGAAATGGTATCCTTAGACACCTGTCTACTGTGTCTGGTCTGACTGGTGAACACAGTCTGACAGTTGGAACTGATTGATGACCTCTAGATAACGTTGGAGGACTCTCCTCACATCCAGCTTTCTCAGAATCCTGTCCTTTGACCCTGTGGTCTGGAAATTCTAGTAATCTTACCTCTTGATTGACATGAAATGCCGAAACCACCTTTGGCAAAAAGAATGGGACCATGCACAAGGAAACCTCTTTGATCTTTAGGAAGGACTTCCTGCACGACAGGGTCTGCAGCTCTGAGACTTGTCTTGCCACCATAATGGCCATGAGGAAAATGGCCTTGCAGAATAAAAAACTTAAGGGGGTAGCAGAGCCCTCTGGAGAAGGAGGAGGAGTTGAAATTCTGGAATGGATTCCTTCTGCATGGCTAGCAAGCATGGGGATAATACCCTACCATCCAGAATGACACACCTATTGCAATAGAAAATTATAACATCTTAAAAAAAGAGGCGAAAAGGGGAAATGAGGGCACATGTGCTGTTTTTTTTTGTTGTTGTTGTTTTCAGCAAGTTAAACATTTGTTTCCAGTGGCATAGCTACAGTAGGGGCCCACTCAGCAGCAATGCACCTTTGCTGTAGCTGGTAAAGATCCCAAAGCCAAGCCAATTGAGAACCTCTTCCGCCAGTGGCCAGAATGCCTTCTAAGCTTGGCAGTTGGCAGCAATGTCCCTGGGCCACCGCTGGCATGTCAAGCAGGCTCAGCTTTCACACATGCATGAAAACTGAAAATGTGCAGGATGCTGATTGCAGAATTATAAGGGCATTGCTGTCAATTGTTGAACTTGGTAGTTTTGTCCATTGAAGGAGGTGGTCTACAGCTGGTGGGTCATGGGGAACCCTGCCAGCTAAGGTATTTATATTTTGTACCCCCCACTTTGGGCTCAGGTTTAAGTCTGATTCAATTATTGTGGATGGCAGCAGTTATCTGCAGAACAGCTACCAACTTTTGGGAAAACTCCATAGTGGTGCTTTTCTATTCGTGGTAAATAAAATTTTTGAGGCACTAACTCCAAAATTGTTAGTTTTGCATATAGTATGACATTTATGAATCTCAATTCTTATCTCAGTCTTCTAAATTTTAATGCTAACACTGGAATTAGAAAGCAGTGCTGCTTTCAACATACACAAACCTTGATAATTTTATGATAAATGTCTTCTAACCAGGTGAGGGTACTGGACATTTTTTTTTTTTTTAACATCTGTTGATTTTATAACCCTAAGTTGCACATTTGTTTTATTTTCTCTGTGACTTCATAATTGATTCTTATTTCTTGTGTACCTTTTTAGCACATTACAGCTTGCTCTGCTCAGCACTATGTATAGCAACTTTTAATTACTTTATACCACAAATTTGATTTGCAGGTGAACTGGCAGCAGGAAAGATTTCAGGAAATTACCAGTAAACTTCGACATTTTCTTAAACAAGCAGGCTTTAAGGTAAAATACTTCCATAAAGGTATTCTGGTTCCCTTCTCCTCAGTTTGTTTTAAGGACCCCAGATTTACATAGTTAGGGAGGTATTTCATAAAACATTTTCTGCCTATAAAGCATATTTAACACACACAGAATGGTTTGGCTAAAATGTGTGTTCATATATGGGCATGTAAATATATTTGCCAATGAGATTGAGCATATTATACATGTGGAATCTGTTGATGGAGGATGTAGTCAAAGCGATTTATCACAGCAGACTTCAGAAGAGATTTGCACAAGTTCTTGGAGGAAAAGTCCATAAATTAACTACATAGAACCATCACTTTTTTCAAGAAATGAGCTATACGAAATGGAGTAACTTTGTAAGATCTGCTGGATACTTGTGACCTGGACGGCCACTGTCAAAGACAGGAAACAGGGCTCAGTAGACTTTGGAATGACTAGCATGGATTTTCTTATGTTCTATGTTGTGGCCATCAGTACCACCCTGGATAGGGGTTCATAGAAATCCTGATGACTACACCAAAACATATGCTTGCGTGTGACCCGGCCTGGAGTCACCCTGCAGGACTGGATTCAAAATCAAGAAAAACACCAAAAAGTCACAGCACTCAATCAGTTAATATAAATGGTTCAGTTTACTCACTGTTTCCATAGCAGGTAAGTAATGCCTTAAACAGTCCACGAATATCAGCTCATATTCCTTATTCAGCATTCAAAAGAAAACATAATACAAAAAGGAAAACCTCCAAGAAAAAAAAACAAGTCAACTGCAGTGGATACAATTAACTTTACACTTTGTGCTTTACTGCTTCTTCAGTCTCACCTCCTCTTGGAGACCTTAGCTTCCAAACAGAGCTTAAGCTAACTGCAGAAAAGCAGTTACTGCAATCATTCCATAAGACTACAGTTCACTATTTGAGTTCATTCAATTTTGTTAGTCCTTGGCAAAATAAAGAAAGCCTCTGACAGGCCTTAATTAGGACTGCCAGGTAACAGGAGAGAGAGAATTAGGTTTTGCCAAAAATTGCTGGCCTTCCAAACAGGCTTTCACATTCCCACCCAGTTGAATGCAAAACCTCTCCCTCAATCTCTCTCTCAGCTTTCATACAAACACAATCAGCATTCAAAGTAAAACACAGCTTCCAAAAACAGCCAAAAGAGAAAAAAATCACTCACTGATTGTGTTTCAAAGTCCAATTAACCTGCATAGGTTCAGGGAAGCTATCCTCTCCAGTAACACAGGCATCTTGACAGTCCATGGGTTCTTCCAATTGAGACCATTCTTTTGACTGCTCAAAATCCTCTACTTCCATGGCCGGAGGTCTGTTGTCCCTGTTCAGCTCATCAGGGTTTCTAGGGAGGCAAGGCTTTAACTTCCTCCCTAGTTGGCTTCCTTTCCTGCTGTCTGGGACAGGTTTATATCCCTTGGGACCCCGCCCTGCTGTGTCAGCCCTGGCAGTGTTCCAAGGGCCTCTTGAGCTCCCCCGGTGGTCAATAAGGTTATTCAGCTCAGACCCAACCTGTTCCTTCCCAACTCCTCCCCGGGTTTTCTGTTTCACCTTGTTGCCTTCTGTTCTGACTGGGACCTGTACTGGCAGAAGGCCTGGCTGGTCACATACCCCCACCCTTAAATGGCACTTATCCCTATAAGCCCAAGGAGTAGGGGAGAAAATAAAGCAAAACGTTTACTCGTCTTATTTGTGTCTCCTATTTCGGTATCTTTTCTCTTCTGGCCGAGGATCCGAGCATAGATTCTCAAAATCCTCTGGCCAATGGAGCACAGCGGGTTCAGGGTTCTTAGTGTCTTGTTGTTTACAGGATTCAATACCTTCTAACCCTTCTACCCTCTCCGTGATGGCCGTAAGAACCTGGGCTATTTCCTCGACCCGCTCTTGTATTTGTTCTTGCAAATCAGTCACACTACCCCCCACCCGCTTCACCGAGGCCTCCACCGAGCCTAACTGAACCGCTTGCCGTTCTATTTGGCTCTTAATATTCTGGCCTTGTTTGGCTAAACTACCAGGTTCCAACCCTTCGGTGACCCAGAGTTCCTGTGCGGTTTGAATTTTCTTAAGTTGTGCCTGCAACTCTTGTTGTTGAGCGTGACTACCAGATACCCTAGATTCTAATTCCTTCACTTGGGATTTTATCTGGTCAAGTAGTTTTTCAACCGAGTGAGAATGTTGCTGTGACTGTGAAGAGATTTCCTGTTCTAGGGTCTCTCTTAGTTTTAACACAAGATCATTGTTATCCTGTTTTCGTTCTGCATTTCTCTTAAGGCCCTCATCTACCCACTGAGAACGTACTGCAGCTAACTCTTCTTTCCAACGAGCAGCTTGTGCCTTGTTCATATCCTGTAGTTCGGTTTTCAGTGCGACTAACTCCTGTTGTAAATTTCCCCCATCCTCCGTAACTTGCTTTGTACTCTCAACATCTGAGCTCTGGGCCTGACTTTCCTGAAAGTTTTCCCCAGGGGAGTCAAGAACAGAGGTTTGCGTATGATTAGGGGCACTCCTATCCGAGGATCCAAACCCTTTATCCCCCCTTCTGGTATCCCTGAGATGAACCCAGCGTTCTACCTTAGGGCACCAGACTCGCTCGCATAATAACTGCGCAATTTTATCCCCAGGTTGCACCTGGTAATCTGCATCCCCATGGTTTACCAATAATACTGTAACATTACCCCTATAGTCCGGATCAATTATCCCCGCGGCTACGTCTAACGAGTGCTCCGCAGCCAAACCAGACCGGGGACCTATCCTTATGTAGGAGCCTGGCGGAGGGGCAACCTGCAGATCGGTCTGTACTCTAGCTCTGCCTTTAGCCGGCACTATCTGCCCATAAGCTGCATAGACGTCAATGCCTGCCGCCTTTGAGTAGGCTTGAGTGGGGGCCTTAGCATTCTCCGACAGGGGTACCCACCTAAGCGTGGGCCGCCACCCAGTCCTACAGGTTGTGAAAGAAGATTGTCTTCTTTTCCAATTTTCCCTACTGGTATACCCTCTTCCCTTAGCCTGAGCTCCCAACGCCAGTTTAGGCGAAGGTTGAGAATTGGCTAAAGTTTTATATCCCCTGGGTCTAGTTGGTTTAACCAGCTTCTCCCGTCCAGACCAATCCCTGCCCAGAATCACCGGGAAAGGGCATGACTGCACAACCGCAACAGGAAGATTATATTTCTCCTTATTGTGCTCTAACTCTATTTTAGTCAGTGGGTATCGCCTAGCATCCCCATGCACGCATCTCACCGCCACTTTATTCCGCCCACCCTTCCTTAAGGGAGGGCCTCCAATCCGTTTCCACATTTGGCGTGAAATAACGGATTGTTCAGACCCTGTGTCCAATAATGCCATTACTTTTTCTCCAGCAACCCACACTGGGACCTGGCATCCTGACATGACTGGTCTGTTAGAGTCCCGGTACATTACTAAGTCTCTCCTTTCCTGACAGAACCTCTGGGTATGTCCGGCTTTTCCACACCTATAGCACTTCCTTTTACTGCTCGGTGTCTTAGGCCATGATAAAGGGGTAGAGGTAACTCTCACGAGGGGTTCCCTATCCCTCCTTACCTCTAACCCACTAGAGTTTTGCCACAGAGTAGGTTCAAGTAGCGGTCTCCGACTCGGGCCTACTCCTGAGGGATTTGGGCTAGCAGAAATATGATCCCTACTTCCCTCTAGGGTCTCAGGAGTGAGCAAGACTTCTGGGATATCTCGGGGAACAGTCTCTAACCACTCTAAATGTGTAGAAATGTTAAATCCTACCGGAGCGGGCTGCAGAATACTGGGTAGAGTTTGACTTGCCAGAGGAGTTAAAGTCTGTTGTAATATATGGGCAAAGACTTTCGCTTGCTCTTGTATAGTCCTCCTTAGCTCCTCGTACTGCCGCACCATTGCGTCCAGACGAGTTTGCCAACGTGCCTCATTGGTCTCCAACAGGCCTCTCAGTTCCTCGGCTTGTCTCCGGTCGTCCTCGGCCAGTATTGCCAAAATCTGGGTCTGCTCCATGGTAACCTCCTGAAAAGCAAACAAAAAGAAAAGGAACCCAAGTGTGGCTGCTTGGTACCAATGTTCCTCCCCTTTACCAGACCCCCCAGCTTAGGTACCCTTACCAATAGTACTGGTGAGTCTGCGCCCTGGGTTTTGGGCCTCCTTGGCCCCCAGTCGTTCTCCGCACGGCTTGCTCCCTCTGGCACTCCGGACCACTGGAACCGACACTGGAACTCTGGTCTCCTGGAACAGGTTCTGGGTGGAACTGGCTCACAGCTCCGGAAGGTGGGTGCGACTTCGACTGTCTCCAACTCACACTGACTCTCCACAGCTTTCCTTCCTAGGATATGCTGCCGTTCTGTTCCACGTATTTCCGGGTTCCGGCTGTAAACCACTCCTTCAAGTAGGTTTCTGGAACTCCAGAGAAAATACTCGGAAAAACAAAATATTCTTTTAACCACCAACAATTAGTTCATTATCCCTGTAGTCCAAAATTCAAAACAACATACAGAAAGCTAAGTATGCCTTCTTCAGCACAAGTCCCAGAATGGCACCGCAAAAGAAAACCCTTTTTTTTTTTTTTTTTTCAATTGCAGTTTCTCGAGTGTCCTGCAGGAGGTGCAGCATCCCACTTCTGACACCATTATGTGGCCATCAGTACCACCCTGGATAGGGGTTCATAGAAATCCTGATGACTACACCAAAACATATGCTTGCGTGTGACCCGGCCTGGAGTCACCCTGCAGGACTGGATTCAAAATCAAGAAAAACACCAAAAAGTCACAGCACTCAATCAGTTAATATAAATGGTTCAGTTTACTCACTGTTTCCATAGCAGGTAAGTAATGCCTTAAACAGTCCACGAATATCAGCTCATATTCCTTATTCAGCATTCAAAAGAAAACATAATACAAAAAGGAAAACCTCCAAGAAAAAAAAACAAGTCAACTGCAGTGGATACAATTAACTTTACACTTTGTGCTTTACTGCTTCTTCAGTCTCACCTCCTCTTGGAGACCTTAGCTTCCAAACAGAGCTTAAGCTAACTGCAGAAAAGCAGTTACTGCAATCATTCCATAAGACTACAGTTCACTATTTGAGTTCATTCAATTTTGTTAGTCCTTGGCAAAATAAAGAAAGCCTCTGACAGGCCTTAATTAGGACTGCCAGGTAACAGGAGAGAGAGAATTAGGTTTTGCCAAAAATTGCTGGCCTTCCAAACAGGCTTTCACATTCCCACCCAGTTGAATGCAAAACCTCTCCCTCAATCTCTCTCTCAGCTTTCATACAAACACAATCAGCATTCAAAGTAAAACACAGCTTCCAAAAACAGCCAAAAGAGAAAAAAATCACTCACTGATTGTGTTTCAAAGTCCAATTAACCTGCATAGGTTCAGGGAAGCTATCCTCTCCAGTAACACAGGCATCTTGACAGTCCATGGGTTCTTCCAATTGAGACCATTCTTTTGACTGCTCAAAATCCTCTACTTCCATGGCCGGAGGTCTGTTGTCCCTGTTCAGCTCATCAGGGTTTCTAGGGAGGCAAGGCTTTAACTTCCTCCCTAGTTGGCTTCCTTTCCTGCTGTCTGGGACAGGTTTATATCCCTTGGGACCCCGCCCTGCTGTGTCAGCCCTGGCAGTGTTCCAAGGGCCTCTTGAGCTCCCCCGGTGGTCAATAAGGTTATTCAGCTCAGACCCAACCTGTTCCTTCCCAACTCCTCCCCGGGTTTTCTGTTTCACCTTGTTGCCTTCTGTTCTGACTGGGACCTGTACTGGCAGAAGGCCTGGCTGGTCACAATGTGCACTGTGTTTAGTCTTTCTCAGGAGCATAGTTTGGGCAGAATAGGGATACACATATTTTATTAAATATAGAAGTGCTTGTGTAGAATGCATGCACACATTTACACCTTCTTTAGAACTGTGAACTTTTGTGCTACTAGGGATAGTTCTTGGAACCTGTTTTGTAAAGGTGTGCATGCCTTTGTTGCTTTTATAAAATAGACTTAAAATAATTGCCTTTTTGATCTTTTCCCATTTGTGCCCATTTATAAAATGATCACTTTACAAGTTATGTAGATAGGTAGAAGAGCTATTTGAAAATTGTTCACTTTGTGAGACTGATTTTTATAGAACACAGGTGTATATATTCCTCATGGTTTATGGTGTGTAATAAAAACCAAAGAAAGAGTGCCAAGTCTTTAATTAAAATCAATAAAACATGGTTATCCAAAGAATGGTTCACTTTAGGTTTTGAGACCTGGACCCGACACGGTCCGTGTTTTCGAAAAACATTTCTTCCTCAGGGGTCTGAAATGTTTTATACCTCAATTTCAGTGAACCAATTTGGAGTGCAATAGAGTTGAAACAGCTTCGAAGCTGATGGGCCGAAAATGGCGATCCATTGTTTTCAGTATTGTACTGCGACGGATCACCATTTTCAGCCCATCAGCTTTGAAGCTGTTTCAACCCTATTGCACTCCAAATTGGTTCATCTACAGTTAGCTTCTGGAAAGTATAAATAAATCAATGTCTAACAGAGACAATTCAGAAATAGGACAATAACTGAAAGGAAAATAAATACATGGATATAAAAATACATATTTTGTTTTGACTTTTTATGTTTAAATGTGTTTATTCATTTTCAATGTGCATAAAACAACAACAACCATAGTAAAACAATACAAAATACAGATATATTTGCACAATATCCAAAATACCCCTCCCAACCCCCCACCAAATAACTGATTAATTGTATAGACTGTCTTTCAAATGCAACAAATTTTTTAATTAAGTTTGTTCTTTCTCATTTTTTTGTATTTTTTTATTATTTAAAATTTAGGCTTGCAGTTTGGTCTGTGTAATAGTGCTGATCTGAGTCTCAAATTATTTTTTTCCCCTATTTCCAACTAGGAGAGTGATGTAGCTTTCATACCCACAAGTGGACTGGGTGGTGATAATCTAGTCAGTAGAAGCAATTCAGGTGAACTTACCCAGTGGTACAAAGGGCCATGTCTGACTGAACAAATCGGTAAGCATCCCTCCACTGCGCCTTTCTTAAAGTCTGTGTTGCAACTTCGTGTTGACATAATTTCAAGACATTTTTAAAATATTTGTCCATTTTACACTAACATGTATAGGTTTAAATTCTGTGAATTTCTGAACCTCATGGGGTGTCTTAAAATGTTGCTATTTGAGACACTTTCACAGTGAGAACAAATATTTGTGCAGTACACAAAAAAGTCTGCATATTACGTTTTGGATACCAGTTTGGAAGTTAATTTGTTAGTTAGGAAGTCCAAGTAGATGCTTTTAATGGGGATATTTTCTAAAGACAGATAGACATCTGTATCTTTATAAAATAACCTTACAAAATCCATAGCTGTTGCAGGTAAATGTACTCATGAACAAACACAATGGAGATAACCACAAGGTGCTGCAAAACTTTTTTAATCAGTTATTTAAATTAAGACTTGACATGGCCATGTTTCAGCCTACATCAGGAATCTTAATTGTAATTTCATATGAGAATCAAGTTGTCTGGATCTTAGCTTACAATAAGCCTTGATGACAGTCAAGTTACCTGTCTATATTTATTGCACAGAAACATGTGCAATAAATATAGACAAGAGCTTGAAGATTACACTGGCAAACTAAACTAAACCTTAAATTTATATACCGCATCCTCTCCATAATTATAGAGCTCGGCACGGTTTACAAGAGCTTAATATAGGAAGAACAGCATAATGGGGATGGAGGTTTAGTATAGGGGGGAAGAGAGCATTACATTTTTGTGAATAGCCTAGTTTTCAGATGCTTTCAGAATAGTTGGAAGAAGCCCAGAGATTCCGTAGTGGGGCAGTAAGATTATTCCAAAGCCCTGTAATTCTGAAGAAGAGAGATTTCCTCAATTTTCCCGCACAGAGGATACCTTTTAGCGAGGGGAAGGATAGTTTAAGTTTTTGGGTGGACCTGGTGGTATCAGGGCACGAGGAGTTCCAAGATAGTGGAATTAGGGGAGGGAGGATGCTGTGTAGGATCTTAAAAGCTAGGCAGACGCATTTAAAATGAACCCTGGAATTACTGGAAGTCAGTGAAGTTTGGACAGAAGTGGGGAAACATGATCAAATTTGCTTTTTGCGAAGATCAACTTGGCCATAGTGTTCTGAATTAGCTGAAGTCTTTGAAGACTTTTTTTAGTTAGACTTAGATAGATGGAATTACAGTAGTCTAGTCTGAAGAGGATGATAGATTGAAGAAGGATGGCAAAATGTTGTTGGTGGAAGCAGGATCTCACTTTCCTCAGCATGTGGAGGCTAAAAAAGCATGATTTTACCAAGGAGTTGAGATGGTCATTGAAGGAAAGAGAAGAGTTGATAATGATGCCTAGAACTTTGCTTGAGAACTCAAGCTGCAGTGTGGCGCCAGAAGGCAGTGAGAAGAGGGTAGGCAGCTGTTCTAATTTTGGACCGAGCCAGAGTAGTTTCATTTTGGACTCGTAGTTTCATTTGTACTGAGAGGGACCAGGATTGGAGTTTCATTATGCATGCTGTTATGTTCTCAGAGAGTTTGGTAAGGTTCGAGTCTGTCTCGAGAAGGACAAGAATGTCATCAGTATATGTATGGAGTGTTTCAAGGGAAGATAGATGGAAGAGTTTCAGGGAAGACATATAGATGTTGATGAGCGTAAGGGATAGGGGTGATCCCTGCGGGACTCCGCAAGTCGGTTTCCAAGGAGCGGACATGATGCCCTTTGTGTTAACAGTGTAGGAGCGGGATCGTAAGAAATTTGAGAACCACTCTAAAACTGTGAAGTCGATGCCTATCTTGGAAAGTTGATAAATTAGAACATCAAAAGTTGCAAAGAGATCAAATTATAATAGGACACAAACTTATTACGAGAATGTAGTTGTTGCACCTTTGAAATTATTCAGTGCTGAAGTTGGGTCTAAAGTCATATTGGTAAGGGAAGAGAATGAAGAATCTCTCTAGGTAAGATGAGAGCTGGGTAGATATGATGGCCTCTAGCATTTTAGTCAGGAGAGGGATATTTGCTATGGGACAGTGGTTAGTTGGTGAGGAAGAGTCAAGATCAGCTTTTTTCAGTAATGGGGTCAAGGTGATATGTCCCATTTCTGCGGAGAATAGGCCCGATAGTAAAGCAGAGTTTATAAGTCTGGTGAGGGATGAGATGGCCTGCGCGGGAATATTCTCGTATAGGTAAGAAGGGGAATGGACCCAGGGCACATTTGCAGGATTTTTGTTTGAGACAAGAGTTTAGAGATCTGGGATTCGGATACGAGTTCAAAGGCTGTCCAGGATCTGTCTGCTGGAATAGGGTTAGAGTCGCTGGGAGCCAGAGAATTGTAAGAGACTGCTGGTGGGAAGGAGCTCCTTATGGTAGTGATCTTTTCGTTGAAGAATTTTGCTAGGTCGTCTGCTGATGGGGAGAAGGGGGGAATCGTGGAATCATTTTTAGAAGTTAAGGTGCGCCAGATGTTAAACAGTGTACTACTCTGGTTGTTGGATCTGGAAATTTTTTCATCATTGAAGTTCTTCCTTGCTTTTTTTTAGTACTGTGTTATAGAACTTGATATTGTCCCTCCAGGACTGTCTGTCTGAAGGGGATTTAGATTTTTTCCATTTACACTCCAGTGCTCGACATTTCTGCTTCAGTTCTCTGTGGTACGGAAGATACCTAGGGGCCTTACGGGAGTAGGAGATAGATTTAGTAGATAAAGGGGCAAGAGCACAATAGGTAGACTCGGAGAGGTTTACCCAGTTGTGCCAGTTGGATTCTGGGTCAACAGGCTTAGGACAGGAGGGAAGCTGGTTGAGAAATTGGGTCCAGAACAGTTCACTCGCAATTTTTTGTGGAAGGTAATAGAATTTGTGGCATGGGGTGAAGATCCAAGGTGAGACATGAAAATGGGGAGGCAGAAAGAACCTAAAAAGTGATCGGACCAAGGGATATGTTCCCAACGAGCATCTTCGGCAGACGTTTTGTGCTCGGTCAGGTCGAGGTAGCTGATGATGTCTAGTGTATGCCCCTTTTCGTGGGTTGGAGAGGATGCAGGAGAGGGGAAACCTAGAGAAGTGAGAAAGTTGTTGAATTTGGTTGCATCCTTGCTGGTGTTATCATCTAGGTGGAGATTAATATCGCCAATGATCAGTAATCTCTGAAATTTTAGAAAGGCACTTGTTATGGTCTCAAGGACGAGTTTGGAGGATTTATTCCAGTGGGTTGGTGGCTGGTATAGTAACAAGATACCCAATGGGTGGGGGTGGAGTTCGTCGTTGACTGTAGTGAAGTGTAGCTACCCTTTTCGAGGAGCTGAACGTCGAAGAATGATTTGTAGAGGAGTGCCAGGGCTCTTCCTTTCCGGTTAATTCTGGGACAATTGGCACAATCAAAGGAAATTCCAGAAGAGATGAGAAAAAGATTTGCTGAAATATATCAGTCTAGAAAGTGTTACAGAGCCATTTCTAAAGCTCTGGGACTCGACAACCACAGTGAGAACCATTATCTCCAAATAGAGAAGACTTAAAACAATGGTGAACATACAAATTTCCATACTGGAACAGACCAAAAGTCTATCAAACCCAGTGTCCTGTTTCCAACAGTAGCCAACCCAGGTCCCAAGTACCTAGCTAGATCTCAACTAGTAAAACAGATTTTATGCTGCTTATCCTAGGAATAAGCAGTAGATATCCCCAAGCCATCTCAATAATGGCCTATGGATTTCTCTTTTAGGAAATGATCCAAACCTTTTCTAAACTTCTGAAATAACTGATTTCACCACATTCTCCAGCAACAAATTTCAGAGTTTAATTACACATTGTGTGAAGAAAGATTTTCTCCGGTTTGTTTTAAATCTACTATTTGGTAACTTCATTTCATGCCCCCTAGTCCTAGTATTTTTGGAAAGAGTGAACAAGTGTTTCACATCTACCCTTTCCACTCCACTCAGTATTTTATAAACCTCTATCATATCAACCCTGAGCCCAGGAGTGGGCAGCTTATCAAAATTACTTCAAGGGCACAAAATGTCCCAGAAGAACATCCAGAGAAATGCAGGCCTTTCTAGCCTCCGCTAATGTCAATGTCCATGACTATGACTCTACTATAAGAAAGAGGTTAACAAAGCAGAGACCACTGCTATCCAAGAGTAATATCAATGTATATCTCATATTTGCAAAAACAAACCTGGATGATTCTTAAACCTTTTGGGATAATGTTCCCTAGACAGATGAATCAAAAGTGATACTCTTGGGTCAACACAGGTATTATCGTATGGTGTAAAGCAAATGCAGCATCCATTGCCCCAGGGACATTAGATAAATTGTGAGCCCGCCGGGACAGACAGGGAAAAATGCTTGAGTAATTGAATAAATTCATGTAAACCATTCTGAGCTCCAATGGGTGAACGGTATAGAAAAGGTAATAACATACCAGCAGGCAGACATGGTGATGGTATTGTAATGAACTGAGATGCTTTGCTGTCTCAGGACCTGGAAGATTTGTCATTATTGAAAGAATCATGAATTCTGCACTGTACCAAAAAATTCTTAAAGGGAATATCTGATTATCTGTCTGTGAGCTGAAACTGAAGCATATTTTGGTTACACATCAAGACAGTGCTCTAAAACCCAAAAGTAAGTCTACATCTGAATGACTGAGGAGAAACAAAAAGTGTTGGACTGGGCTAGTCAAAGTTCTGACTTGAACCCAATAGAGATTCCATGGCAGAATCTAGAATGATCAGTCCAGGCATGAAAATCCTATAAATATGCCTGAGTAAAAACAGTTCTGTAAAGAGCTGAGCTAAGATTCTTCAGTGCAAATACAAAAGCATTGGTTGCAATTATCACTGCTAAAGTTAGAATAACCAATTATTTAAATTTAGGGGACAGTTACCTATATCACCTAAGTGAAAAAGTGTTGGATAACTTTGTTCTTTAAATAAAAACTGTGTTATGTTTTTGCCCAGGTTTCCTTTGCCTAATATTATATTTTGTTTAAAGAACAAAAGCCATTCAGTGTGATGTATACCCAATAATAGGGGAAATCATGAGAGGAAGGGAGATAAAAAACATTTTGATATCACTGTACCATATTTTAGTCTTACTATATAACCCATGCGGTGGTTTATTCCTTGTGTAAATATTTGCAAAATGCAATAATGAGCTTTATATAGGAGTAGTTTTATCATTTTTTTTTAATTATTATTTATTTATGAATTTCAAATTAACAAATCAAGATTAAATCTTGTACAGAAAGTGATTACAACAAAAGAACAATGAGATACCTCATAATTTTACATAGAAACCAAATTTTTGTATAATCTCTCAAGTCCACCATTATGATCCATGATGTAAAATAAACGGAATTAACAAAGAACTATTCATTAAAGGTAACTGGTACGTGGTTAACTGATGTTCAGGCGTCTAGTATCTTGAAGCCCTCATTCTTTCCCCTTCTCCAGGCGGGACAAGGAGAGAAGGGCCGTCAACTGGTTTGGCTCAAAGAAAACATATTTCTGAGAATTATATTGAACTATACATTTGCAGGGATGGCGAAGATAGAAAGTTCCCCCAAGAGCCAAAACTCCAGGTTTTAATAATAGAAACTCTTTTCTACATCTTTATGTATCTCTTGCCAAATCTGGGAACATCTGTATCTTTAAATCAAGAAACTTTTTCTCTTTATTTTTGAAGAATAGTCTCAAAAGCCAATTCTTATCCAACGTAATAGCCAAGGTCACAATCAATGTAGCAGGTATTGCAACTTCTTTATCAGATAGTTCAAGTAAAGCAGATACATCAATTGGTCCCTGAGTTTTTTCTTGAAGATCCTGATTTTTATTAGGTAAATAATAGACCTGGGTGAAAGGAGGTAATGAATCTTCCGATACTTCCAATATCTCCAGCAAATACCGTTTTAACATTTCTCTTGGAGTCACTGTTGAAATTCGTGGAAAATTAATCAATCTTAAATTATTATTCCTAGAGAAATTTTCAAATGTCTCTATCTTCCTTCTTAGATTTATATTATCCTTAATTAAAGTGTCCTGAAGCAACTTGGAAGATTTAAGTTGATCTTTAATACTCTGGATATCTAATTTTGATTCTCCCAGGTCTTGTTTTATCTGAGGAACTTCTTTCTCTTGAGTTTTTATTTTCCCCTCTATTTGAAGATGATTAGTATTTACTGTTCTAGTCTAATTGGCAATCAAATCCCACAAAGCCTCCAGTGTAACTTCTTGGGGCTTTACAATATTAAAAGTCTGCAAATTTGATAGTGATAGATTAGGCTCACCAGCTAAAGGATCCTCTCCTCTCCGTTCCTCCTGTGTCAGGGTTGATCCCAGCATTGTAATATCCTCATATACACTCAGGCTCTGCTGCAATCCGTGCGAGCCTGAGTCGATGTTCATCTCGCCGTTCCCTGCAGCCTCTGGGAGGGAGCTCATGCCGACTTCTGGCTGCCTCCCCACTCCCGGGGAACTGGCGGCTCGAGGGTTGGGAGGAGGGATTCTCACGTCGGGGCTCAGCGAGATCTCATGAGCCCGAAGAGTCGCCTCCAGTCCGTTGCCAGGAAGTGTCTCAGCCGGGGGCGACACCGACGCTCCAATGGCGCCCTGCATCCGTCTCAGCAACTCCTCAATGTTGCCAGAGGAGGCTATTCCGGGACGCCGCGAGGCCGAAGAGGCTCCCTTTCCCCTCCTCTTTGGCATGGTCAAAGTTCTACAGCGTGAAACGCCAGAAAAAAAGGTTTTCGAAGGTAAGGTTTTGCGGGCGGTTGCTCAGTGAACCACGACCGCAGCCATCTTGGATTGCGTCCCATTTTTAGAGACATACTTGATATAGATATGCATGTGAGGATCACCTCCACAGGAAAATGGTCTGTGGAGATAAGAGTTGTTTTCTTCTATTTTGTGAATAGTTTATATTATAAACTTGCATGTAGTAAATTAATTTTAAAAAAAAACCAAAAACCCAGCATTTCAACATTTTTGTTTGGCATTCACAAAGTACAAGGAGAGTATAAATCATATATAGGCTTTCTGACTTTTGTTTTAACCTGTAAATGCAGGTGCTGTTTCTGGTTACTTTTTCCAGTAGAATCAAATATGTATATTTGTGTTACTTAGAAGGCACAAATACACAAAACAAACCACAAGTAGTGTGTGATGGGATGTAATATTTTTCCAGTTTTGATCCAGTAAATACTTTGACATTTTGCATCGGAGGTTTTATCACTTATTGGTTAAACTGAAATTAGAATCCCTAGAGGTATCTTTGCACTCACTCCATATATCTCACGAAGTGGACTCTGAGCCGCAAAAGCTCATGCCTCAATAACCCCCTCTTTTACGAATGCATAACGTGGGTTTTAGTGCCGGCAGCGGCGGTAACTGCTCCGACGCTCATAGAATTCCTATGAGTGTCAGAGCAGTTACCGTCGCTGCCAGTGCTAAAACCCGTGCTATGCGTTCATAAAAGGGGGTGGGTAAATTTGTTAGCCTATAAAGTGCTACCTGCCTCTTTCAATTTTCTTTGCACTTATGAAACTTAAGTGCTACCAGCAGAGCTGTGGAGTAGAAGTCAGTAAAAATGTACCGACTCCAACACTAGCTTCAAAATAAAAATTTACAAAATAATAATATGTGATAGATTTATCATTTTACACTTATCAATATATAAGAGAGAGAGAGAGAGCTTTTTTTGTCTGGTGCCAGAGTTGTGGAATGGTATCCCTAAACTTTGTGTGCTGAAGTAAATTTTAAAAAGTTTGAGGATGATGAAAAATTATTTTTTGTCAATCATCTCATGTTTCTGGGGAGGGAGGGGTAAAGATTTACTTATGTTTTTACAGTAAGTTATGAATGGATATTTTGATGCTGAGTTCTTGGTATGAATGGATAAAGTCTTTCCTGTTTTAGTATCGATGCTCTTTTCTTTTAAATTCTGTGTTTTAATTTGTTAACCGCTGATTAGGAAAAGCCAGGTTAAATATAAAATGTTAATACAAAAAACTAATTTTTCAGCAATATGTTATATCTTTCAATTATCTTTTTTAGGCCATCAGAACGTAAGTATTATTAAGCATATCTCTGACAGCTCTCAGCTCCTTGTAAGTCCTTTTTATCTTTTCAACATTCACTAATCATATATAGAATCTCATTCCAATATAGTTCTTCAATACTAAATCTTAATTTCTTTTTTTTCCTTTTATTAATATAGAAAAAGACTGATCTTGATTCTGTTTCATCAAATATAGACTTCTCTCCCAATCTTCAGCATAGTATCTGACATAGCATTATGTTTCACTAAAATGCTGCATCAAGGGTTATTCTTCTGTAAATTAAATAAATACTATACAGCAAAAAAAAAAATAAAAAAGCGCAAAGGGCCTCAATAAACAAGGACTTGTCTTTATTGACCTAACACGAGACATGTTTTGGAATACAACACCTGCAAAAGGCGATTACCAAACTTCAGAGAGCAGAATAAGTCCTAAAGCCCGAGCATAGAGAGCAATCTCTTAATCCTGTTCAAAAATCTATCTTTGTTTATAGTGTTTCCCTGAATGATTTAAATGAAGAATTGGATTGGATGTCTTTGGTGTGATAGGGTTGGCTACACTCAATCATGTGAGATATATAATATATATTTATATATACAGTCAAACCTCGGTTTGCGAGTAACGCGGTTTGTGAGTGTTTTGCAAGATGAGCAAAACATTCTCGCAAATCGTGACTTGCAAACCGAGCATTGACTCGATTTGCGAGCTTCCCCCCCCCCCCAAGAACCGGCATTGCTCCCCCGCTCTCTAATACCTCTCCCCCCCGCCCACCCAAACAGAAACCTTACCCCCCATCTAGCATTGGCACGAAGCCCACAGGACGTGCCGGTGAACGAAGATCCTTCCTGTTGCCTGGGCCTTGAGCATCGCGCATGCTCAAGGCCTTCTGGCTCTCACTGAACAGGTAACAATAGTAAGTGATTGTTTAGGAGTTGTCTGTGGCAGGAGTTCTGACAGTGTTTATTTAATTTACAGAAGAATAACCCTTGATGCAGCATTTTAGCGACACATACTTGCACGTCTATTAAAATGCTCTAGCAGTTTTTAGCGCAGAGAGCCGCACTGAATGGCCCGCGCTGCTCCCGACGCTCATAGGAACTCTATGAGCGTCGGGAGCAGCGCGGGCCATTCAGTGCGGCTCTCTGCGCTAAAAACTGCTAGAGCATTTTAATAGATGAGGGGGATAGTGCTATTTCGGTTATTATGCTAAAGATAGAGAGAGAAGTCTATCTGATTATCAGATCCAAGATAAGTCCTTATCTATGGGCTCCTTTTACGAAGCCGCGCAACTTATCATTACGCGCTACTCCCCGCACTGGCCAAAATACTACTGCCTGCTCAAGAGGAGGCGGTAACGGCTATCGCGGCCGGCGGTATTACGCGCGTTAAACCGCTACCGCGCCTTCGTAAAAGAGCCCTATATTAAAAAGAGAAAAAAATGAAGATTTAGTATTAAAGAATTATTTTGGAACAAGATTCTATATATGATTAGTGAATGTTGAAAAAATAAAAAGGACTTATGAGGAGCTGAGGGTGCTGTTATAGAGATTTGCTCAATAATACTCATGTTCTGATAGTCTACAAAAATGATAATTAAAAGATATGACATATTGAGGGAAAATTAGTTTTTAGTATTGTTTATCAAGGTATATTGTAGCAGAATGGAGTCAAGTATTATATGTGCGTGTAACTTATATTTACTAGTACCTTAGATCTAGAACAAAAGATTTAAAGCCTAATATAAGTAGGAGCTGGAGGCAGTGTCAGACAGTAGAAAAATAGGTGAGTTGGAGTTTAAGTTGAAGGTTTGATGTACTGACTCCACAGCCGTGGCTACCAGTTCAGTTTACAGGGGAAAAAATTTGGACTGCTATAATTAGAAGTCTTAAAATATTCTCTAATTACTGCACATACCGGGAAGGGGAAGGCCGGTCTTCTAAAAAAGGTACGGGAGGGATGGGGGGGGGGTAAGGCACTAGACCACCAGGGTTTTATTTTGCAGGCTTGGTGTGGTGGGGGGTTGGGGGTAGGAGAGCTTACCATTGGGGGGGGGCCTGGCATGGGGCCTCCCTAACCCTGTGTCAGGAGGGAGTGGGCATCCCTCATTTTGATCTTTAAAAAAAAAAGTACCCTATGTCGGAGGTGTTGGGGTACAGCTCTTCTGTGTGTGTTGTACATGTACAACTGCTGCTCCGATTATTTAAAAAAAAAAAAAAAAAGCAGCCCTTGCTCTCCCTGCTTGCTGGTTCAGGCAGTGAGAGTAGGGGCTGGTTTTTTTTGCGAGCAGTCAGGAGGAGGAGCTGTGCAAGGGCCATGCACAGTTCCCCCTTTTACTGGCAATTCTTTTTTTTTTTTTAATTTTTATTTATAAATTTTCCATTCTTACAATATTTGATTCATATATAATATTATCAATTATTACATATCAAAATTTTATCATTAATAATTCATATTATTTAAAATATAATATGATAAAGATTATACAATAACATATAGAATATAAATCCCTTTCCCTTTTTATATAATATGTTTCCATTAATTAATCAGTTCCCACCCCATTCATATATAATTTTTATCATTGTGCTAAGAAACTAATCATTAGAATAATTTGTCAATGGTTGCCAAATTTTCTTGAAATTAGGAAGATTTCCCTGTTGTAACGCTATTATTTTTTCCATTTTATAAATATGACAGACAGAATTCCACCAGAACGTATAATTTAATTTGGTATAATCTTTCCAATTTTGAGTGATTTGTTGCATGGCGACTCCTGTTAATATTAGTAATAGCTTATTATTGTTTGCTGAAATCGGACTCTTAGTTCTCATTGCAGTGCCAAATAATATAGTGTCATATGAGAGTCCTACATGATTTTCTAGTAACTTATTAATTTGGGGCCAAATTGAATTCCAAAATGCGTTTACACAGGGACAGAAAAAGATTAAATGATCTAACGTCCCAATTTCCAATTTACAATGCCAGCATCTATTAGATCTAGTACTATCTATTTTTTGCAGGCGCGTTGGGGTCCAGAACACTCTATGTAATAAAAACAACCATGTTTGATTCATAGATGCTGACCTTGTAGATCTTAATCTCCAGGACCAAAATCGTGGCCATTGAGATTCAGAAATTGTCTGACCAATCTCAATACTCCAAATATCCCTAAGACCTGTTTTCTTTTTTTTATTTAAAAATCCGTATATCAATTTGTACCATTTTGCGGCTTGGTGACCCAAAGAATCCGTCTGGAAACATAGAACCTGTAGACTATATTGATTATTTAGATTTTTCCATTCAGGGAACCCTTCCTGAATGGCCTGCTTCAATTGCATCCATTTAAAATATTGTGTTTTATTTAATCCAAATTTATTTTGCAATTGTGAAAAACTAAGCAGTGATCCTTCTGATATAACATCATTCAATGTTCTTATTCCTGCATTTATCCATTGTTTCCAGACGATTTTAATTCCGCCAATTCTGATCCTGGAGTTTATCCATATTGATTGATTTAGAGATTTAGCAATGGGTTCTGGTGATAGATTACTGATATATCTCAATGTTTTCCAAGTGTCAAATAAAATTCTGTGGTCTTTATATCTTTTAGGCATTGTTATAGTTATTAACTGTTCTGGATATAAAGGGAACAGGAGCCGCCATTCTAAATACAGCCAATCTGGTACATTTTCTAAAAGGTCTGGGAGGATCCAATACATACCCTGTCTTAAGATATAGGCTTGATGATACCTGTAAAAATTTGGAAAATTTACCCCCCCTTCCACAATTGGTCTTTGTAATGATACTAATGCGATTCTTGGTCTTTTCCCACACCAAACAAATTTTGTAAGAACATTGTTAAGTTTTTTATAAAATGACCCCTGAAAAAATATTGGAATCATACTCAATTGGTAACAAACTACAGGTAATATCATCATTTTAATTGTTTGAATTCTTCCCCACCAAGAAAGATGTAATGGATTCCATTGCTCACACATTTCTGTTATTTTTTTCAATAAAAGTTTTTCATTCTCTTTGAGTGTGTCTTCAATTGTATTTTTGATCATAATTCCTAAGTATTTTATACCATCATCTTTCCAAATAAATGAATATGGTTCAAATAATCCTTTGGTACAATGAACATTTATTGGGAGAATTTCTGATTTATTCCAATTAATTTTATATCCAGAAAAAGTACCATATTTTTCTATTAAATTAAGTATACATGGAATAGTAGTTTCCGGTTCTCTTAAATATAGTAATATATCATCTGCATATGCAGATAATTTAAATTCAAAACTGGTAAATGATATTCCCTTTATCTCCTTAGTTTTGTTTATTGCAATTAATAAAGGTTCTAGGACAATATCAAAAAGTAAAGGAGACAGAGGGCATCCTTGTCTAACTCCCCTATGCAAGTTAAATCTATTTGATAAATTATTGTTAATATATAATCTTGCTCCAGGAGAGCTATACAATGTCTGAATCATTTTAATAAAACCGGATCCTATACCAAACCATTGTAAAGCTTGGTATATAAAATTCCATTCCACTCTGTCAAAGGCTTTTTCTGCATCTAAAGATATTAAAAAAACTGGATCATTTATATTTTTTGCTAAATTTAATGAGTGGAATGCTAATCTAGTATTATTTGATGAATGTCTTTTAGCAATAAATCCTGTTTGATGTACATCAATAATGAAAGGGAGAGCTTTTGCCAATCTTAATGCTAATACTTTTGCCATTAATTTGTTATCCACATTCAATAATGAAATAGGCCTGTAGTTTGAAACCAGAGTAGGATCTTTGTTTGGTTTTGGTAAGACTATAATTATCGATTCTGCCATAGTACCAGAAATGTTTTCATTCTTTATTTGATATTGATACAAATTTAACAGATGTGGTAATATGATATTTTGAAAAAATTTATAAAATTCAACAGTATACCCATCTCCACCTGGAGCGGATCCAACTCTAAGAGACTTCAGTGCTGTTTCTAATTCTTTTAAAGATATAGGTTCTTCTAAACTTCCTTTTATATGATCTGGAATATTTGGTCCAATATATGAATTTAAAAAAGTTAATCCGTCTTGTTCTTTATTTTTATAAGAATTGGAAGTATATAATTCTTTGTAAAAATCAAGAAATTGTGTTATAATATCTTTTGTGTTGGTATGTGTGTTACCTTGTGTATCTTTAATTGCAATAATCTTAGATTTTCTTTTCTTTGCTTTTAGAAAGTTTGCTAATAATTTCCCCGCTTTATTTGAATTTCCATAATATTGTACTTGATTGTTGAAAATGTCTTTCCTCACAATTTGAGAAGAAATCTCATTATATTTAACTTTTAATTTTAATAATTCTTGTAATGTATTATTTTCCCATCTCTCAATTAATTTATTTTCTAATAATTTAATTTGCTTTCCCATCTCAAGAAATTGTTTTTTTTTTTGTTTGTTAATAAATGTTGAATATGAAATAATATTTCCTCTCATAGTTGCTTTAAAAGCATCCCATAAGATCTCAGCATTAATATCATCTGATTCATTAAATTGAAAGAATTCTTGCATTTTTATTTTAAAATCTTCAAGAAATTTTGAATCCTCTAATAAATCATTATTAAATCTCCATATTGAATCAAAGTTTTCAACATCATAATTTTGAAGGTTAATCCACACACCAGCATGATCTGAAATTATAATGGGATCAATTATTGCTTTTAGTACACGCTGCGCTATATTATTAGAAACAAATATATAATCAATTCGTGAAAAAGATTTATGGACCTGAGAACAAAAAGAAAATTCCTGATCATTAAAATGAAGAATTCGCCATATATCTACTAAATCACAAGATAGAATCAAATTATCTAAACCTAATGATTTTATAACTTTACTTGGTTTTTTATCCAATATCGGATCCATTACAGCATTGAAATCCCCTGCTACTATTAAATTAGATGTAGCCAGTGGTAAAAGTAATTGTTGAATTTGTTTAAAAAACTCCATTTGATTCGTATTAGGAGCATATAAATTGAATAAATTCAGGGTTGTATTTCCCAGAACCATTTCGATATGTACCCATCTTCCTAAGGGATCATAATTAATTAATTTAAAATCTGCATTACATTTTTTGTTTATTAGAACAGCCACTCCAGCTTTTTTTTTTAAAGCCGGTGCAAATAAACATTTAGAAATCCAACCTCCAGATAATTTTTTTGATTCAATTTCTGAAAGATGGGTCTCTTGAATGAAGTAAATGTCCGCATTTTGATTTTTAAGGAACGATAATAATTTCTTCTTCTTAATAGGATGATTTAAACCATTGACGTTCAGGGAATACATTTTTATGTCCATCTAATTAATAATTATGTTGTAACCAGTATTCTATGATAATTTACAAGATTAGTTCCCAGCACATTCAATAAAAATTTATCTCTTATCCCACCCATTATTTTCCCTCCCTCCCCACCCATTATCATATTCTGATTTGGAACACGCATTGGTCATGGAAAACCTAAATCTCCTTTCCCAGGCAACTAATAATTCATTGTATCATTCAAAAACATATTTCTAAATTCTATATATTCTTTATACTTCCACCCTTATATCATTGTAAATTATGTCCATTTCATCTATAAAATTTTATAAATATATTGAGAGTTATGTATATTTGATTCATAAAATTAATTCAATATCATGCATATATGTAATATAATACTCTGAATAAATAAATATATTACAACTATAGCTCTTATTCTCTATATATTCTGTTATTCATCATGTGAGTTAAATATATCCATTTTTATAAAAATATTATTATTAATAATAATGCATTTCAATCATTTCTTAGATCATTTTCATAATAAATTAATTTAAATAAATATTTGAACAAAATATACATTTTTATATCAATAAATAAGTTTTATAGTAAATTCATATTTTATTAATTATCTACCAATCAATAGCTTAATTTCTTATTTTTATAATAAGTTAATGTGACTGAATAATTGAATTAAATAAAAATCTTATAGTAGACATCTATTTTATTAATTAATCCTGTCAATAATCAAATTATTTTCTTGTATATATTTCATAAAATTGTAATTTTCTTTCACAGAATTAAAATATTGTATTTATAATAAATTAATATATTTCATTTTTCTAACTTATTCTCAATATAGCAATAATAAAATTTCCTTTCTATATTTTTAATGATATTTTCATTATAATCATTTCATTATTCATTAATCATAATAAATTAATATGCTATATAATCGAATAAATTCTCTATTTTGATTAAAATGTGTACTTTATACAAATTTCTAAGTAAATAATTCATTTATTTATATTTTAATAATTTAAAAAAATTTTTTTTTTTTATATTTTATTATTATTTTTTTTTTTTTTTAATATTAATGATTGTGGATGTTAATATTTTATTAATCCATTAATTATTAATTTAATAAAATAATATTATATTATTGCATCCACTATATCAATGAATAATTTTCCAATTAATAACATTTCTTATGTCTTAAAAAATTTTTTTTTTTTTTTTTTTTAATCTTCTTTATTTTCCCTTTTTTCCATCTTCTTTCTTCTTTCTTCTTTCTTCTGTCTTCTTTCTTCAGCTGAATTATTCTGTTTTTATGTAAAGATAGGTTCTTTTTGTGACAAAAATTCTTTCAGTTTTGCAGGGTCTTGAAAATATATGGATTTATTTCCACTGGATACTCTCATAGTAGATGGATAATATAGTCCATATATGTATCCTTTTTCTTTCAGCTGCTGTCTGTATGTGAGGAATTGTTTTCTTATGTTTGCTGTATATTTAGCAAAATCTGGAACTAAAATCAGTTTTGATCCTTTATAGTTCAAGTTTTTATTTGCTTTTGCCATTTTTAATATTTCTTGAGCTTGTTGATACCTTAAAACCTTGAATATCAAAGGTCTTGGAGCAGCCTGATTTACTGGCTTTCTTGTGGGGATTCTGTGGGCTCTTTCAATTTCCAACGGCCATTTTGAATTGAGCTGAAGCAGTTTAGGTAGAAGATTTTCCAAGAATTGTACAGGATCTCCCCCTTCAATATTTTCAGCCAGCCCCAAAATTCTGATGTTCTTTCTTTTTCCTCGGTTTTCCATGTCCACCATTTGATTTTTTAAAGCTGCTACTTCTTTTTTATCTTTGTCATATTCCTGTGTGAAGGATTCAAACCTCTCCATTTTTTCTTCCAGCACTGTCATTCTCAGTCTCTCCGTTTGGATCTCTTGTTTCATGTTAAGAAGCTCTTCTTTTACCTCAGATATTTTATTGGCATTTTCAGTCAGCATCAGTTTTATTTTGAATAGTTCAGTCATAATATCAGACTTTTCAGTGAGTTCTTCAGTCTCCATCGGGAACGGGACACTCGTTGGTGACAGGGGAGTAACTTTTGTTCTTTTTGCTGATATTCCCGATGTTGAAGGTTTTTCAGCTTTCCCCTGCTTCATGCTAGCCATTTCCGACGTTGTTTTATATATTTTTAATATCGATATGATAAAGTAGAAGTTTTATTTTTGTTCCGTTTGTTGCCTGGATACGGGAGCGCTGCGGTTAGGCTGCCATATCGTGCGCGCTCCAAGCCACGCCCCATATGCATATAATTTGCATGCTATTGTGCTGAAAATTGTCAGTAAAAGAAAAATTGCTCTCACGATAGCATTTTCTGCCGTGTGTCAGAGTTTTAGAGAATCTGGCCCTAAGTGTTTTCTAGTGCCATAATTAATTAAAATTTAAGTATTTAAGAGCTGTATATTTTGTTTCTTTCCAGATTCTTTCAAATCGCCACAAAGATCAGTGGAAAAACCATTCAGACTTTGTGTATCTGATGTTTTTAAAGGTTGGTGTTTTACTTTTACATTTGACAAATTAGTTCCATCAGTCTTTGATAAGTTAGGCATTGATGCTGAAATAATATATATGCTCATTACTTAAGTCCTTCCAAATTTTATTCTAGCACTTTTAAGACAAGCCCATTAGGATCCAATAAGAACTTGGAGGGGAGGGTGTTACAAAGCGTGGACTGTAAACATAAAGAAACAGAAGGAGAGAACAATAGATGTAATACGGACTATGTCTGCATTTACTTGAATATTCAGTAGACTCTCTGTTAACCAAACCTCAAGCAACCAGAACTCTCAAGCAACCAGCAAAAAAAATCAAAAAAATTCTATAATACTTTAAATATAAAAATGAAAATAAAATCAATTTCTGGTGGAAATTTAAGTGTAAACTTGGCACACCACACCTGAGTACACCATGCTTTGCCTACCACATGTCTGGTAGTTTGTCGGGAACAGTTTATGATATGGCATAGTATGGTGTATACTAGTATTAGTTAGGCCTATTTTTAATAGTAACTCTCAAGCAACCAGAAACTACAGTTATCCGGTATCTATCAATCCCCATGAGAATCTACTATAAACTGATCTGAATATAAACCGAAGTAACACTTTTTTCTCTTAAAAAGTAGGGAAAAAAGGATAAATCGAATATAAATAGAGGGTTTATATTCAAGTGCCCTGCCAGGCTTTGCATCCAGTCTCCCTCCCTCCCTGCCCTGCCAGGCTCTGCACCCATTCCCCACCCTGCCAGGCTATGTATCCAACCCCCCCTGTCCTGCCAGGCTCTGCACCCTGTGCCCCCTACCCTGATGCCTTGCAGGCCTTCCATAAGCCCTGGTGGTCAGCGGTGAGCTTGGACAAACGGGATCCCTCTCGCCTCCTGTCTCAGCCAATTGTGAAACATCACACCTTCCTCCTGCCTCCCAGACCTCTAGAAAACCTACCTTGAAAGCCCTGGTGGTCCAGCGGTGAACCAGGGCAGGAGCAATCTTCCTAGATTTCTGCAGAGCCATATCTAAAAGAACTGCCACAATTTCTCACAGCAACTTTGCAAGTTCCCGTGTTCTCGCAAGGTCCAGAAGGGGGGCAGGTGGGCACTGACTCAAATATAAACAGAGACCTCCATTTTTGGCCATATTTTGGCCCCCAAATCTCAGTTTATATTCGAGTATATACGGTAGATTTCATGGGAAGATCATCTGTACATTATAGATACCCAGAAGATGTGAGGTTTTTTGGGCTGGGTACTTGGAGGTCATAAATGGGAAGGAGAGGGGAAGGAATTGACATCACCCACTTGAATGATCACATAGCCTCTGAGCTCCCATCTCACCCTCTTTCATTATCAATAATAAGCATTCTTGTACAATCCCTCTGGAGGCTGAACTAGCAGGTAGTGCATCTATTCCAGCCTTGGCTGCAGAACTTAAAAATAAAACCAACCCCTTTTGCGAGGTCACCTGTGCGGCCACTCCCCTTGAAGTTCAGTTTGTTTCTGCAGCCTTGCTGAGAACTTCTAGTTTTCTTCTACTCGTGATTTTATTTCTCAATTCCTAGTCTTTTATTTTCTTCGGTACCGCGGGTTTGCCCATGTGCTGCGGATCAACTCTGTGTGAGTGACCCGTCAGCGGGAAATCGCAGACATTTTAAAGTTGTGTAAGCCTGAAACTGCAATAAGTCCTCTGGACAGCCTGCAGATTGGATCGGATCTCCAGGATCGGGAGCCTTTTCTCCCCTGGTTCGTCCGCAAAGGGGTAGAGCGCAGGCTGCTGCAGTTCCAAGGAGGTACGCCTGGATCGGAACCTCGCCGTGTGTCTTCCCTGATTTCCCTGAGGGGTCCTGGTGGTTGTGATCTGAGGTGACAGGGAAGATGAGACGGTCAGAAGACCTGAAAATTCCAGTTTAATCAGCTCCTGAGGTACAGATCTCCCTATGCTTGCACTGTGTATTGCTGGCTGCCATTGAAATGAATTGCAGCACATGTCTCTGTGGTGTCTGTGAGTCAGAGTTTGCCGAATTTGGGGGGTGCTCAAATCAGGGTTTTGGGGGGTTTCCCTGCATGCCCTGGTCTCCCCCACCTGTAAAATCCTAAAATCGCTGTTTTTTTTGTGTTTTCCTGCTTTTTTAACTGGCATTTTTTAGGTAAAATTGGCACCCGTGGCAGCCATCTTGGATTTTCTTCAAAGTTTTTAAAAGCATATTTTTTTGACTTAGAAGCTTCGTTTTTGCTCCAAACTTCACCTCAGGACAGGATGGCATGGATTCATGCCTTAGATGCGGTGGATGGCAGTCGGATTAGTGGCCGTTTATCCTGTGTGCTGTGTGCCGCACTCCCCTCTTCCTGAGAGGCCCTAACGGCCTTTAATTCCACCAGAGTCGCGATTGCTGTGTCCGGGATGCCTAAACTGGGCACGGATGGCGTTTTTGCGAAATGCAAGCACAGTTCTGGGAAAAAGTCTCCTCAGTCTGCTAATCCTGTGAGATCTGAGATGCACAGAGCGGTGACTGTTTTTTCCCCAGATTTTGGGGCTCTGAGGTATCTGACTGTAAAAAAAAAAAAGGAGTAAAAGGGGCTTTGCCTGTTTCTCCCACTCAGACTCCAGTACAACAGTCTGTTCCACGTTCGGATGCCAGCATGATGATTTGTTCCTTTACTGGGGGTACCAGAAAGCAGGCGGCTCATCCCCATCCTTGCTTCTGCTTCGGTGTCTGTGCCGTTGCTGTCACCTGTTTCTTCAGCGGAATCAGCAGAGATGGCTAACTTAGCAGATATGGGTGATCCGAGACCTTGCGGATTGTCAGACGGTGTGCCGGCTCCTCAAGACTAGCCGCCTACCCGTCTTTATTTTTGGGCCACTGTGAACACGGAACCTGGTTTCAGATCATGCGGTTCCGACAGAATGTACAGTTTGGAGTTCTGAGCCTCCTTGCTGCAATGCAGTTTTGGTGGAAATGCTGTTAGAGGTCTGGGAGTCAATGGAGGGTTCCCTTATCCTTGGACTTGGCAAAGTTGTATCCTATGGCATCGGATTTCAATGAGAGACTGGTCCCGCTGACAGTGGATTCAGCTGTGGCTCAGGTTGCCAAGCGTACTTCTTTTTCCTCAGATGGAGGGATTCTCCTGCAGGATGTTCAGGACTGACTATTGCATTTTGATTTCCAGTGTCTTTCTGTTTCCGCTATGGCAGGAGGATGAGCAGTGGCAGCCACTTCCTTGTCTGAATTTTTTGCCCGACGCACTCTGTAGCATCTTGAACTAAGCTGGGAGCTTCTTCAGGCTCCGCTCGGTGAATTACTTGGATTCACCAGTGGACGGGTGCTACTTCAGCTAAAGGCTCCGTTGAGCAGGTTCCCTTTTAAGGATTTGCTCCTGTTTGGCCAGGGTTTGGATGACTTCATGGCCAGTGTTCAGGTCTGTAGCCTGAGGTGCTCCCTGGCTCTAGACCTCGTCCAACCAGGGGTGTGAGATGGCTGGATTTTCATCCCTGACCTCCGGCGGCGAGACAGCGTTTTGGAGCTCCCTCCAGTCCTCGCTTTGGAGGTGCAGTGCGCCAACAGTTTTTTACTCCCGGCCTTCTGCCCCTCCCTAGAGAAAAATATGCCATGTCCCTGGCAGCCCCCCCCCCCCAGTTTGGGGGGCGGCTTTCGACCTTCCTTTTGGAATGGCAAATGGTAATCTCGGCTCAGTGACAGCCCAGTAATCTCATCGTGCTCAGGGACCGCCTTTGACTACAGTTTTTCCGGCCTCCGCCAGAATTCTTCCTTTCCCCTCCTTTAGGAATTCCAGCCAAGGCCAGCCAGGTGAAAGCCACGGTGAGCAGGTTGGTGGATCAGGCACCTGTCACAAAGAGAGACTGGGGCACTGGGAGATATGCGATTTACTTCATCATGCCAATGAAAGACTCCGAAGATTGCAGACCAGTTCTGGACCTGAAGGCAGTGACCGCCTTCCTGTGAGTTCCGCGTTTCCAGCTGGAAACAGTGCGTTTAGTGGTGGCAGCAGTGGTGCCCAGGGAGTTTTTTTGGCTTCCTTGGACCTTTCGAAAGTGTACCTCCACATCTCGATTTTTTTGTGTTTGTTTGTTTTTTCCGGATCATTGGAGGTTCCTAAGGTTTCATGTTCTCGGGAGGCACTTCCAATTCACAGTATTGCCCGTCGGGTTGATGTCGGCACCCAGATCATTCACCACAGTCATGATGGTGGTGGCTGTCCATCTGCGCTCGCTGGGTGTGTAGGTCCATCAGTACTTCGACGACTGGCTTATCAAAGCTCCCTCTTTGGTGGAAGGCCCTTGGTGGTTCGCCAAGTGGTGACTGCTGGACAGTCTCGGCAGGGTGATCCATCTCAAGATGAGTTGCCTCAAGCCGCTGCAGGACTTGGAATATGTGGGAGTCAAGTTCAATGCGGGCAGGAACCAAGTGTTTCTAACGGAATCCGGGAAGCTCAAGCTTCGGAGTGCAGTTCGGGACATCTTAGCGGCTCCAGCCCCGACAGCCTAGCAGTATCTGTGGGTATTGGGTCTCATAGTGGTGACCATAGTTGTGATGTATGAGCAAGAGCTCGCATCCGTCCTCTTCAGTTGTCCCTTCTGTCTCAGTGGAATCCTCAGCGGGATGTGCTGGGCTAGAGTTGCCATGGTTGGCGACTGCTTGCACATGTATGGTGTGGTGGTTGAACCTGGTTACTCTGTACAGAGGGCTCCCTCTGCGCGTCTTGGACTGGGTGCCCCTGGCGACAGATGCAAGTCTCTCCAGTTGGGGAGCAGTTTGCCAGTCTGCCGGTCCACTGTCGGTGGACTGTGTTGGAGAGCAGATGGTTGTTCAATTGGCTGGAGATGCATACAAACTATCTGGCCCTGCTGCAATTTCAAGGGAATCTCCACGTATTTTTGGACATTGCGACGGCAGTTGCCTATGTCAACTGTCAGAGGGGATGAGGAGTCCCCTGCTGAGCCTAGAGGCTTGGATGCTCGTTGGCTAGGCAGAGAAGCGTCTTATGGCCTTGTCCTTGGCTCATGTGGCAGAGGTGGACAGTGTGCTGGTAGACTTCCTCAGTTGTCAGATTCTGGACCTGGGAGAATGGTCGCTGTCCGTGCTAGCGTTCAAAGCCATGTTTCATTGGTGGGATCGCCCCGCCTTCGATCTGATAGTGTCCTCGAGGAACCAGAAGGCGGACAGGTTCTTCAGCCGCCAACGGGAGGTTGGCAGAGCAGGGCTCGGCCCTCTGGTTCAACCATGGACAGATGGGGAACTTCAGTATGGCTTTTCCCCGTGGCCTATGATAGGGCGCATTCTGGGCTGGGTTGCATCTCATGCAGGTCCAGTGTTCCTAGTGCCAATCCCCCTGAACCACAAATCCATTCCGAGGGAGGCCAACGAGGCGACGACGTAGAAGCAGAGGGCAGGTCCCGACACGCAGAGCTTAGACCGCACCCGGCCCACTGCTTTCCTCCGGATGGTGTCACAGGTGGCCGGGGCTCCTCAGCGCCTTCATAGCCCATCTTTTGCCCCCACCGGCCTCTGGCGCCTTCTCCCCTCTCCAGAACGCGCTGCTCATCATGTGCCATAGCCGAGGCACCGAAGCTGCTCACTTGTGCCAGTCCTGCCTTCAGCCCGTTCGACGACCACCATGACAGTGTCAGAAGCCCGGGCTTCATGTATAAACTACTGCTAGCGGCAGCTGTGTGGCTAAGTTAAAATCACACTGAGCTGCCGCTGCTGGTCCGGGGATGGGGAGAGAAGAGGACAGCAGGAGTCCCGGCAGTAAGTTGAAGTTAACTGACGCCTGCACCTCTCTTTCTACCCTGTAAATCTCAGGAGACACACTAGAGTGCCGCAGCACACAGTTTGCGATACACTGCTTTAGGGTATACATATTAAGGGCTTCCAGTCTCTCCTCATATGTCTTTTGATGCAAACCTCCTATCATTTTCGTCGCCCTCCTCTGGACCGCTTCAAGTCGTCTTATCTCCTTTGCCAGATACAGTCTCTAAATGAACTACGAGGACATGCGCAAGATGTAGTAGTAGAGGGGACGCTAGGAACCAGTGATCACAATATGATCCGCTTCGACCTGGATGCAGGGGCGAAGCATCGATCCAGAACGACGATCATGGCACTGAACTTCAGAAAAGGGAATTACGAAAGGATGAAACTCATGGTGGGGATAAGCACTGTAAAAATGCTAGAGCAGGCATGGACCCTTTTTAAGGACACGGTCACTGAGGCGCAAAATCTATATATACCGCGTATCAACAAGGGATCCAAGAAGAAAAAGAACAAAGAACCGGCGTGGCTCACTGTAACGGTGAAGGAAGCGATCAGAGACAAGAAGACTTCATTCAAGGAATGGAAAAGGTCAAAAACGGACGAAAACTGGAAGAAGCACAAACAGCATCAACGCAGGTGCCATAAAGCGGTAAAAGAGGCCAAAAGAGACTATGAGGAAAAAATAGCCAAGGAGGCAAAAAACTTCAAGCTATTATTTTGATATATTAAGGGGAAACAACCCACAAAGGAAGCAGTGGGAACGTTGGATGATCATGGAATAAAGGGAGTGCTAAAGGAAGACAAAGCCATTGCCGATAACTGAACATGTTTTTTTCATCTGTATTTACCAAAGAGTATATACACAACATACCAGAACCCGACAGGCTATATGCTGGAGGCGAAGATGGGAAACTGACAAGGTTGACAGTCATTATTGAAGAAGTATGCAGGCAGATTGATAGGCTTAAGAGTGACAAATCCCCAGGACCGGATGGCATCCATCCGAGGGTCATAAAAGAACTGAAAGGGACTATAGCTGAACTACTTCAACTAATAGCCAATCTGTCAATAAAATCGGGAACGACTAAGTGCCTTCGAGACGCAGGATTTAGTTCCTTTTGATTTTTTCATCTTTGTTTCTCTTTTCTTTTATTTTGCTTCGTTATAGTAAAAAAAAAAAACCTGTTAGTTTTTTCTCTTCAGCCATTTTTGACAGCGGGGCCTGTTCCACTGCCTCAGCCCTCAAACTCTGATTTAGCTGAAGCAGTTTTTCCCTCCATGTCCCGCCCGATTATGGATTTTAAAAAGTGTAGCAGGTGCCAGCGCACAATATCAATCATAGACCCACACAAGTGGTGCATCCAGTGTTTGGGCCCGGATCACTGTGTGGAGTCGTGTTCGTGCTGTGCCACACTATAAAAATGCACTATCAAGAGCCAGCGTATCCAACAAAGCAAAATCTTTGGCAGTATGGATTCTACTCTGACCAAGTCATCGACATTGGCTTCGGCCTCTACATCGACTAAGACTACATCGATGACCAAGCCACATCCTCAGGGAAGACATCGACATCGAAGACTTTGACATCACCCAATGTCGCGAGGTCCAAGTCGATGTCTCCAAGTCAGTCAGGTAAACTAGCCAAGAAGCCTCTAGCTTCCCAGGCTGAGTCTCTGCCTATTCAGGCATCGAGCCATTTCGTGCTGGTCACTCAGAGACCCCTCAATTGGCTTGCCTTCAAGTCTAGAGGAGCGTCATCATCAATGTCATCCTCCCCGGAGCGCCCCAAAGCACCTGTAATACCAACATCTACACCCTCGATATCGATACATGGTCTGAAAGAGATGCTCGATGATCTCTTTCGACGGGAGTTTGGTAACATGTTTGCCAAGTTTGCTCCCAAGTCGATACCTCCAACTCCAGTCCAGCCTGAGCGTACCTTCATGCCACTCTATGGTGTTGAGTCATCGATGCTGCATCGACGTTGAGCCTCGTCATCAAGCCATGCTTCACGGCATCAGTCAACGACGAATTGATCCCCATCAAGACATCGATCTTCAACGCAACGCTTTCCATCGAAGCCTCTTGCTTCACCTTCATCGAAGCAGCGTCGGACTTCGGAGTCTCGATCAGCGTCGAGACATTTCTCCGCATCGAGGAAAAAGTCAGTCTCCCCTAAACATCAACATTGATCTTCAAGGAAGCGGTCACCCTCTCCTCCATCATTCCTCAGAGCATCAACATTCGAGACAGGGGTCCAGTCTCTCTAAATCTCTATCTTCTAAATCAGGGAAGCAGATGTCCAAGTCCAAGCATCTTTCCCCTGTATGTTCTGCTAAGAGGAAGCGTTCAGCATCACCTGCTCCTTCCAAGCCACAACGCTCTAGGGAGGGCTATTCCTCTTCATCCATGCATGAAGATTCAGACATCCACTATCAGTATGCTCAAGCAGCTTCACCTTCTTACTCAGTGGTGAAGGGTTCTCCAGTGGAGTGTTCCCCTTGTTCCACCTCACAGAGGGTATCTTCACCATCTGAATCAGTTTCGTTTACTCGGTTCCTTCATCAAATGAGTAAAGATCTCAGCATTTCTCTGGAGTCTGATTCCAAGTACACTAAAGAATATCTGGAAGAATTGAAATTAAAGCATCCTCCAAAGAAGTCACTTAAGTTACCCATGAATGGCATTCTTAAACATACTTTCAAGAGAAATTTAGATACCCCATATTCAGTTCCAGCAGTTCCTGGCAAAATGGAATCTCGATACAGAGTGGTTCAATGTAAAGGGTTTGAAAAACCTCAACTTTCCCACCAATCTTTAGTGGTGGAGTCCTCTCTGAAGAAAACTAACCCTTCTAAGATGTATGCTACAGTCCCCTCGGGCGTGAACGTAGGACCATGGATAAATTTGCTTGCAGACTATTTCAAAATTCTATGGTGACAAATAGGATTTTGAATTACAACTTTGTTTTCACCTCATATTTGAAATATTGGGTCACATCCATGCCTACATTTTTCAAATATTTACCTTCCCATAGGCTGTCACAATTTAAATATATGCACCGTACTCTCACACAACTTTGAGTGCATATGGTACAAACAGCACATGATTCATTTGAGATGACTTCACGTGTCACAGCATTTTCTGTGGCCATGCGACATAGAAACACAGAAACATAGAATATGACGGCAGAAAAGGGCCTTCGGCCCAACAAGTCTGCCGACTCAAATAACCCTCCCCCCTAAGTTCTTCTTTGAAGTGAACCCACATGTTGATCCCATTTGTTCTTAAAGTCAGTCTCATTATTGGCCTCAACTACCTGAAGTGGAAGATTATTCCAACTGTCAACCACCCTTTCGGTGAAGAAGTACTTCCTAGTGTCACAATGAAATCTCCTGCCCCTGATTTTTAGCGGATGCCCTCTTGTCACCCTAGGTCCTATAAGGAAAAAGATGTCTTCTTCCACCTCAATACGGCCAATAACATATTTGAACATCTCTATCCTGTCACTCCTCTCTCTGCGTTCCTCGAGAGAGTATAGCTGCAACGTACCTAGACGTTCTTCATATGAGATATCCTTGAGTCCTGAGACCATCCTGGTGGCCAACCGTTGAACCAATTCTATTCTCAGCACATCCTTCTGATAATGTGGTCTCCAAAATTGTACACAGTATTCCAGATGTAGTCTCACCATCGACCTGTACAGCGGCATTACCACTTTGGGCTTTCGGCTGACAAAACTTCTCCGGATGCAACCCAGCATTTGTCTAGACTTGGATGAGGCTTTCTCCACTTGATTGGCTGTCTTCATATCTTCACTAATGATTACTCCCAGGTCCCGTTCTGCAACAGTTCTAGTTAAGGTCTCACCATTCAGAGTGTAGGTTCTGCATGGGTTTCTGCTACCAAGGTGCATAACTTTACACTTCTTGGCATTAAAATTCAGCTGCCAAATAGTAGACCAGTGCTCCAGTAAAAGTATGTCTTGTGTCATAGTGTTGGGCACGGTACCTCCGCCCACTATGTTGCATAATTTAGCATCATTGGCAAATAATGCAATTTTACCCCAAAGTCCCTGAGACAGATCTCGTATGAAGATATTAAATAGGATTGGACCCAGGACCGAGCCCTGCGGTTCTCCACTGTGCACTTCCGACTTTTCAGAGGGAGTACCATTTACCACCACCCTTTGATGTCTGCCACTGAACCAGTCTTTAACCCATGCAGTTAATATTTTTCCTAGCCCCAACTAACTCATCTTGTTCAAAAGTTTACGGTGTGGGATGCTATCAAAAGCCTTACTGAAGTCCAGATACACTACATCTAGGGACTCTCCCTTATCTAGTATTTTTGTTACCCAGTCAAAGAAGCTGATCAGGTTGGATTGGCAGGATCTCCCCCTTGTAAATCCACGTTGGTGGGGATCCCTCAGTCTCTCATCATCCAGAACCGTATCTAATTTGTGTCTAATCAATGTTTCCATAAGTTTACACACTATTGATGTGAGACTTACTGGTCTGCAATTTACAGTCTCTAACCTGCATCCCTTTTTGTGAAGCGGAATGACGTTAGCTGTTTTCCAGTCTAATGAAACTTTTCCCGTGCTCAGAGAAAGATTGAAGAGTGCGGCTAATGGCTCTGCCAGGACATCTCTCAATTCCCTAAGCACTCTGGGGTGCAATTTATCCGGTCCCATGGCTTTTATTCACTTTGAGCCTTGACAATTCTTGGTAGATGCTGCTGGTGGAAAATTCAAAATTCCTGAACGGGTCTTCTGAGCTCTCCCTTGTTTGAAACTGTGGACCGGATCCCGGTACCTCATAGGTAAAGACTGAGCAGAAATATTTGTTCAGTAGTTCGGCTTTATTGGAGTCCGATTCTGCAAAGTTGCCATTGGGTTTCCTCAGGCGCACTATCCCGTCTGTATTCCTCTTTCTATCACTTCTGGCATGGTTACAAATTGTAGATATGGATCCTAATCTCCAAGACAGATTGGCAAACATCCCTTGTCTTGGAGACGAGTTGTTCGGGGAATCCATTGAGACTACTACTAAAAGACTGAGCATGAGAAATCTTTTGCAACTCTACTTTGACCTAAGCCCAAATCTTCTGCTTCTCGGGGATATAAACCTGCTGCCTCTTATCAGAGACGTTATCCCCCCAAGTCTGCACCATATTCCAGACCACCACAGAAGAAAATGCCTCAACATCAACAAAAGCCTCAGACACCAGCTGCGTCCAAAGCCACACAGCCTTTTTGACCATCTCAGCTAGAGCATAACATTAATCTCTCTGCCTCTGCTCCTCTTCCCATCGTTTGTAGCCTTCACCACTTTTATCACCGAAGGGAACTCATCACCTCTGACCTCTGGGTGCTCTCAATCATCAAGGAAAGGTATTCTCTTCATTTCCTGCAGATGCCATCAGATCACCCTCCGAGAGAGTGTCTTTCCAATTCATCGTAGACCCCCCTTCTTTTCTAGGAAGTACAAGCTCTGCTCACTCTCAATGCCATAGAGAGAGTTCCTCTAGAACAGCAGAACACACAGGGTTTTGCTCCCGTTGCTTCCTTGTCCCAAAGAAGACAATATTGGATCTCAGAGCTCTCAACAAATTTCTCATCAAAGAAAAATTTCGGATGCTGTCTCTAACATCCTTGTATCCCCTTCTAGATCACAACGATTGGTTATGCTCTCTGGATGTCAAAGAGGCTTACACTCACATCCCCATTCACCCAGCCTTTCGCCAGTTCTTCAGATTTCAGGTGGGAAATCAACATTATCAATACAGAGTGCTACCTTTTGGCCTGGCATCATCTCCCAGAGTTTTCACCAAATGCCTGGTAGTGGTAGCAGCAGCTTTACGAAGTCACGGACTTCAGGTTTTCCCATATGTAGATGACTTGCTCATCAAAGATCCAACGTCTCAAGGGATTACTGTAGCGACACAACAAACCATTTGGTTCCTACAAAGTTTGGGATTCAAAATTAACTTTGCCGAATCTCAATTGCAGCCTTCTCAAACTCTGCAGTTCATTGGAGCTCTTCTAGACACGATGCAACTCAGAGCATTCCTTTCACAACAACATCAGGATGCACTCATACAGTTTTGTCACCAAGTGTCTCACTCACTTTCAGCGAGGCACGTGATGGTTCTCCTAGGTCACATGGCCTCTACAGTTCACGTGACTTCTTTTTCCAGACTTCATCTCAGGATTCTTCAGTGGACCCTAGCTTCTCTACTCATCCTGTGGTTTCCAGATTTATGAAAGGACTTT